>NW_026562447.1:0-320000 GCF_027474105.1 Poeciliopsis prolifica
CCTCAGAGGCCTCTCAGGGCCTGAGAGTCCCTCAGAGGGCCTCTCAGGGCCTGAGAGTCCCTCAGAGGGCCTCTCAGGGACTGAGAGTCCCTCAGAGGGCCTCTCAGGGCCTGAGAGTCCCTCAGAGGGCCTCTCAGGGCCTGAGAGTCCCTCAGAGGGCCTCTCAGGGCTGAGAGTCCCTCAGAGGCCTCTCAGGGCCTGAGAGTCCCTCAGAGGCCTCTCAGGGCCTGAGAGTCCCTCAGAGGGCCTCTCAGGGCTGAGAGTCCTCAGAGGGCCTCTCAGGGCCTGAGAGTCCCTCAGAGGGCTCTCAGGCCTGAGAGTCCCTCAGAGTTGTTTTTTTTTTTTTGGTTGCTCTTATGGACTGCGTAAACTGAGCACCTTTCCATTCGAAGTTCTACAAGTACCCCAAGGACCATCGGAACAGTTAGTCTTCCATGTTAAACTTTAAAAGTCCAGCTGTTCTCTCTGGATAAGGAGTGTGCTTCAGACAGTTCCGCACACGTGTCTTGAACTCTCACTTTAGACCCAGTGAGAGTTTAACGTTGTCCATTGTTGCTCCCATGGACTGAGAACTTTAACTTCCTTCTCTTTCCAACATTACAATAGTACATTCTGGATGCAGTGTATGGTGCAGACCATTCCATAAGCAGATCTTGAACTCCCTCCACTTTCCACCTCTCTGAGTAAAGCCTCCCTAACATGTGCGGAATAAAGCACATGTTAGAGAGTTGGCTCCCTCACGACACTCTGCATACAGACTATGCTTCGCAGTGTTCCGCCTGCAGGTCTTGAACTCAGACACCGGAACCGCAACGCATGTCTTTACGCAGTGCGCCAGCCGAGCACTGACACATCAAGCGCTCGAACTCCTAAAAGTACCTCAAAGTCGGTCTTCCGTGTTTAACTTTAAAAAATCCAGCTGTCACTCTGGATAAAGAGGGTGCTTTGGACAATTCCGCCTGCAGGTCTTGAACTCAGACCCATCGGAACCGCAACGCATGTATTTACGCAGTGCGCCAACCGAGCACTCACCATCAAGCCGCTCGAACTCCTAAAAGTACCTCAAAGTCGGTTCTTCCGTGTTTAACTTTAAACTCCAGCTGTCACTCTGGATAAAGAGGGTGCTTTGGACAATTCCGCCTGCAGGTCTTGAACTCAGACCATCGGAACCGCAACGCATGTCTTTACGCAGTGCGCCAACCGAGCACTCACCCATCAAGCCGCTCGAACTCCTAAAAGTACCTCAAAGCGGTCTTCCGTGTTTAACTTTAAAACTCCAGCTGTCACTCTGGATAAAGAGGGTGCTTGGACAAATTCCGCCTGCAGGTCTTGAACTCAGACCCATCGGAACCGCAACGCATGTCTTTACGCAGTGCGCCAACCGAGCACTCACCCATCAAGCCGCTCGAACTCCTAAAAAGTACCTCAAAGTCGATCTTCCGTGTTTAACTTCAAAACTCCAGCTATCACTCTGGATAAATGGGGTGCTTGGGACCGTTCCTCACCCGGGTCTTGAACTCAGACCCATCGGAACCACAACGCATGTCTTTACGCAGTGCACCAACCGAGCACTCACCCATCAAGCCGCTCGAACTCCTAAAAGTACCTCAAAGTCGATCTTCCGTGTTTAACTTCAAAACTCCAGCTATCTGGATAAAGAGGGTACTTCGGACCGTTCCTCACCCGGGTCTGAAACTCAGACCCATCGGAACCGCAACGCATGTCTTTACGCAGTGCGCCAACCGAGCACTCACCCATCAAGCCGCCTCGAACTCCTAAAAGTACCTCAAAGTCGGTCTTCCTGTTTAACTTCAAAACTCCAGCTGTCACTCTGGATAAAGAGGGTGCTTGGGACCGTTCCTCACCACGGGTCTTGAACTCAGACCCATCGGAACCGCAACGCATGTCTTTACGCAGTGCACCAACCGAGCACTCACCCATCAAGCCGCTCGAACTCCTAAAAGTACCTCAAGTCGATCTTCCTGTTTAACTTCAAAACTCCAGCTATCTGGATAAAGAGGGTACTTCGGACCGTTCCTCACCCGGGTCTTGAACTCAGACCCCATCGGAACCGCAACGCATGTCTTTACGCAGTGCGCCAACCGAGCACTCACCAATCAAACTGCTCGAACTCCTAAAGTACTCAAAGTCGGTCTTCCGTGTTTAACTTCAAAACTCCATCTATCACTCTGGATAAAGAGGGTGCTTCGGACCATTCCGCCTGCAGGTCTTGAACTCAGACCCATCGGAACCGCAACACATGTCTTACGCAGTGCACCAACCGAGCACTCACCCATCAAGCCGCTCGAACTCCTAAAAGTACCTCAAAGTCGATCTTCCGTGTTTAACTTCAAAACTCCAGCTATCACTCTAGATAAGAGGGTGCTTCGGACCGTTCCTCACCCGGGTCTTGAACTCAGACCCATCGGAACCGCAACGCATGTATTTACGCAGTGCGCCAACCGAGCACTCACCCATCAAGCAGCTCGAACTCTAAAAGTACCTCAAAGTCGGTCTTCCGTGTTTAACTTCAAAACTCCAGCTGTCACTCTGGATAAAGAGGGTGCTTGGGACCGTTCCTCACCCGGGTCTTGAACTCAGACCATCGGAACCGCAACGCATGGTCTTTACGCAGTGCACCAACGAGCACTCACCCATCAAGCCGCTCGAACTCCTAAAAGTACCTCAAAGTCGATCTTCCGGTTTAACTTCAAAACTCCAGCTATCTGGATAAAGAGGGTACTTCGGACCGTTCCTCACCCGGGTCTTGAACTCAGACCCATCGGAACCGCAACGCATGTCTTTATGCAGTGCGCCAACCGAGCACTCACCCATCAAGCAGCTCGAACTCCTAAAGTACCTCAAAGTCGGTCTTCCGTGTTTGAGTCCCTCAGAGGGCCTCAGGGCCTGAGAGTCCCTCAGAGGGCCTCTCAGGGCTGAGAGTCCCTCAGAGGGCCTCTCAGGGCCTGAGAGTCCCTCAGAGGGCCTCTCAGGGCCTGAGAGTCCCTCAGAGGGCCTCTCAGGGCCTGAGAGTCCCTCAGAGGGCCTCTCAGGGCCTGAGAGTCCCTCAGAGGGCCTCTCAGGGCCTGAGAGTCCTCAGAGGGCCTCTCAGGGCCTGAGAGTCCCTCAGAGGGCCTCTCAGGGCCTGAGAGTCCCTCAGAGGGCCTCTCAGGGCTGAGAGTCCCTCAGAGGGCCTCTCAGGGCCTGAGAGTCCCTCAGAGGGCCTCTCAGGGCCTGAGAGTCCTCAGAGGGCCTCTCAGGGCCTGAGAGTCCCTCAGAGGGCCTCTCAGGGCCTGAGAGTCCCTCAGAGGGCCTCTCAGGCATGAGAGTCCCTCAGAGGGCCTCTCAGGGCCTGAGAGTCCCTCAGAGGGCCTCTCAGGGCCTGAGAGTCCCTCAGAGGGCCTCTCAGGGCCTGAGAGTCCCTCAGAGGGCCTCTCAGGGCCTGAGAGTCCCTCAGAGGCCTCTCAGGGCTGAGAGTCCCTCAGAGGGCCTCTCAGGGCCTGAGAGTCCCTCAGAGGGCCTCTCAGGGCCTGAGAGTCCCTCAGAGGGCCTCTCAGGGCTGAGAGTCCCTCAGAGGGCCTCTCAGGCCTGAGAGTCCCTCAGAGGGCCTCTCAGGGCCTGAGAGTCCTCAGAGGGCCTCTCAGGGCCTGAGAGTCCCTCAGAGGGCCTCTCAGGGGCCTGAGAGTCCCTCAGAGGGCCTCTCAGGGCCTGAGGTCCCTCAGAGGGCCTCTCAGGGCCTGAGAGTCCCTCAGAGGGCCTCTCAGGGCCTGAGAGTCCTCAGAGGGCTCTCAGGGCCTGAGAGTCCCTCAGAGGGCCTCCAGGGCCTGAGAGTCCCTCAGAGGGCCTCTCAGGCCTGAGAGTCCCTCAGAGGGCCTCTCAGGGCCTGAGAGTCCCTCAGAGGGCCTCTCAGGGCCTGAGAGTCCCTCAGAGGGCCTCTCAGGGCCTGAGAGTCCCTCAGAGGGCCTCTCAGGGCCTGAGAGTCCCTCAGAGGGCCTCTCAGGGCCTGAGAGTCCCTCAGAGGGCCTCTCAGGGCCTGAGAGTCCCTCAGAGGGCCTCAGGGCCCTGAGAGTCCCTCAGAGGGCCTCTCAGGGCCTGAGAGTCCCTCAGAGGGCCTCTCAGGGCCTGAGAGTCCCTCAGAGGGCCTCTCAGGGCCTGAGAGTCCCTCAGAGGGCCTCTCAGGGCCTGAGAGTCCCTCAGAGGGCCCTCAGGGCCTGAGAGTCCCTCAGAGGGCCTCTCAGGGCTGAGAGTCCCTCAGAGGGCCTCTCAGGGCCTGAGAGTCCTCAGAGGGCCTCTCAGGGCCTGAGAGTCCCTCAGAGGGCCTCTCAGGGCCTGAGAGTCCCTCAGAGGGCCTCTCAGGGCCTGAGAGTCCCTCAGAGGGCCTCTCAGGGCCTGAGAGTCCCTCAGAGGGCCTCTCAGGGCCTGAGAGTCCCTCAGAGGGCCTCTCAGGGCCTGAGAGTCCCTCAGAGGGCCTCTCAGGGCCTGAGAGTCCCTCAGAGGGCCTCTCAGGGCCTGAGAGTCCCTCAGAGGGCCTCTCAGGGCCTGAGAGTCCCTCAGAGGGCCTCTCAGGGCCTGAGAGTCCTCAGAGGGCCTCTCAGGGCCTGAGAGTCCCTCAGAGGGCCTCTCAGGGCCTGAGAGTCCCTCAGAGGGCCTCTCAGGGCCTGAGAGTCCCTCAGAGGGCCTCTCAGGGCCTGAGAGTCCCTCAGAGGGCCTCTCAGGGCTGAGAGTCCCTCAGAGGGCCTCTCAGGGCTGAGAGTCCCTCAGAGGGCCTCTCAGGGCCTGAGAGTCCCTCAGAGGGCCTCTCAGGGCCTGAGAGTCCCTCAGAGGGCCTCAGGGCCTGAGAGTCCCTCAGAGGGCCTCTCAGGGCCTGAGAGTCCCTCAGAGGGCCTCTCAGGGCCTGAGAGTCCCTCAGAGGGCCTCTCAGGGCCTGAGAGTCCCTCAGAGGGCCTCTCAGGGCCTGAGAGTCCCTCAGAGGCTCTCAGGGCCTGAGAGTCCCTCAGAGGGCCTCTCAGGGCCTGAGAGTCCCTCAGAGGGCCTCTCAGGGGCCTGAGAGTCCCTCAGAGGGCCTCTCAGGGCCTGAGAGTCCCTCAGAGGGCCTCTCAGGGGGCCTGAGAGTCCCTCAGAGGGCCTCTCAGGGCCTGAGAGTCCCTCAGAGGGCCTCTCAGGGGGCCTGAGAGTCCCTCAGAGGGCCTCTCAGGGGGCCTGAGAGTCCCTCAGAGTTGTTTTTTTTTTTGTTTGCTCTTATGGACTGTGTAAAATGAGCACCTTTCCATTCGAAGTTCTACAAGTACCCAAGGACCATCGGAACGTTAGTCTTCCATGTTAAACTTTAAAAGTCAGCTGTCTCTCTGGATAAGGAGTGTGCTTCAGACAGTTCCGCACACGTGTCTTGAACTCTCACTTTAGACCCAGTGAGAGTTTAACGTTGTCCATTGTTGCTCCCATGGACTGAGAACTTTAACTTCCTTCTCTTTCCAACATTACAATAGTACATTATGGATGCGTGTATGGTGCAGACCATTCATAAGCAGATCTTGAACTCCCTCCATTTCCACCTCTCTGAGTAAAGCCTCCCTAACATGTGCGGAATAAAGCACATGTTAGAGGAGTTGGCTCCCTCACTGACACTCTGCATACAGACTATGCTTCGCAGTGTTCCGCCTGCAGGTCTTGAACTCAGACCACCGGAACCGCAACGCATGTCTTTACGCAGTGCGCCAGCCGAGCACTGACACATCAAGCCGCTCGAACTCTAAAAGTACCTCAAAGTCGGTCTTCCGTGTTAACTTTAAAACTCCAGCTGTCACTCTGGATAAAGAGGGTGCTTTGGGACAATTCCGCCTGCAGGTCTTGAACTCAGACCCATCGGAACCGCAACGCATGTATTTACGCAGTGCGCAACCGAGCACTCACCCATCAAGCGCTCGAACTCCTAAAAGTACTCAAAGTCGGTCTTCCGTGTTTAACTTTAAAACTCCAGCTGTCACTCTGGATAAAGAGGGTGCTTTGACAATTCCGCCTGCAGGTCTTGAACTCAGGGACCCATCGGAACCGCAACGCATGTCTTTACTCAGTGCGGCCAACCGAGCACTCACCCATCAAGCCGCTCGAACTCCTAAAAGTACCTCAAAGTCGGTCTTCCGTGTTTAACTTTAAAACTCCAGCTGTCACTCTGGATAAAGAGGGTGCTTTGGACAATTCCGCCTGCAGGTCTTGAACTCAGACCATCGGAACCGCAACGCATGTCTTTACGCAGTGCGCCAACCGAGCACTCACCCATCAAGCCGCGAACTCCTAAAAGTACCTCAAAGTCGATCTTCCGTGTTTAACTTCAAAACTCCAGCTATCACTCTGGAAAATGGGGTGCTTGGGACCGTTCCTCACCCGGGTCTTGAACTCAGACCCATCGGAACCGCAACGCATGTCTTTACGCAGTGCGCAACCGAGCATCACCCATCAAGCCGCTCGAACTCCTAAAGTACCTCAAAGTCGATCTTCCGTGTTAACTTCAAAACTCCAGCTATCGGATAAAGAGGGTACTTCGGACCGTTCCTCACCGGGTCTTGAACTCAGACCATCGGAACCGCAACGCATGTCTTACGCAGTGCGCCAACCGAGCACTCACCCATCAAGCCGCTCGAACTCCTAAAAGTACCTCAAAGTCGGTCTTCCGTGTTTAACTTCAAAACTCCAGCTGTCACTCTGGATAAGAGGGTGCTGGGACCGTTAATCACCCGGGTCTTGAACTCAGACCCATCGGAACCGCCAACGCATGTCTTTACGCAGTGCACCAACCGAGCACTCACCATCAAGCCGCTCGAACTCCTAAAAGTACCTCAAAGTCGATCTTCCGTGTTTAACTTCAAAAACTCCAGCTATCTGGATAAAGAGGGTACTTCGGACCGTTCCTCACCCGGGTCTTGAACTCAGACCCATCGGAACCGCAACGCATGTCTTTACGCAGTGCGCCAATCCGAGCACTCACCAATCAAACTGCTTCGAACTCCTAAAAGTACCTCAAAGCGGTCTTCCGTGTTTAACTTCAAAAAACTCCATCTATCACTCTGGATAAAGAGGGTGCTTCGGACCATTCCGCCTGCAGGTCTTGAACTCAGACCATCGGAACCGCAAGCATGTCTTTACGCAGTGCACCAACCGAGCACTCACCATCAAGCCGCTCGAACTCCTAAAAAGTACCTAAAGTCGATCTTCCGTGTTTAACTTCAAAAACTCCAGCTATCTGGATAAAGAGGGTACTTTGGACCGTTCCTCACCCGGGTCTTGAACTCAGACCCATCGGAACCGCAACGCATGTCTTTACGCAGTGCGCCAACCGAGCACTCACCCATCAAGCTGCTCGAACTCCTAAAAGTACCTCAAAGTCGGTCTTCCGTGTTTAACTTCAAAAACTCCAGCTGTCACTCTGGATAAAGAGGGTGCTTGGGACCGACCTCACCCGGGTCTTGAACTCAGACCCATCGGAACCGCAACGCATGTCTTTACGCAGTGCACAACGAGCACTCACCCATCAAAGCCGCTCGAACTCCTAAAAGTACCTCAAAGTCGATCTTCCGTGTTTAACTTCAAAACTCCAGCTATCTGGATAAAGAGGGTACTTCGGACCGTTCCTCACCCGGGTCTTGAACTCAGACCCACGGAACCGCAACGCAGTCTTTACGCAGTGCGCCAAACCGAGCACTCACCATCAAGCTGCTCGAACTCCTAAAAGTACCTCAAAGTCGGTCTTCCGTGTTTAACTTCAAAAAACTCCAGCTGTCACTCTGGATAAAGAGGGTGCTTCGGACCATTCCGCCTGCAGGTCTTGAACTCAGACCCATCGGAACCGCAAGCATGTCTTTACGCAGTGCACCAACCGAGCACTCACCCATCAAGCCGCTCGAAACTCCTAAAAGTACCTCAAAGTCGATCTTCCGTGTTTAACTTCAAAACTCCAGCTATCTGGATAAAGAGGGTACTTCGGACCGTTCCTCACCCGGGTCTTGAACTCAGACCCATCGGAACCGCAACGCATGTCTTACGCAGTGCGCCAACCGAGCACTCACCATCAAGCAGCTCGAACTCCTAAAAGTACTCAAAGTCGGTTCCGTGTTTGAGTCCCTCAGAGGGCCTCTCAGGCCTGAGAGTCCCTCAGAGGGCCTCTCAGGGCCTGAGAGTCCCTCAGAGGGCCTCTCAGGGCCTGAGAGTCCTCAGAGGGCCTCTCAGGGCCTGAGAGTCCCTCAGAGGGCCTCTCAGGGCCTGAGAGTCCCTCAGAGGGCCTCTCAGGGCCTGAGAGTCCCTCAGAGGGCCTCTCAGGGCCTGAGAGTTCCTCAGAGGGCCTCTCAGGGCCTGAGAGTCCCTCAGAGGGCCTGAGAGTCCCTCAGAGGGCCTCTCAGGGCCTGAGAGTCCCTCAGAGGGCCTCTCAGGGCCGAGAGTCCCTCAGAGGGCCTCTCAGGGCCTGAGAGTCCTCAGAGGGCCTCTCAGGGCCTGAGAGTCCCTCGAGGGCCTCTCAGGGCCTGAGAGTCCCTCAGGGGCCTCTCAGGGCCTGAGAGTCCCTCAGAGGGCCTCTCAGGGCCTGAGAGTCCCTCAGGGCCTCTCAGGGCCTGAGAGTCCCTCAGAGGGCTCTCAGGGCCTGAGAGTCCCTCAGAGGGCCTCTCAGGGCCTGAGAGTCCCTCAGGGCCTCTCAGGGCCTGAGAGTCCCTCAGAGGGCCTCTCAGGGCCTGAGAGTCCCTCAGAGGGCCTCTCAGGGCCTGAGAGTCCCTCAGAGGGCCTCTCAGGGCCTGAGAGTCCCTCAGAGGGCCTCTCGGGCCTGAGAGTCCCTCAGAGGGCCTCTCAGGGCCTGAGAGTCCCTCAGAGGGCCTCTCAGGGCCTGAGAGTCCCTCAGAGGGCCTCTCAGGGCCTGAGAGTCCCTCAGAGGCCTCTCAGGGCCTGAGAGTCCCTCAGAGGCCTCTCAGGGCCTGAGAGTCCCTCAGAGGGCATCTCAGGGCCTGAGAGTCCCTCAGAGGGCCTCTCGGGCTGAGAGTCCCTCAGAGGGCCTCTCAGGGCCTGAGAGTCCCTCAGAGGGCCTCAGGGCCTGAGAGTCCCTCAGAGGGCCTCTCAGGGCCTGAGAGTCCCTCAGAGGGCCTCTCAGGGCCTGAGAGTCCCTCAGAGGGCCTCTCAGGGCCTGAGAGTCCCTCAGAGGGCCTCTCAGGGCCTGAGAGTCCCTCAGAGGGCCTCTCAGGGCCTGAGAGTCCCTCAGAGGGCCTCTCAGGGCTGAGAGTCCCTCAGAGGGCCTCTCAGGGCTGAGAGTCCCTCAGAGGGCCTCTCAGGGCTGAGAGTCCCTCAGAGGGCCTCTCAGGGCCTGAGAGTCCCTCAGAGGGGCCTCTCAGGGCCTGAGAGCCCTCAGAGGGCCTCTCAGGCCTGAGAGTCCCTCAGAGTTGTTTTTTTTTTTGGTTGCTCTTATGGACTGCGTAAACTGAGCACCTTTCCATTCGAAGTTCTTACAAGTACCCAAGGACCATCGGAACAGTTAGTCTTCCATGTTAAACTTTAAAAGTCCAGCTGTCTCTCTGGATAAGGAGTGTGCTTCAGACAGTCCGCCACACGTGTCTTGAACTCTCACTTTAGACCCAGTGAGAGTTTAACGTTGTCCATTGTTGCTCCCATGGAATGAGAACTTTAACTTCCTTCTCTTTCCAAACATTTACAATAGTACATTCTGGATGCAGTGTATGGTGCAGACCATTCCATAAGCAGATCTTGAACTCCCTCCACTTTCCACCTCTGAGTAAAGCCTCCCTAACATGTGCGGAATAAAGCAATGTTAGAGAGTTGGCTCCCTCACTGACACTCGCATACAGACTATGCTTCGCAGTGTTCCGCCTGCAGGTCTTGAAACTCAGACCCACCGGAACCGCAACGCATGTCTTTACGCAGTGCGCCAGCCGAGAACTGACACATCAAGCCGCTCGAACTCCTAAAAGTACCTCAAAGTCGGTCTTCCGTGTTTAACTTTAAAACTCCAGCTGTCACTGGGATTAAAGAGGGTGCTTTGGGACAATTCCGCCTTGAAGGTCTTGAACTCAGACCATCGGAACCGCAACGCATGTATTTACGCAGTGCGCCAACCGAGCACTCACCATCAAGCCGCTCGAACTCCTAAAAGTACCTCAAAGTCGGTCTTCCGTGTTAAACTTTAAAACTCCAGCTGTCACTCTGGATAAAGAGGGTGCTTTGGACAATTCCGCCTGCAGGTCTTGAACTCAGACCCATCGGAACGCAACGCATGTCTTTACGGCAGTGCGCCAACCGAGCACTCACCCATCAAGCCGCTCGAACTCCTAAAAGTACCTCAAAGTCGGTCTTCCGTGTTTAACTTTAAAACTCCAGCTGTCACTCTGGATAAAGAGGGTGCTTTGGACAATTCCGCCTGCAGGTCTTGAACTCAGACCATCGGAACCGCAACGCATGTCTTTACGCAGTGCGCCAACCGAGCACTCACCCATCAAGCCGCTCGAACTCCTAAAAGTACCTCAAAGTCGATCTTCCGTGTTTAACTTCAAAACTCCAGCTATCACTCTGGATAAATGGGGTGCTTGGGACCGTTCCTCACCCGGGTCTTGAACTCAGACCCATCGGAACCGCAACGCATGTCTTTACGCAGTGCACCAACCGAGCACTCACCCATCAAGCCGCTCGAACTCCTAAAAGTACTCAAAGTCGATCCGTGTTTAACTTCAAAACTCCAGCTATCTGGATAAGAGGGTACTTCGGGACCGTTCCTCACCCGGGTCTTGAACTCAGACCCATCGGAACCGCAACGCATGTCTTTACGCAGTGCGCCAACCGAGCACTCACCCATCAAGCCGCTCGAACTCCTAAAAGTACCTCAAAGTCGTCTTCCGTGTTTAACTTCAAAAACGTCCAGCTGTCACTCTGGATAAAGAGGGTGCTTGGGACGTTCCTCACCCGGGTCTTGAATCAGACCCATCGGAACCGCAACGCATGTCTTTACGCAGTGCACCAACCGAGCACTCACCCATCAAGCCGCTCGAACTCCTAAAAGTACCTCAAAGTCGATCTTCCGTGTTAACTTCAAAACTCCAGCTATCTGGATAAAGAGGGTACTTCGGACCGTTCCTCACCGGGTCTTGAACTCAGACCCATCGGAACCGCAACGCATGTCTTTACGCAGTGCGCCAACCGAGCACTCACCAATCAAACTGCTCGAACTCCTAAAAAGTACTCAAAGTCGGTTTTCCGTGTGTTAACTTCAAAACTCCATCTATCACTCTGGATAAAGAGGGTGCTTCGGACCATTCCGCCTGCAGGTCTTGAACTCAGACCCATCGGAACCGCAAACGCATGTCTTTACGCAGTGCACCAACCGAGCACTCACCCATCAAGCCGCTCGAACTCCTAAAAGTACCTCAAAGTCGATCTTCCGTGTTTAACTTCAAAACTCAGCTATCTGGATAAAGAGGGTACTTGGACCGTTCCTCACCCTGGTCTTGAACTCAGACCCATCGGAACCGCAACGCATGTCTTTACGCAGTGCGCCAACCGAGCACTCACCCATCAAGCTGCTCGAACTCCTAAAAGTACCTCAAAGTCGGTCTTCCGTGTTTAACTTCAAAACTCCAGCTGTCACTCTGGATAAAGAGGGTGCTTGGGACCGTCCTCACCCGGGTCTTGAACTCAGACCCATCGGAACCGCAACGGCATGTCTTTACGCAGTGCACCAACCGAGCACTCACCCATCAAGCCGCTCGAACTCCTAAAGTACCTCAAAGTCGATCTTCCGTGTTTAACTTCAAAACTCCAGCTATCTGGATAAAGAGGGTACTTCGGACCGTTCCTCACCCGGGTCTTGAACTCAGACCCATCGGAACCGCAACGCATGTCTTTACGCAGTGCGCCAACCGAGCACTCACCCATCAAGCTGCTCGAACTCCTAAAAGTACCTCAAAGTCGGTCTTCCGTGTTTAACTTCAAAACTCCAGCTGTCACTCTGGATAAAGAGGGTGCTTCGGACCATTCCGCCTGCAGGTCTTGAACTCAGACCCATCGGAACCGCAACGCATGTCTTTACGCAGTGCACCAACCGAGCACTCACCCATCAAGCCGCTCGAACTCCTAAAAGTACCTCAAAGTCGATCTTCCGTGTTTAACTTCAAAACTCCAGCTATCACTCTAGATAAAGAGGGTGCTTCGGACCGTTCCTCACCCGGGTCTTGAACTCAGACCCATCGGAACGCAACGCATGTATTTACGCAGTGCGCCAACCGAGCACTCACCCATCAAGCAGCTCGAACTCCTAAAAGTACCTCAAAGTCGGTCTTCCGTGTTTAACTTCAAAACTCCAGCTGTCACTCTGGATAAAGAGGGTGCTTGGGACCGTTCCTCACCCGGGTCTTGAACTCAGACCCATCGGAACCGCAACGCATGTCTTTACGCAGTGCACCAACCGAGCACTCACCCATCAAGCCGCTCGAACTCCTAAAGTACCTCAAAGTCGATCTTCCGTGTTTAACTTCAAAACTCCAGCTATCTGGATAAAGAGGGTACTTCGGACCGTTCCTCACCCGGGTCTTGAACTCAGACCCATCGGAACCGCAACGCATGTCTTTACGCAGTGCGCCAACCGAGCACTCACCATCAAGCAGCTCGAACTCCTAAAGTACCTCAAAGTCGGTCTTCCGTGTTTGAGTCCTCAGAGGGCCTCTCAGGGCCTGAGAGTCCCTCAGAGGGCCTCTCAGGGCCTGAGAGTCCCTCAGAGGGCCTCTCAGGGCCTGAGAGTCCCTCAGAGGGCCTCTCAGGCCCTGAGAGTCCCTCAGAGGGCCTCTCAGGCCCTGAGAGTCCTCAGAGGGCCTCTCAGGCCCTGAGAGTCCCTCAGAGGGCCTCTCAGGCCTGAGAGTCCCTCAGAGGGCCTCTCAGGCCCTGAGAGTCCCTCAGAGGGCCTCTCAGGGCCTGAGAGTCCCTCAGAGGGCCTCTCAGGCCTGAGAGTCCCTCAGAGGGCCTCTCAGGGCCTGAGAGTCCCTCAGAGGGCCTCTCAGGGCCTGAGAGTCCCTCAGAGGGCCTCTCAGGGCCTGAGAGTCCCTCAGAGGGCCTCTCAGGGCTGAGAGTCCCTCAGAGGGCCTCTCAGGGCCTGAGAGTCCCTCAGAGGGCCTCTCAGGGCCTGAGAGTCCCTCAGAGGGCCTCTCAGGCCTGAGAGTCCCTCAGAGGGCCTCTCAGGGCCTGAGAGTCCCTCAGAGGGCCTCTCAGGGCCTGAGAGTCCCTCAGAGGGCCTCTCAGGGCCTGAGAGTCCCTCAGAGGGCCTCTCAGGGCCTGAGAGTCCCTCAGAGGGCCTCTCAGGGCCTGAGAGTCCCTCAGAGTTGTTTTTTTTTTTGGTTGCTCTTATGGACTGCGTAAACTGAGCACCTTTCCATTCGAAGTTCTACAAGTACCCCAAGGACCATCGGAACAGTTAGTCTTCCATGTTAAACTTTAAAAGTCCAGCTGTCTCTCTGGATAAGAGTGTGCTTCAGACAGTTCCGCACACGTGTCTTGAACTCTCACTTTAGACCAGTGAGAGTTTAACGTTGTCCATTGTTGCTCCCATGGACTGAGAACTTTAACTTCCTTCTCTTTCCAACATTTACAATAGTACATTCTGGATGCAGTGTATGGTGCAGACCATTCCATAAGCAGATCTTGAACTCCCTCCACTTTCCACCTCTCTGAGTAAAGCCTCCCTAACATGTGCGGAATAAAGCACATGTTAGAGAGTTGGCTCCCTCACTGACACTCTGCATACAGACTATGCTTCGCAGTGTTCCGCCTGCAGGTCTTGAACTCAGACCCACCGGAACCGCAACGCATGTCTTTACGCAGTGCGCCAGCCGAGCACTGACACATCAAGCCGCTCGAACTCCTAAAAAGTACCTCAAAGTCGGTCTTCCGTGTTTAACTTTAAAACTCCAGCTGTCACTCTGGATAAAGAGGATGCTTTGGACAATTCCGCCTGCAGGTCTTGAACTCAGACCCATCGGAACCGCAACGCATGTATTTACGCAGTGCGCCAACCGAGCACTCACCCATCAAGCCGCTCGAACTCCTAAAAGTACCTCAAAGTCGGTCTTCCGTGTTTTAACTTTAAAACTCCAGCTGTCACTCTGGATAAGAGGGTGCTTTGGACAATTCCGCCTGCAGGTCTTGAACTCAGACCATCGGAACCGCAACGCATGTCTTTACGCAGTGCGCCAACCGAGCACTCACCCATCAAGCCGCTCGAACTCCTAAAAGTACCTCAAAGTCGGTCTTCCGTGTTTAACTTTAAAACTCCAGCTGTCACTCTGGATAAAGAGGGTGCTTTGGACAATTCCGCCTGCAGGTCTTGAACTCAGACCCATCGGAAACCGCAACGCATGTCTTTACGCAGTGCGCCAACCGAGCACTCACCATCAAGCCGCTCGAACTCCTAAAAGTACCTCAAGTCGATCTTCCGTGTTTAACTTCAAAACTCCAGCTATCACTCTGGAAAATGGGTGCTTGGGACCGTTCCTCACCCGGGTCTTGAACTCAGACCCATCGGAACCGCAACGCATGTCTTTACGCAGTGCACCAACCGAGCACACCCATCAGCCGCTCGAACTCCTAAAAGTACCTCCAAAGTCGATCTTCCGTGTTTAACTTCAAAACTCCAGCTATCTGGATAAAGAGGGTACTTCGGACCGTTCCTCACCCGGGTCTTGAACTCAGACCCATCGGAACCGCAACGCATGTCTTTACGCAGTGCGCCAACCGAGCACTCACCCATCAAGCCGCTCGAACTCCTAAAAGTACCTCAAAGTCGGTCTTCCGTGTTTAACTTCAAAACTCAGCTGTCACTCTGGATAAAGAGGGTGCTTGGGACCGTTCCTCACCCGGGTCTTGAACTCAGGCCCATCGGAACCGCAACGCATGTCTTTACGCAGTGCACCAACCGAGCACTCACCATCAAGCCGCTCGAACTCCTAAAAGTACCTCAAAGTCGATCTTCCGTGTTTACTTCAAAACTCCAGCTATCTGGATAAAGAGGGTACTTCGGACCGTTCCTCACCCGGGTCTTGAACTCAGACCATCGGAACCGCAACGCATGTCTTTACGCAGTGCGCCAACCGAGCACTCACCAATCAAACTGCTCGAACTCCTAAAAGTACCTCAAAGTCGGTCTTCCGTGTTTAACTTCAAAAACTCCATCTATCACTCTGGATAAAGAGGGTGCTTCGGACCATTCCGCCTGCAGGTCTTGAACTCAGACCCATCGGAACCGCAACACATGTCTTTACGCAGTGCACCACCGAGCACTCACCCATCAAGCCGCTCGAACTCCTAAAAGTACCTCAAAGTCGATCTTCCGTGTTTAACTTCAAACTCCAGCTATCACTCTAGATAAGAGGGTGCTTCGGACCGTTCCTCCCGGGTCTTGAACTCAGACCCATCGGAACCGCAACGCATGTATTTACGCAGTGCGCCAACCGAGCACTCACCCATCAAGCAGCTCGAACTCCTAAAAAGTACCTCAAAGTCGGTCTTCCGTGTTTAACTTCAAAAACTCCAGCTGTCACTCTGGATAAAGAGGGTGCTTGGGACCGTTCCTCACCCGGGTCTTGAACTCAGACCCATCGGAACCGCAACGCATGTCTTTACGCAGTGCACCAACCGAGCACTCACCCATCAAGCCGCTCGAACTCCTAAAAGTACCTCAAAGTCGATCTTCCGTGTTTAACTTCAAAACTCCAGCTATCTGGATAAAGAGGGTACTTCGGACCGTTCCTCACCCGGGTCTTGAACTCAGACCCATCGGAACCGCAACGCATGTCTTTATGCAGTGCGCCAACCGAGCACTCACCCATCAAGCAGCTCGAACTCCTAAAAGTACCTCAAAGTCGGTCTTCCGTGTGAGAGTCCCTCAGAGGGCCTCTCAGGGCCTGAGAGTCCTCAGAGGGCCTCTCAGGGCCTGAGAGTCCCTCAGAGGGCCTCTCAGGGCCTGAGAGTCCTCAGAGGGCCTCTCAGGGCCTGAGAGTCCCTCAGAGGGCCTCTCAGGGCCTGAGAGTCCCTCAGAGGGCCTCTCAGGGCCTGAGAGTCCCTCAGAGGGCCTCTCAGGGCCTGAGAGTCCCTCAGAGGGCCTCTCAGGGCCTGAGAGTCCCTCAGAGGGCCTCTCAGGGCCTGAGAGTCCCTCAGAGGGCCTCTCAGGGCCTGAGAGTCCCTCAGAGGGCCTCTCAGGGCCTGAGAGTCCCTCAGAGGGCCTCTCAGGGCCTGAGAGTCCCTCAGAGGGCCTCTCAGGGCCTGAGAGTCCCTCAGAGGGCCTCTCAGGGCCTGAGAGTCCCTCAGAGGGCCTCTCAGGGCCTGAGAGTCCCTCAGAGGGCTCTCAGGGCCTGAGAGTCCCTCAGAGGGCCTCTCAGGGCCTGAGAGTCCCTCAGAGGGCCTCTCAGGGCCTGAGAGTCCCTCAGAGGGCCTCTCAGGGCCTGAGCCCTCAGAGCGCCTCTCACGGCCTGAGAGTCCCTCAGAGGGCCTCTCAGGGCCTGAGAGTCCCTCACAGGGCCTCTCAGGGCCTGAGAGTCCCTCAGAGGGCCTCTCAGGGCCTGAGAGTCCCTCAGAGGGCCTCTCAGGGCCTGAGAGTCCCTCAGAGGGCCTCTCAGGGCCTGAGAGTCCCTCAGAGGGCCTCTCAGGGCCTGAGAGTCCCTCAGAGGGCCTCTCAGGGCCTGAGAGTCCCTCAGAGGGCCTCTCAGGGCCTGAGAGTCCCTCAGAGGGCCTCTCAGGGCCTGAGAGTCCCTCAGAGGGCCTCTCAGGGCCTGAGAGTCCCTCAGAGGGCCTCTCAGGGGGCCTGAGAGTCCCTCAGAGGGCCTCTCAGGGGGCCTGAGAGTCCCTCAGAGGGCCTCTCAGGGGGCCTGAGAGTCCCTCAGAGGGCCTCTCAGAGTCCCTCAGAGGGCCTCTCAGGGGGCCTGAGAGTCCCTCAGAGTTGTTTTTTTTTTTGTTTGCTCTTATGGACTGCGTAAACTGAGCACCTTTCCATTCGAAGTTCTACAAGTACCCCAAGGACCATCGGAACAGTTAGTCTTCCATGTTAAACTTTAAAAGTCCAGCTGTCTCTCTGGATAAGGAGTGTGCTTCAGACAGTTCCGCACACGTGTCTTGAACTCTCACTTTAGACCCAGTGAGAGTTTAACGTTGTCCATTGTTGCTCCCATGGACTGAGAACTTTAACTTCTTCTCTTTCCAACATTTACAATAGTACATTCTGGATGCAGTGTATGGTGCAGACCATTCCATAAGCAGATCTTGAACTCCCTCCACTTTCCACCTCTCTGAGTAAAGCCTCCCTAACATGTGCAGAATAAAGCACATGTTAGAGAGTTGGCTCCTCACTGACACTCTGCATACAGACTATGCTTCGCAGTGTTCCGCCTGCAGGTCTTGAACTCAGACCCACCGGAACCGCAACGCATGTCTTTACGCAGTGCGCCAGCCGAGCACTGACACATCAAGCCGCTCGAACTCCTAAAAGTACCTCAAAGTCGGTCTTCCGTGTTTAACTTTAAAACTCCAGCTGTCACTCTGGATAAAGAGGGTGCTTTGGACAATTCCGCCTGCAGGTCTTGAACTCAGACCCATCGGAACCGCAACGCATGTATTTACGCAGTGCGCCAACCGAGCACTCACCCATCAAGCCGCTCGAACTCCTAAAAGTACCTCAAAGTCGGTCTTCCGTGTTTAACTTTAAAACTCCAGCTGTCACTCTGGATAAAGAGGGTGCTTTGGACAATTCCGCCTGCAGGTCTTGAACTCAGACCCATCGGAACCGCAACGCATGTCTTTACGCAGTGCACCAACCGAGCACTCACCCATCAAGCCGCTCGAACTCCTAAAAGTACCTCAAAGTCGATCTTCCGTGTTTAACTTCAAAACTCCAGCTATCTGGATAAAGAGGGTACTTCGGACCGTTCCTCACCCGGGTCTTGAACTCAGACCCATCGGAACCGCAACGCATGTCTTTACGCAGTGCGCCAACCGAGCACTCACCCATCAAGCCGCTCGAACTCCTAAAAGTACCTCAAAGTCGGTCTTCCGTGTTTAACTTCAAAACTCCAGCTGTCACTCTGGATAAAGAGGGTGCTTGGGACCGTTCCTCACCCGGGTCTTGAACTCAGACCCATCGGAACCGCAACGCATGTCTTTACGCAGTGCACCAACCGAGCACTCACCCATCAAGCCGCTCGAACTCCTAAAAGTATCTCAAAGTCGATCTTCCGTGTTTAACTTCAAAACTCCAGCTATCTGGATAAAGAGGGTACTTCGGACCGTTCCTCACCCGGGTCTTGAACTCAGACCCATCGGAACCGCAACGCATGTCTTTACGCAGTGCGCCAACCGAGCACTCACCAATCAAACTGCTCGAACTCCTAAAAGTACCTCAAAGTCGGTCTTCCGTGTTTAACTTCAAAACTCCATCTATCACTCTGGATAAAGAGGGTGCTTCGGACCATTCCGCCTGCAGGTCTTGAACTCAGACCCATCGGAACCGCAACACATGTCTTTACGCAGTGCACCAACCGAGCACTCACCCATCAAGCCGCTCGAACTCCTAAAAGTACCTCAAAGTCGATCTTCCGTGTTAACTTCAAAACTCCAGCTATCACTCTAGATAAAGAGGGTGCTTCGGACCGTTCCTCACCCGGGTCTTGAACTCAGACCCATCGGAACCGCAACGCATGTATTTACGCAGTGCGCCAACCGAGCACTCACCCATCAAGCAGCTCGAACTCCTAAAAGTACCTCAAAGTCGGTCTTCCGTGTTTAACTTCAAAACTCCAGCTGTCACTCTGGATAAAGAGGGTGCTTGGGACCGTTCCTCACCCGGGTCTTGAACTCAGACCCATCGGAACCGCAACGCATGTCTTTACGCAGTGCACCAACCGAGCACTCACCCATCAAGCCGCTCGAACTCCTAAAAGTACCTCAAAGTCGATCTTCCGTGTTTAACTTCAAAACTCCAGCTATCTGGATAAAGAGGGTACTTCGGACCGTTCCTCACCCGGGTCTTGAACTCAGACCCATCGGAACCGCAACGCATGTCTTTATGCAGTGCGCCAACCGAGCACTCACCCATCAAGCAGCTCGAACTCCTAAAAGTACCTCAAAGTCGGTCTTCCGTGTTTGAGTCCCTCAGAGGGCCTCTCAGGGCCTGAGAGTCCCTCAGAGGGCCTCTCAGGGCCTGAGAGTCCCTCAGAGGGCCTCTCAGGGCCTGAGAGGCCCTCTGGCCCTGAGAGGCCAGAGGGCCTGAGAGGCCCTGAGAGGCCTCTCAGGGCCTCTCAGGGCCTCAGAGAGTCCCTCTGAGGGACTCTCAGGCCCTGAGAGGCCCTCTGAGGGACTCTCAGGCCCTGAGAGGCCCTCTGAGGGACTCTCAGGCCCTGAGAGGCCCTCTGAGGGACTCTCAGGCCCTGAGAGGCCCTCTGAGGGACTCTCAGGCCCTGAGAGGCCCTCTGAGGGACTCAAACACGGAAGACCGACTTTGAGGTACTTTTAGGAGTTCGAGCTGCTTGATGGGTGAGTGCTCGGTTGGCGCACGGCGTAAAGACATGCGTTGCGGTTCCGATGGGTCTGAGTTCAAGACCCGGGTGAGGAACGGTCCGAAGTACCCTCTTTATCCAGATAGCTGGAGTTTTGAAGTTAAACACGGAAGATCGACTTTGAGGTACTTTTAGGAGTTCGAGCGGCTTGATGGGTGAGTTTTCAGTTGGTGCACTGCGTAAAGACATGCGTTGCGGTTCCGATGGGTCTGAGTTCAAGACCCGGGTGAGGAACGGTCCCAAGCACCCTCTTTATCCAGAGTGACAGCTGGAGTTTTGAAGTTAAACACGGAAGACCGACTTTGAGGTACTTTTAGGAGTTCGAGCTGCTTGATGGGTGAGTGCTCGGTTGGCGCACTGCGTAAATACATGCGTTGCGGTTCTGATGGGTCTGAGTTCAAGACCCGGGTGAGGAACGGTCCGAAGCACCCTCTTTATCTAGAGTGATAGCTGGAGTTTTGAAGTTAAACACGGAAGATCGACTTTGAGGTACTTTTAGGAGTTCGAGGGGCTTGATGGGTGAGTGCTCGGTTGGTGCACTGCGTAAAGACATGCGTTGCGGTTCCGATGGGTCTGAGTTCAAGACCTGCAGGCGGAATGGTCCTAAGCACCCTCTTTATCCAGAGTGACAGCTGGAGTTTTGAAGTTAAACACGGAAGACCGACTTTGAGGTACTTTTAGGAGTTCGAGCAGCTTGATGGGTGAGTGCTCGGTTGGCGCACTGCGTAAAGACATGCGTTGCGGTTCCGATGGGTCTGAGTTCAAGACCCGGGTGAGGAACGGTCCGAAGTACCCTCTTTATCCAGATAGCTGGAGTTTTGAAGTTAAACACGGAAGATCGACTTTGAGGTACTTTTAGGAGTTCGAGCGGCTTGATGGGTGAGTGCTCGGTTGGTGCACTGCGTAAAGACATGCGTTGCGGTTCCGATGGGTCTGAGTTCAAGACCCGGGTGAGGAACGGTCCCAAGCACCCTCTTTATCCAGAGTGACAGCTGGAGTTTTGAAGTTAAACACGGAAGACCGACTTTGAGGTACTTTTAGGAGTTCGAGCAGCTTGATGGGTGAGTGCTCGGTTGGCGCACTGCGTAAAGACATGCGTTGCGGTTCCGATGGGTCTGAGTTCAAGACCCGGGTGAGGAACGGTCCGAAGTACCCTCTTTATCCAGATAGCTGGAGTTTTGAAGTTAAACACGGAAGATCGACTTTGAGGTACTTTTAGGAGTTCGAGCGGCTTGATGGGTGAGTGCTCGGTTGGTGCACTGCGTAAAGACATGCGTTGCGGTTCCGATGGGTCTGAGTTCAAGACCCGGGTGAGGAACGGTCCCAAGCACCCTCTTTATCCAGAGTGACAGCTGGAGTTTTGAAGTTAAACACGGAAGACCGACTTTGAGGTACTTTTAGGAGTTCGAGCAGCTTGATGGGTGAGTGCTCGGTTGGCGCACTGCGTAAAGACATGCGTTGCGGTTCCGATGGGTCTGAGTTCAAGACCTGCAGGCGGAATTGTCCAAAGCACCCTCTTTATCCAGAGTGACAGCTGGAGTTTTAAAGTTAAACACGGAAGACCGACTTTGAGGTACTTTTAGGAGTTCGAGCGGCTTGATGGGTGAGTGCTCGGTTGGCGCACTGCGTAAAGACATGCGTTGCGGTTCCGATGGGTCTGAGTTCAAGACCTGCAGGCGGAATTGTCCAAAGCACCCTCTTTATGCAGAGTGACAGCTGGAGTTTTAAAGTTAAACACGGAAGACCGACTTTGAGGTACTTTTAGGAGTTCGAGCGGCTTGATGGGTGAGTGCTCGGTTGGCGCACTGCGTAAATACATGCGTTGCGGTTCCGATGGGTCTGAGTTCAAGACCTGCAGGCGGAATTGTCCAAAGCACCCTCTTTATCCAGAGTGACAGCTGGAGTTTTAAAGTTAAACACGGAAGACCGACTTTGAGGTACTTTTAGGAGTTCGAGCGGCTTGATGTGTCAGTGCTCGGCTGGCGCACTGCGTAAAGACATGCGTTGCGGTTCCGGTGGGTCTGAGTTCAAGACCTGCAGGCGGAACACTGCGAAGCATAGTCTGTATGCAGAGTGTCAGTGAGGGAGCCAACTCTCTAACATGTGCTTTATTCCGCACATGTTAGGGAGGCTTTACTCAGAGAGGTGGAAAGTGGAGGGAGTTCAAGATCTGCTTATGGAATGGTCTGCACCATACACTGCATCCAGAATGTACTATTGTAAATGTTGGAAAGAGAAGGAAGTTAAAGTTCTCAGTCCATGGGAGCAACAATGGACAACGTTAAACTCTCACTGGGTCTAAAGTGAGAGTTCAAGACACGTGTGCGGAACTGTCTGAAGCACACTCCTTATCCAGAGAGACAGCTGGACTTTTAAAGTTTAACATGGAAGACTAACTGTTCCGATGGTCCTTGGGGTACTTGTAGAACTTCGAATGGAAAGGTGCTCAGTTTACGCAGTCCATAAGAGCAACCAAAAAAAAAAAACAACTCTGCCCTCTGAGGGACTCTCAGGCCCTGAGAGGCCCTCTGAGGGACTCTCAGGCCCTGAGAGGCCCTCAGAGGGCCTCTCAGGGCCTGAGAGGCCCTCTGAGGGACTCTCAGGCCCTGAGAGGCCCTCTGAGGGACTCTCAGGCCCTGAGAGGCCCTCTGAGGGACTCAAACACGGAAGACCGACTTTGAGGTACTTTTAGGAGTTCGAGCTGCTTGATGGGTGAGTGCTCGGTTGGCGCACGGCGTAAAGACATGCGTTGCGGTTCCGATGGGTCTGAGTTCAAGACCCGGGTGAGGAACGGTCCGAAGTACCCTCTTTATCCAGATAGCTGGAGTTTTGAAGTTAAACACGGAAGACCGACTTTGAGGTACTTTTAGGAGTTCGAGCTGCTTGATGGGTGAGTGCTCGGTTGGCGCACTGCGTAAATACATGCGTTGCGGTTCCGATGGGTCTGAGTTCAAGACCCGGGTGAGGAACGGTCCGAAGCACCCTCTTTATCTAGAGTGATAGCTGGAGTTTTGAAGTTAAACACGGAAGATCGACTTTGAGGTACTTTTAGGAGTTCGAGGGGCTTGATGGGTGAGTGCTCGGTTGGTGCACTGCGTAAAGACATGCGTTGCGGTTCCGATGGGTCTGAGTTCAAGACCTGCAGGCGGAATGGTCCTAAGCACCCTCTTTATCCAGAGTGACAGCTGGAGTTTTGAAGTTAAACACGGAAGACCGACTTTGAGGTACTTTTAGGAGTTCGAGCAGCTTGATGGGTGAGTGCTCGGTTGGCGCACTGCGTAAAGACATGCGTTGCGGTTCCGATGGGTCTGAGTTCAAGACCCGGGTGAGGAACGGTCCGAAGTACCCTCTTTATCCAGATAGCTGGAGTTTTGAAGTTAAACACGGAAGATCGACTTTGAGGTACTTTTAGGAGTTCGAGCGGCTTGATGGTGAGTGCTCGGTTGGTGCACTGCGTAAAGACATGCGTTGCGGTTCCGATGGGTCTGAGTTCAAGACCCGGGTGAGGAACGGTCCCAAGCACCCTCTTTATCCAGAGTGACAGCTGGAGTTTTGAAGTTAAACACGGAAGACCGACTTTGAGGTACTTTTAGGAGTTCGAGCAGCTTGATGGGTGAGTGCTCGGTTGGCGCACTGCGTAAAGACATGCGTTGCGGTTCCGATGGGTCTGAGTTCAAGACCCGGGTGAGGAACGGTCCGAAGTACCCTCTTTATCCAGATAGCTGGAGTTTTGAAGTTAAACACGGAAGATCGACTTTGAGGTACTTTTAGGAGTTCGAGCGGCTTGATGGGTGAGTGCTCGGTTGGCGCACTGCGTAAAGACATGCGTTGCGGTTCCGATGGGTCTGAGTTCAAGACCTGCAGGCGGAATTGTCCAAAGCACCCTCTTTATCCAGAGTGACAGCTGGAGTTTTAAAGTTAAACACGGAAGACCGACTTTGAGGTACTTTTAGGAGTTCGAGCGGCTTGATGGGTGAGTGCTCGGTTGGCGCACTGCGTAAAGACATGCATTGCGGTTCCGATGGGTCTGAGTTCAAGACCTGCAGGCGGAATTGTCCAAAGCACCCTCTTTATCCAGAGTGACAGCTGGAGTTTTAAAGTTAAACACGGAAGACCGACTTTGAGGTACTTTTAGGAGTTCGAGCGGCTTGATGGGTGAGTGCTCGGTTGGCGCACTGCGTAAATACATGCGTTGCGGTTCCGATGGGTCTGAGTTCAAGACCTGCAGGCGGAATTGTCCAAAGCACCCTCTTTATCCAGAGTGACAGCTGGAGTTTTAAAGTTAAACACGGAAGACCGACTTTGAGGTACTTTTAGGAGTTCGAGCGGCTTGATGTGTCAGTGCTCGGCTGGCGCACTGCGTAAAGACATGCGTTGCGGTTCCGGTGGGTCTGAGTTCAAGACCTGCAGGCGGAACACTGCGAAGCATAGTCTGTATGCAGAGTGTCAGTGAGGGAGCCAACTCTCTAACATGTGCTTTATTCCGCACATGTTAGGGAGGCTTTACTCAGAGGGTGGAAAGTGGAGGGAGTTCAAGATCTGCTTATGGAATGGTCTGCACCATACACTGCATCCAGAATGTACTATTGTAAATGTTGGAAAGAGAAGGAAGTTAAAGTTCTCAGTCCATGGGAGCAACAATGGACAACGTTAAACTCTCACTGGGTCTAAAGTGAGAGTTCAAGACACGTGTGCGGAACTGTCTGAAGCACACTCCTTATCCAGAGAGACAGCTGGACTTTTAAAGTTTAACATGGAAGACTAACTGTTCCGATGGTCCTTGGGGTACTTGTAGAACTTCGAATGGAAAGGTGCTCAGTTTACGCAGTCCATAAGAGCAACCAAAAAAAAAAAAACAACTCTGAGGGACTCTCAGGCCCTGAGAGGCCCTCTGAGGGACTCTCAGGCCCTGAGAGGCCCTCTGAGGGACTCTCAGGCCCTGAGAGGCCCTCTGAGGGACTCTCAGGCCCTGAGAGGCCCTCTGAGGGACTCTCAGGCCCTGAGAGGCCCTCTGAGGGACTCTCAGGCCCTGAGAGGCCCTCTGAGGGACTCTCAGGCCCTGAGAGGCCCTCTGAGGGACTCTCAGGCCCTGAGAGGCCCTCTGAGGGACTCTCAGGCCCTGAGAGGCCCTCTGAGGGACTCTCAGGCCCTGAGAGGCCCTCTGAGGGACTCTCAGGCCCTGAGAGGCCCTCTGAGGGACTCTCAGGCCCTGAGAGGCCCTCTGAGGCACTCTCAGGCCCTGAGAGGCCCTCTGAGGGACTCTCAGGCCCTGAGAGGCCCTCTGAGGGACTCTCAGGCCCTGAGAGGCCCTCTGAGGGACTCTCAGGCCCTGAGAGGCCCTGAGAGGGACTCTCAGGCCCTGAGAGGCCCTCTGAGGGACTCTCAGGCCCTGAGAGGCCCTGAGAGGGACTCTCAGGCCCTGAGAGGCCCTCTGAGGGACTCTCAGGCCCTGAGAGGCCCTCTGAGGGACTCTCAGGCCCTGAGAGGCCCTCTGAGGGCCTCTCAGGCCTGAGAGGCCCTCTGAGGGCCTCTCAGGCCCTGAGAGGCCCTCTGAGGGCCTCTCAGGCCCTGAGAGGCCCTCTGAGGGCCTCTCAGGCCCTGAGAGGCCCTCTGAGGGCCTCTCAGGCCCTGAGAGGCCCTCTGAGGGCCTCTCAGGCCCTGAGAGGCCCTCTGAGGGCCTCTCAGGCCCTGAGAGGCCCTCTGAGGGACTCTCAGGCCCTGAGAGGCCCTCTGAGGGACTCTCAGGCCCTGAGAGGCCCTCTGAGGGACTCTCAGGCCCTGAGAGGCCCTCTGAGGGACTCTCAGGCCCTGAGAGGCCCTCTGAGGGACTCTCAGGCCCTGAGAGGCCCTCTGAGGGACTCTCAGGCCCTGAGAGGCCCTCTGAGGGACTCTCAGGCCCTGAGAGGCCCTCTGAGGGACTCTCAGGCCCTGAGAGGCCCTCTGAGGGACTCTCAGGCCCTGAGAGGCCCTCTGAGGGACTCTCAGGCCCTGAGAGGCCCTCTGAGGGACTCTCAGGCCCTGAGAGGCCCTCTGAGGGACTCTCAGGCCCTGAGAGGCCCTCTGAGGGACTCTCAGGCCCTGAGAGGCCCTCTGAGGGACTCAAACACGGAAGACCGACTTTGAGGTACTTTTAGGAGTTCGAGCAGCTTGATGGGTGAGTGCTCGGTTGGCGCACTGCGTAAAGACATGCGTTGCGGTTCCGATGGGTCTGAGTTCAAGACCCGGGTGAGGAACGGTCCGAAGTACCCTCTTTATCCAGATAGCTGGAGTTTTGAAGTTAAACACGGAAGATCGACTTTGAGGTACTTTTAGGAGTTCGAGCGGCTTGATGGGTGAGTGCTCGGTTGGTGCACTGTGTAAAGACATGCGTTGCGGTTCCGATGGGTCTGAGTTCAAGACCGGGTGAGGAACGGTCCCAAGCACCCTCTTTATCCAGAGTGACAGCTGGAGTTTTGAAGTTAAACACGGAAGACCGACTTTGAGGTACTTTTAGGAGTTCGAGCTGCTTGATGGGTGAGTGCTCGGTTGGCGCACTGCGTAAATACATGCGTTGCGGTTCCGATGGGTCTGAGTTCAAGACCCGGGTGAGGAACGGTCCGAAGCACCCTCTTTATCTAGAGTGATAGCTGGAGTTTTGAAGTTAAACACGGAAGATCGACTTTGAGGTACTTTTAGGAGTTCGAGCGGCTTGATGGGTGAGTGCTCGGTTGGTGCACTGCGTAAAGACATGCGTTGCGGTTCCGATGGGTCTGAGTTCAAGACCTGCAGGCGGAATGGTCCGAAGCACCCTCTTTATCCAGAGTGACAGCTGGAGTTTTGAAGTTAAACACGGAAGACCGACTTTGAGGTACTTTTAGGAGTTCGAGCAGCTTGATGGGTGAGTGCTCGGTTGGCGCACTGCGTAAAGACATGCGTTGCGGTTCCGATGGGTCTGAGTTCAAGACCCGGGTGAGGAACGGTCCCAAGCACCCCATTTATCCAGAGTGATAGCTGGAGTTTTGAAGTTAAACACGGAAGATCGACTTTGAGGTACTTTTAGGAGTTCGAGCGGCTTGATGGGTGAGTGCTCGGTTGGCGCACTGCGTAAAGACATGCGTTGCGGTTCCGATGGGTCTGAGTTCAAGACCTGCAGGCGGAATTGTCCAAAGCACCCTCTTTATCCAGAGTGACAGCTGGAGTTTTAAAGTTAAACACGGAAGACCGACTTTGAGGTACTTTTAGGAGTTCGAGCGGCTTGATGGGTGAGTGCTCGGTTGGCGCACTGCGTAAAGATATGCATTGCGGTTCCGATGGGTCTGAGTTCAAGACCTGCAGGCGGAATTGTCCAAAGCACCCTCTTTATCCAGAGTGACAGCTGGAGTTTTAAAGTTAAACACGGAAGACCGACTTTGAGGTACTTTTAGGAGTTCGAGCGGCTTGATGGGTGAGTGCTCGGTTGGCGCACTGCGTAAATACATGCGTTGCGGTTCCGATGGGTCTGAGTTCAAGACCTGCAGGCGGAATTGTCCAAAGCACCCTCTTTATCCAGAGTGACAGCTGGAGTTTTAAAGTTAAACACGGAAGACCGACTTTGAGGTACTTTTAGGAGTTCGAGCGGCTTGATGTGTCAGTGCTCGGCTGGCGCACTGCGTAAAGACATGCGTTGCGGTTCCGGTGGGTCTGAGTTCAAGACCTGCAGGCGGAACACTGCGAAGCATAGTCTGTATGCAGAGTGTCAGTGAGGGAGCCAACTCTCTAACATGTGCTTTATTCCGCACATGTTAGGGAGGCTTTACTCAGAGAGGTGGAAAGTGGAGGGAGTTCAAGATCTGCTTATGGAATGGTCTGCACCATACACTGCATCCAGAATGTACTATTGTAAATGTTGGAAAGAGAAGGAAGTTAAAGTTCTCAGTCCATGGGAGCAACAATGGACAACGTTAAACTCTCACTGGGTCTAAAGTGAGAGTTCAAGACACGTGTGCGGAACTGTCTGAAGCACACTCCTTATCCAGAGAGACAGCTGGACTTTTAAAGTTTAACATGGAAGACTAACTGTTCCGATGGTCCTTGGGGTACTTGTAGAACTTCGAATGGAAAGGTGCTCAGTTTACGCAGTCCATAAGAGCAAACCAAAAAACAACTCTGAGGGAACTGAGACTCTGAGGGACTCTCTGAGAGGCCCTCTGAGGGACTCTCAGGCCCTGAGAGGCCCTCTCAATGAGCTGATCTACAACTCAGCATCAGTGATCCTTGAGATACTTGGCTATAAGAGCAACCATGAGACCCACTACCCACCATGGAAAAGACGGTTAGAGGCTAAAATCAAGGTAACAAGGAGGGAAGTGAGCCAACTGTCAGAGCTCCACAAGGGTACAATGAAAAGACCAGTACCCAGAAAGTACAGCCAGATGCCCATACCTGAAGCACTCGAGACTGCCAAACAGAGGCTCCAAGCCTTGGCCAGCCGCCTAAAGAGATACACAAGGGAGAATGAATCCAGAAGGATTAACCGGCTCTTCTCCACTCAACCAGCTAAGGTGTACTCTCAATGGCAGGGTAATAACAACAGAGCAGACCCACCAAGGCTGGAGACTGAACAATACTGGAAAGGCATATGGGAAAGGGAGGCGTCCCACAACAGCAATGCACAGTGGCTGATCTCTCTACGAGAGGACCACAGCAACCTCCCTGAGCAAGCCCCGGTAACCATCACTGTGACAGATGTTCAAGAAAGAGTCTCAGGTATGAAAAACTGGACAGCACCAGGGCCTGACATGATCCATGCCTACTGGCTAAAGAAACTCACTGCTCTCCATGAGCGACTGGCAGCCCAAATGAACCAGCTGCTACAAAGTGGGACTCACCCTGAATGGTTAACTGAAGGGCGGACAATCCTAATCCAGAAGGATCCATCAAAGGGTCCAGTCCCACCCAACTACCGACCAATAACCTGCCTCTCCACAACCTGGAAGCTCATGTCAGGCATCATAGCGGCCAAGATAAGCAAACACATGGATAAACACATGAGCACGGCACAGAAGGGTATCGGTGTAAATACCAGAGGAGCCAAACACCAACTCCTCGTAGACCGCACAGTTGCCCGAGACTGCAAAACCCGACACACCAACCTGTGCATGGCTTGGATCGATTACAAGAAAGCCTATGACTCAATGCCGCATACTTGGATCATTGAATGCCTAGAGATGTATAACATCAACAGGATTCTGAGAGCCTTCATTGCAAACTCGATGAGGCTGTGGAAAACCACCCTTGAAGCCAACTGCAAACCACTTGCACAAGTGTCCATCAAATGTGGCATATACCAAGGAGATGCCCTGTCCCCGCTACTGTTCTGCATAGGCCTGAACCCCCTCAGCCAAATTATCAACAAGACTGGCTATGGATACCGACTCAAAAATGGGGCCAACATCAGTCACCTCCTCTACATGGATGACATCAAGCTGTATGCCAAGAGTGAGCGAGACATCGACTCACTGATCCACACCACCAGGATCTACAGCACTGACATTGGAATGTCATTCGGACTAGAGAAATGTGGTCGGCTGATCACAAAGAGGGGGAAGGTGATCCACACAGAAGGAGTCTCACTCCCACAAGGAACAATAGCAGACATAGAGGACAGTTACAAGTACCTAGGTATACCACAAGCAAATGGAAACCTCGATGAGGCCACAAGGAAAGGAGCCACAGCTAAATACCTCCAACGAATAAGGCAAGTCCTGAGAAGCCAGCTCAATGGCAAGAACAAAATCCGTGCGATAAACAGCTATGCCCTGCCAGTAATCAGATACCCTGCTGGAATAATCAGCTGGCCAAAGGAGGAGATGAAAGCCACAGATATTAAGACTAGAAAGCTACTAACCATGCATGGAGGGTTCCATCCCAAATCCAGCACCCTGAGACTGTACACGAGCCGCAAGGACGGAGGCAGAGGACTAGTGAGTGTGAGAACCACTGTCCAGGACGAAACAACTAAGATCCATAAATACATCAGGGACAAAGCCTCAACAGACAATGTGCTCAGTGAATGTCTCAGACAACAGGGAACGGAGGTTGAGGTGCCAGAGATACCATCATGGGAGGACAAGCCCCTACATGGGATGTACCACCAGCAAATAACCCAAGTGGCTGATATCAGTAAATCCTACCAATGGCTGGAAAAAGCTGGACTCAAGGACAGCACAGAGGCCCTCATCCTGGCCGCCCAGGAACAGGCCCTAAACACCAGAGCAATAGAGGCCCAGATCTACCACACCAGACAAGACCCAAGGTGTAGGTTGTGCAAGGAGGCCCCTGAGACAGTCCAGCACATCACAGCAGGGTGCAAGATACTGGCAGGGAAAGCGTACATGGAGCGACATAACCAAGTGGCAGGCATAGTGTACAGAAACATCTGTGCAGAATATGGACTGGAAACCCGAGATCAAAGTGGGAAACACCCCCAAAGGTGGTGGAGAACACCAGAGCTAAGATCCTGTGGGACTTCCAGATCCAGACAGACAAAATGGTAATGGCGAACCAACCAGACATTGTCGTAGTGGATAAACATCAGAGGAAAGCCGTTGTGGTAGATGTAGCAATACCAAGTGATTGCAACATCAGGAAAAAGGAGCACGAGAAACTGGAGAAATACCAGGGCCTCAGGGAAGAACTGGAGAGGGCCTGGAAGGTGAAGACCACAGTGGTGCCTGTGGTCATCGGGGCCCTCGGGGCAGTAACCCCCAAACTGGAGCAGGAACAACATCAGACATCTCAGTCCAGAAATGTGCAGTCCTTGGCACAGCCAAGATACTGCGCAGAACCCTCAAGCTCCCAGGCCTCTGGTAGAGGACCCGAGCTCAGAGGATAAGAACCACCCGCGGTGGGTGAGAAGGGATATATATATATATATATATATATATATATATATATATATATATATATATATATATATATATATATATATATATATATAATACACACTAATATATTTCCACATTTCCACATTTTTACAGGTAAACGGATAAATTTATATCTGTAATGTCAGTCCACTGAGTTTATAGTCTTGTCTGTAAATTTGCCTGTTTGTATTTTTTTTTTTAATTGTTTTCTAATTTTCAGTTTTTAACATCCAGTCAGCTGAAAATTAAGATTGCAATCATTGTTTTCAATGCAGTCCTGCAACATTTGGAAAATGAAGGAAATCTGAAAAATGACAATATTAGGAATTAGAGTTAAAATTACCTTTAAGCAGGTAAGTCCACATTTCTGTATTAAACCTTTTTTTATCGGTCTTATATAATATTTTAATCAACTATGAGCAGAAAATCATTTTAATGAACAGAACTGAGGGGTTTAAAACATCAACCCCTCAGTGTGTAATTAATCTATAAAAATAAGAAAAATTTTAGAAGGAATATTGGAATAGAATGGAAATGTAGTTTAAATTTAAGAAAAAACAATCTTCTTTTCAAACTAATTCTTCTTAATAATTGTGTCTCATCTCTGACAATTTACTTGTTTGATATAAAGATTTCCAGTCACTTTAATTTACTGAATATGGCTGTAATATGTTCTACTTAATATGAGTTTAAGAAAGGGTCACTCCAAATGAGCTTCAAATATGAAAAAGTTGTGATTAATTAATTTATGCATATGTTTTGTGTTGTTTCTTCATTTCCAAAGTCCGCCTCCATTAAGCATGCAGCTGTCACTCTTAGCTCTAAACACATCCAAACTGTGAAGTCATGACTTTTAGCTGCAGAGTGCTGCCGCGGCGTTATCAGCCCATTGCTTGGTCTCTCCAGCAATAGTTTTCTTGAGCTGCTCCTGATCACCACGTGACATGAGCCCCACAAGGTCAACCACACCGGTTGTGAAACCCCACATCCACCGAGCACAGAAAGAAAAGAGTGAATTGTGGGTTTATTAAGGCTGCACATGTGAAGAAATGATATTTATTTCTATATCTTTCAGTAAATCTACTGAATGTGTTGTATTAACGTTGCAAAAGATTTCCCAAACATTGAGCAATACATCTGACAGTGTAGAAACAAAGGCGTGGTTCTCCTTGTACATCATTATGAAACTTAACACGTAATATATATTTGGGGGGTTTTGTTGTTGTTTTTTTTAATTCACTATCACACACTTTCACTTCCCCTCACAAAACCGCATGAAGGCAGTGAGACATTGCTGAGGAAATGTTGTAAATATGCAGCGATAGAGTCTTGCAATGTTATTATTTTTCCTTTCCAGTCTTCAGGGCAAACCTCTTCTTTCTGTTACTGTTACACAAGCACAAACATAAGACGCCACCCAGTGGACATCCAGGGGTATATTCTCTTTTTCTTAGTTTTGTTACTGTCAGTGAAATATAGAAACAGCATTAATTTATCAACAGTTTTAAGGAGTCATTCTACCTCTGCATGGTTCATAAGTAAGAGGTAAAATAGGTCTGTCTAATCACTTTGATTGAAATGCAAAATAGGGATTTCTTGTAGGGATTAGTTCGCTTTTTTTTCACAGATGTACAAAGAAATTTAAAAGAACCAAACGCATCAACAAAATGCGACTTAACCACACTGTTTCTGAATCGTTCAAACTTAAATTTACGTATGCATGAAACCTCAAATAAATATTGAAACATATGTTCAATTTATTGAAATAAATTTGTCTGTGACACTCATAGAGTTCCCAGAAGTTATGTGGATTAGCTATAACTATATAGATAAACTGAATTTAAAATAAATATAAAATATTAAGCTTGTTTTGATTAGTTAGTACTTGAGTTTTTCTCGGAAAGGCTACTTTTGACTTTTATTTGAGTCAAAATATGCAGAAGCAATTCCATTTTGGGATGTTTACTTTGCTAGTTTGTTTCTCAAAGTCACTCTCTATTCATCCGTTCATGGAATTATTTTTATTTTGAAAATCTAGTGTCGAAGTTCCGGTTAGCTCCGGTTCGCTTCACAGCATTCTATTCGCTAGCCTTCAGCTAGCAGGTGTCGCTAGGCGGGTTGAAGTAGAGGAAAATAACCGACAGGTTCATCGTGATTTCCGGGCAGTGGTAACAGCAGAGGGCAGGTGTTGAGGTGGACTCTCCCACCGGCGGCCTGGTCGGACCTGTCAGCTCCTCTGATCCAGCCTGCTGCTGTTAAACCTGTTTAGGAGGAAGCAGAGTTCAAAGTGAATGGCTGAAGGCTCCTCAGGTAATCGCTTTACTTTCTAAATACCAGCGAGTGAACATGTTTGAAGTTACATTTTAATTACCAGGCATAAAACACTCGATGAGCCACGTTAGCGAATTTGCTTACAGTTCAGTGCTATGCTAGCTGTGTTAGCCAGATGTTAGCAGTAACTTTTCAATTAAGGCTAATGTTGTGATTGTTGTTTCAGCCTAGCTTGGACGCTTTCCTCACTTTACCTCACATAAATGCATGTGAGTGGGAAGTGTGAACCCGACTCTCCACCTGAGCTGGATACTGTAACAGGAGCTGGGAGCATGTGACTGGTTCCAGCTCCAGCAGCGAGTGGGGTTTCTGCTTTAACCAGAAAGATGCACTATGGTTTACAAGTCAAGTTTTACAAACCTCTGAGGATGTCAGAAGTGGATCTGGATGGCTAAAATAAACAGTTTTTTTGATTTAAGAAGGGGATATGTTTACTTTTATGTTTTTCTGAGATTTCACTGTTAGAATATTAAAACCAATTTTTAAGTATTTTAGCCGAATTTTGACAGGAAGTTTCAAATGTTAACAGGATCCTGGTTAGGTAAAAAAAAAAAAAAAAAAAAACTACATTGGAACCTGGAATATTTTGTCATACAAAATTGTAAAATATTCTTAACTTTAATAAACATCTTCCTTTAAAAGCTAAATTACACAATAGTTTTACAAAACACTATTTATTATTCACTATTGTAGTTTAGTTATAGTGCCAAAAGATCCGAGTTAAAATATGTTCTTCACTAAATTCTCTTTTATTTGTTCACTGCCTGAGTAATTTGTACAAATCCTTTTTGAACTCATTGGTCTGAGTTTGCAATCTTCAGCTAAAATTTTAGCAGTTTTTGTGAAGTGACAGTTCAGTTTATTCATAACCCCTGATTCTCTCCTTTCAGTCAGACATCTTCAGTTACTCTGATATCTTTTCTGCTTGCAGATCCGCCTGATCTCAATCCAGATGGGACTCCACATCACAAGCAGCACCACCACAGCTCCAGAAGAACCCGACCCAGACACAACAATGACAGAAACCTCAGCGGTTACAGCTGTGAACCAACTCAGCAATATGGAAACTTTCATGAAGGTTTCAAACACACATTTGGCCAAAATAATTCAAATTACCCTCAGTATGCCACGGCTCCCTATCCAGAAGTGGATGTATCCAGGAGAAGGGGTAGAGGAAGAGGACGGAGAGAAGAAAGCAGGCGTATAAATGAAAATGTCGGCGGTTCTGGTTACCGGCAGCAAAAACCTGGCAGAAATCCAGATCTTTTTGGTGCCAGCAGCAGATACGCCAGTTCCATGGATGGACCTGATGCGCCGAGCTGGAGAAGAGAAAACGGTAGCAGAGATTTTCTGGAAACTCAAATTAAAAAACCAAGAAGCACCAACCAGGAGCAGAGGAAGGGAGAAGAAAATGAGAAAGGTGATTATACTTCCATACCAGATCAAAGACCTCATGGTTCCAGAGAGGAGACCACCAAGAGCAGACCTCAAACGTACGATCAACAGAGGAAAAGCAACGACGTAAAGCGACGTCAAGGACCGATCAAGCCACCAAAGCCTCCGTTTCACGAGGATTCGGGCTCAAAGAGGGGGGAACAGGAAGGAGCTGAACATCTCCGAGCGTCTCAGGATGCCGCCTGTAAATCTGGAAAAGGGTCAGGGCCGCAGAAACCTTTTCAAGGAAGAGGCGGGAGAAGGACGAACCATCAGAGCGTCAACTCGGGTCAGAGGAGCTCCGACAAAATGCCAAAAAGCAAAGAGACACAAACAGGTTGGATCAAAGTTTTTGTCTGTCATTATGGGAGTCAAATTCACCGAAACAACTTTTTGCATTGCATATTTTCACAGAAAGTAGTCCATAATGAGCACAGTATGAAAAATTATTTTAAAAAATGTTGCTTCCCTAATTTATTTTCTACATTTACAGCTGCATAAAATGCCGATATATATATATATATATATATATATATATATATATATATATATATATCATCGCAATAACAAAATATGTAACGATAAACATGCAATTAATATTATTTCTTAATAATCGCACAGCATTCTGGGAGATTTGGGGGTTTTAGCCGCTCAACCTCTCATAGCTGGCTAAGAAATCAACTAACTCACTTGGTCTTTGGTTACCAGCACTTTTTGTCCTGTGGCTTTTTATGTAGCCCTCTACATTCTAGACTAAACACTAAACGTGCTTAAATATTATGTTATCAATCAAATCAATGCAGGTTTTCTATGCTTACTGCCAAATTATATCAGTCAGTTCCTCCAGTTTCTTGAGAATTACACACACTTTTTTGCGCTAATACATAATTGGGAGTTTATTACAGATTTTCTCAAAAATCTGTAAACTTTTTTACTTGTACTAAACAGCTTCCTCACATTTAATTGATGTCAGATTATTGTCCACGAACTATACAAATAAGAGCAAATTTTGCAAATATTTCCAAATTAGTATCACAAACACTTTGATTTTTATTGCAGAAAATCACAAATAGAATCACAAAATGCTGGACGAACTGAAAAGATATTTCAACACTTCAACTGGTTTTATCTTAACCTGCCTTTTAAGAGGCTTCATGATGTTGATTTGGCCCAAAACAGAAATGAGTTTGACCCCCTCTGGGTTAAGTTGACCTCTGCACTCTTCCACCAGTTTCCTGCTCTGTGTCTGGGTATTGAGGTCCGGTTTCCTATGCGCTCTGATCTCCGCAGGGTGCCTGATCGAGCAGCTGTCCGAGGAGAAGTACGAGTGTATGGTGTGCTGCGACGTCATCCGGGTCATGGCCCCGGTGTGGAGCTGCCACAGCTGCTTCCACGTCTTCCATCTGAACTGCATCAAGAAGTGGGCCCGGTCCCCAGCGTCGCAGGCGGACGGTGTGGCCCTCACACACACACACACACACACACACACCCCCACGCACGCACACACGCACACACACACACACACACACAGAACGCGATCCTGATTCAGAATAAGTGATTCCTGCTGATCCGGCAACACGCTGTGCTTTGCAGCAATTTGGAAAGAAGGAGCAGGTGGTTTTTTTGTTTTGTTTTTTGTAACTCTGACCTGAACTCGCGTCTGTTTTGGTCAGATTCTGCTGAAGGTTGGCGCTGCCCCGCCTGCCAGAACGTGGCACTGAAACACCCGGCCACCTACATCTGCTTCTGCGGTGAGAGACGACGAGCCGTTCCTTCCTGGAAAATGTCTGGAGTTTGATTTAACAGTTTTCCAGGTTTGGAAAACGAGAGGGAAAATAATTTTGTTACGTCTATTATCTGTCTTTTCTTCCGTCTATCTCTTTTTATCTATCCTTCCATCCATATTTTCTTTTTGTTCCATCCGTCCTCCTTTTTATTGCCCATCATCCATTTATTCATCATCTATCCATCTTTCTTTTATCTTTCTGTCCATCATCTGCCTTTTCATTTGTTGATCTTTTCTTCTATGCATCCATCCATCTCTTTTATTTGTACTTTCTTTTGTTCTCCATCCATCCTTATGTCCTTTTTCTATCTTTCCTCCTTTTGTCTATATAGCCATCCTTCTTTCATTTGTTTGTCTGTTTATCCTCATTCATCCATCCTTCTCTTTTCTTTTGTCCATTTCTTAACATGTCTCCATATTTCTTTAGTCTTTCTCTCCATCATTTACCTTTTCATCCATCCATCATCCATTACCTTTACTTATCCTTTCCTTTGTTCTTACATCCGTCTTTTCTTTCATCTGTCCTTTTTTTCTTTTTTCCTTCTGCAGTCTTTTTGTCTTCCATCCATCCTCATTTCTTTGTTTTATCCATTCATCTATCCCTCTTTAATTTGTCTTTGTTCATCCTCAGCATCCATTCATTCTTCGGTCCATCTTTTCTTTTCTGTCCTCTTACATATCTATCTATCTTTCTTTCCTCCTTCTTTTCATCTATCCATCATTCATCTGCTCGTCTTGCCGTTTATCAATCCATACATCAATTTTATTTATCGTTTTGTTCTTCCTTTTATCCTTCTGTCTGTCTTTGGTTCCCAACTTCTTTCATCCATATTTCTTTCTTCCATCTATCCATCCTTCTTTCATTTTTCTATCTGTTCATCCTCATCCCTTCTTCCCTGCTTTCTTCATTTTGGTCATTGAGGGAATTTTAACAATAAATTAAATGTTTTTAAAGTGAAATTTTTTCCCTATTTTTAAACATAAATGCGTAACATATTCACTCATCTTAAACACAGCAATGTGATTTTTTACTAAATGTTTTTATTACATATTCAAACTGACTAATAGAAGTCTGACAATTTCATTAAACGTCGGTTTCCTCTCATCTGCTGGAGCTGAGATTTCCTTTCCATTGATTGGCAGGCAAAGTGACGAACCCCGAGTGGCAGCGCAGCGAGATTCCCCACAGCTGCGGTGACATGTGTGGGAAGAAGCGGAGCGGGGCCGACTGCAACCACCCCTGTAACATGTGAGCTGTGAAAACACAACAACACTCCGAGCTGCAGGACAGGACTGACTGTTGAGTAATATTTAGGTGATCAGATGACAGGATGAACACAGAGCTGCATTTCCACAGCTGGGGAAGTAACTAGAGGTTAGAAATGAGATCCTTTGTGCCAGAATGATGTCTGGGACAAGTTCCACGTCTTGTCTCTGAGGACTATACAAGGAAAATAAGTGTCAGTCTTGAAAGAAAGTGAAATCTGCAGATTCTGAGCATAAATATTTAGCTGTTTAAACTTGAGTAAAACAGGATATGCAAAAGGATTCATGAGTGTTATGATTAGACATGCCTGTCATACAATTGTTATACTGGATTTTAGTTTGTTGTGTTTACTGTGAACCTTCTTATGTGTCTGGAATAAAGAAAGATGATGTTGATGATTAGAGTATTGGCATAAAAATGACTTAGTAAAAATGAACGCTAGCTTTTTGGAGTTGTAACGACTACGCCTGTCATGACAGGATGAACACAGATCCTGTGGGCAATAATAATTATGGGCAATTATTATTGCCCATAATTTCTGGGCAATAATTATCCCAGAAATTATTGCCACAAATGTCAATATTGTCATTTTAAAACAATTTTCAGACAAGATGATAATAATAATGTCATATTAATGTGAGTGGATCCTCTCAATGATTTAAAAAAAACTTTTATTTCTAAAGCATATTTAACACTGGAACTGGAAAACATTTTAAATATCCCAAATCCACAAACCACACAATAATAAATAAATGCATTATGAACAAAATGTAACAAAATTGCATTGGAAGAATGGAAAAGACAAACAGGCAAAAGTGGCAGGTAGTGCAAACTAACTACTTCATTCTTCAAAATCCCAACTTTTCAACAATATCAAATGATTATTGTCCAAATGGAAATTATAGCGCTTGTTGTAATTTATCATACAATTGATTGATTTGTTGCTTACAATAGTGGAAAAAGGCCATAATTCACAGCTTTATACTGTAAAATATGTAGATTTTCTTCGTGACTTTTTGGCCTTTCCTCTCAGCTTGTGCCACCCTGGACCTTGTCCTTCATGTCCTGCCTTTGTCACAAAGTCCTGCATCTGTGGGAAGATGAGGTAAAAGCATAAAAACATGTTCATGATGGTTGTTTTTCTAATTGATACTTCCTTACTATTTGGTTATTTGTCAGCCTGTTTGATGTTTTTGATGTTTATTTTGTTTTAGTCAGCCAATGCGCTGCGGCCAGGCCTCAGTCCTGCAGTGTGACTCAATCTGTGGGGCTTTACTCAACTGTGGGGAACACTCTTGCAATCAGGTGTGCCACAGCGGGTCGTGTCAGCCCTGCCAGCAGCAGGTTCAGCAGGGTGAGTCTATCTCAGGCACAAAACATAGTTTATTTCTATTTATTTTCATTTTAACTGTAAAGTAAATGGTTTAAGATGGCGTTTTTTAAGATAATGGAGCACATTAGATTAAAAAGAGATAATAATAGAAACTATTTTAGTAATTATGGACACAAAACTGTTTAAGAAAAAATATTTCTGTCTCCATACTCATTGCTCTCCTTACTGTACTATCAAGAAAGATAAAAACAAATTTATATGACTTTACAAAGAGAGTGGCTTGATGTTAGAGTGGCTGGATTATAAAAATAATTGCCAAAGCATTTATTGAAATGTTGACTATTGTATTTAAAAAATTAAATTAGTAAGAGAGTATGCATTAACAATCTCAGGAACATGAAATCCCAAATTGAAAATAATTTGTAAAAATAAAAAAATTATACTGTAAAAATTCTAAGTGATCAATAGAACAAAATCTAAATGAGAGAAGTCAATAAAAAGGCTTAATTATAATAACTAATCTCATTTTAGTTCACTAAACTACGGTGTTGATGTGCAATCACATCAACAAATAACTAAACACGACCTGTTCTAACCTTTGCATTATTAATTGTAAGAGAAATTGATTACTGAAATAATTATTAGTTGCAGCCTTAAAACAATTAATTTCGTTTAATCTAATCTCGTGTTTATTTTCTGTAGTTTGTTATTGTGGCGTGACGCTTCGTACCGTCCTGTGCGGCACAGATAAAGACAGATTTGACGGCTCAGGACATTTCTCCTGTCAAAACATTTGCTCTAAGTAAGTGTCTATGCTGTGGAAAAGACATAGAGTCGTCCATAGAGTTCTCCCTCGGTGACCGGAGCCCGTTATCTGCTCAGGATGTTGAATTGTGAAGCTCACCGGTGCCAGCAGGTGTGCCACCGCGGGCCGTGCCAGCCGTGCCCGCGCTCCCCCAGCCTGGTGAAGACGTGTCCCTGCAGTCAAACGCCGCTCTCCAAACTCCTGGAGCTGGGCTACTCTGAGCGGCGCAGCTGCTCCGATCCCATCCCATCCTGCGGAAAGACATGCAACAAACCTCTGCCTTGTGGCTCCAATGGTAAGGAATGTTTTACAAACATTTGAAGCTTTAAATCTTAGAATAGTTTTAATTTTGAATCCAGGATTTTGGACTCAGACGTTTGTCATGTTGGGTGTTATTTGTCTTAACAGTTTAGTGATCATTATGCTTTTTTATTGTTCACAGAGCATTGTAAAAACCACAAAGCAAGGATAAAATAATAAAAATCAAAGTAGATGTGTCTAATTTCCACATGTTTGCATGTTTTTCTGAGAAGATTTTCTTTGCAAGTTGATTTTTACGTCAATAGGGACACTTGTTCTTTGTTTTCTGCACAGAATTACTGATCTGCAAAAATAACTTGGAAGGAATTAATTACAAAATACTATATTGATGTTTGGAGTTAATATCAAAGCAGTGAAAAATAGGGGTTTTCATTCATAATTTGAAGTAAAGACAAAACAGAAATGTGCATTTCTCCTGAAAATCTGATCACTAGATGGTTTTTATGCATCCAAAAGTGAGTAAGATACCTAAATAATAATAAATGACAATTATAATTATTATATACTAAATAATAATTTATTTGTTCCTGTATGGGACGTAAATGTTGCTCTTCTAAGAGGCAGTCATTCATCCAATGGTCCAGGGTTTTCTTTTTTTGTTGTTTTGTTTGGTTTTTTTAGTTAACATTTTTTTAAAGTTGGCAGAAAACATAAAAATATCCTTTTAATTATACGTTATTGGAAGATTAATTCCAATAACATATCTATAACATAGATGGATAGATATATCTACATCAACATCTATCTATATCTACATCAACTATAAAGTTTTAAATTTCAAACATTAAAAAAAACACAAAACTTAAATAAGCAATGCTTAGCTTGGAGGGGGAACAAGTAAAGTCTGGTGGCCCGCCAGGCTTGTAATACACCGGGGGAAACCCTGGTATAACTTTAAAAGCGCAAAATCTTACCAAGTATTTTCTGTCTATTTTCGACAGCAAATATCTTAATTCACTTGAAATAATATAAAACTAACTTAAATACAACATATCTGCCAGATATAATGATTTACTTTGAATCAATAATTCATCAATGTTGATTTAAAAATGTACAAAATCTGCTGGCAAATTATTTCACTTGTAAAAATGTATTAAAAGAAACTGTTCAGTCTGTCAGTGGAACTAGCACTTTTTAAATCCATATTAAGGAAACACTGACTCCATACAAGCTCCTAGATCCTGCTGAAAAAGTTACTTTTAAGTTAGTTTGTTGATATTTCAAGAGTATAAAGACATTTGCACGAGGAACGAGACAAACGTACTTAGGAAGATTGTGTTTTTGCACTGTATGTGCTGATACGACATGATAAATGGCTGGAAAAATAAATGGGTATATTCACTAACAAAGCTTTTGCAACAAATAAATGGGAGGAACATCCTCAAGAGTTTTACAAGCTGCTGCTGTGGGTCCAATGCAGATGAGAAGCATAAATTATTTATTTTTGACTTCCCAAAAGAAACTGTGGAAATTTAAACAGTAAACCTTTTTCTAAAAAGTTTGATCAAATGTTGACACAAAAAAATCAAGACCTCCCTTAATTTACCTCTTCAGTTTAAAGTTTGTCCTGCAGACTTTAACTTTTATCTTTAAGATTTATTTTTTAAATCTGTTCTCGGTCTTCCTGCTGGTCCATTGTGTTGGTTTCTCACAACAAACAGGAAGTGCATTATCAGAAGTCCGCTGGCATTGTTTTTGAAGCATATCTGCAGATTGTGATCTTGTTTTTTCAGACGCCATCCATTTGTGTCAAAATTTGTGTCATGAGGGGACTTGTGGGCCATGCACTTTGACCTCCACTATCAGGTGCCGCTGTGGCGCCAAGACCAAGGTAGGCCACAACGTCATCACAGCAGTTATGTTTTTAAAACTCTGAATCTGTAAAAATTCTTCTTTTATTTCAGGAGGTTCCATGTGCAAATATTCAAAAAGAAGGTAATATTTTAGTAGCGTGAAATATGACATCACTGCGTATGTCACTTCCTGTTGTAAATGTCCGCTGTCTCGATCCAGACGAGCTCATCTTCACATGTGAGAGACGATGCAACAAGAAGCGCTCCTGTGGTCGGCACAAGTGTGGAGAGCTTTGCTGTGTGGTGAGTCCTCAGTAATCTGGGCTCCGGTTTGGCCCAGTTGAAGCCCGGCTTCAGAACCGGGCGGAGTCGTGCTGGTTCTGAAACCCGTTTGGGTCGCTGGACGTATGATGTCCTTTAGCTAGGAGAGGTTCAGCTTTTTATCTGTCAGGCTGTCCATCAACCTATCTCTTTATTCATCCCTCAAAACAACCCTTCCATCATTTTATTCATCCATCTCTTTATTCATCCTTCCATCCATCTGTCCATTAATCCATCTTGTTATTCATCCTTCTGTATGTTTATTCATTTCATCTCTTTATTCGTCCACCTGTCCATTTGTTCATCTTTTTATTTGTTTATCTGTCCATTAATCCATCTCTTTATTTGTCCATCTGTCTATTCATTTACCTTTTCATTAGTCTATCTGTCCACAAGACAATCCATTCCTCTCTTTTTTTTTGTCAAGCCAATCGTTTTTGGCTCATCAATCTCTGAAAAAACAATCTGTATATTTCATTGTGAAAATGTAGAAATGTCTTGTAGCTCTGTTCAGTCTTTTCTTTTGTTATCCAGATTTTTCAGCCACTTTATTCACGTAAAATCTGAACACACATGGAAGCTAGTGGTTGTCACAAAATGTGAAAAAAGGTTCAGGGGAATGAAAACCTTTGTAAAACGAATTTAAAGTTTGTCAGAACTGCAAAATGAGTTTGGTATTTTGTCTCCATCCAGAACGCGGATCACAGATGCCCCATGATCTGCAGCTACAAGCTGAACTGCGGCCTGCACCGCTGCCAGGAGCCGTGCCACAAAGGGAACTGCGAGCCCTGCTGGCAGTCAAGTGAGTCATTTTATTCTGGAGCCAAACCTCTACAACAACACATAGAAAAACACCAAGACCCAGTTTAAATTTCTCACATCTCTGTTTCTTTGTGTGGTTATGTTTGGCCCTGAGTTTGTTGCGAATCCTCCTGTTGGCAGGTTTTGATGAGCTGACGTGTCACTGTGGCGCTGCTGTGTTGTACCCTCCAATTTCCTGTGGCACAAAACCACCCGAGTGCAAAAACCTGTGCATGAGAAGACACGAGTGTGACCATCCAGGTAAGATGACTAATCACGATTAATCGATTATTCAAATAATTATTAATCAATTCATTAACTGGAGCATAAAGACTCAAAAAAATTTAATTTATTGGAAGAACAACTTTCTCACAGTAATAAATAAGCCAAAACTGTGTAAAAAAAATCATATTTTTATTTATTTAACATTAAAAAAACATCTTTTCCGGAAATGTTATTCTCAGAACTCCTCCAGTTGAATATTTTTAGCTTTCCATGCAAAGTTTTTGCTTCTGTAAGAAAAACAATCTCCTATTCAGCATGTTCTGTTATTCAACTAATATTTAGTTAATCCCAAAAAAATTACTAAATAATAAGCTCTTCATACGTTGGTGGTAGAAGTATTTTTTAGCTGCAAATAATCATGCGTACAATATTATTACATTTTAGGCAATAAATGTGATGAATTAATAATTTATTTGCATCAATTAATGTATATATTCAAAGTAGTCAAATGGAGAATTTGCAGAATGTGCCAGTTATTTTCTCATATAATCTATTAATCATCAGAATAATTGTTAGTTGCAGCCTTAAACAAAATCTTCCTCTGATTTAGTGTTTCACAACTGCCACAGCGATGACAAATGCCCGCCTTGCACATACCTCACTCAGAAATGGTGCATGGGAAAGCATGAGGTAAACCCCACAAAGGTCACCGAGTTATTTTAGTTTCATTCATTTATTATTATTGCAGTAAGCTTGTTCCTTGGCTCCACAGCAACGCAGCAACATCCCGTGTCACCTGCAAGACATTTCCTGTGGTCTGACGTGTAATAAGTTGCTTCCTTGTGAAATGCACCGCTGCAAACGCCTCTGCCACCGCGGAGACTGCCTGCCAGAGGGCGGCTGCCAGCAGCCATGCATGCTGACCCGGCCGGACTGCGGCCACCCATGCGCAGCTCCGTGTCACAGAGGCAGCAGCTGCCCACGCACCATCTGCACTGCCAAGGTACAGACCACTTTCTATGAAGCTGACGTTTCTGACAAAAAAAAACAAAAGAAACTGATGCAATGTAGCAAATGTTTGATTTAGATCAGGGACGTCCAAAGTGCAGCACAGGGGCCATTTTGTGGCTGAATAAGAATTACACAGGTGATCATTTTAATTTACGTAAAGTTGTTACCATGTAATTTATAAGGTTTTACAATAAGAAGTTCATTCTGAGACTTATTGAAAAGTCGACATTGCTCCACAAAAATCTGTTTTTATTGAATTTATTAAACTTTTTTCACAAGAAGGATCCAAATTCTGTTCTTATAACTGAGGAAACATTTTTCAATCAAGCTCAAAACAATTTGAAAACAAATTTTATTTTTCTTAATACATCAAAATCAAATTTATGTTTGTCTCTATTATAAATAGTGACCCTTTGCTTAAAAAAAACAACAAAAAATAAATTTGTTTGATTTTAGTGTATTTTTCTTTTTTTCAGCCCACAAGTACTTTTGACTGAACAATTTTGAAAAAAGCTTTTAACACCCCTGAATTAGGGATGTACTGCTCACTGCATCGGCAGTAGTGATGGTAAACAACATCACTACTGCTTAAATTACTTTTAACAAAATTCGGACTCCTGTTCTCATCAGGTAGCGCTCCAGTGTGACTGTGGTCGAAGGAAGGAAAGTGTTGCCTGCACAGAAGCTGCTAATTCCTATCAAAGGTAACTTCTCCTCACTTTTAATCACTTTCTTTCTGTTTTACAGTTAAAATGATCTTCTGTAACAATTCCTCCATAGATACGCAGCCATCGCGATGGCCAGCAAACTCTCTGACATGCAGCTTGGCGACTCCATGGACATCGGTCCGCTCCTCACCAAGAAGGAGCTGAAACAGACCAGGTGGAGGAAAACTAAATGCTTCATTTCATAGTGGCTTTCTAAGTATTTATACCCCTTAGGCTTTTTGTTTTTTACAACTGAGCCAATTTCAGTGGTTGCAACTGTCACTGTTGACAGCATATTCCTGATTTATTGGAATATGCTGTGATAAAGCAATGTAAAGTAGTGTAGATTTGTGAATTACACAATTGTAAATTAGTAAATTCCACCAACCTCTTACTTAGCTAGCAGTAAGACATTGAGTGGCTCATCTTCCTTCTGCCTACATTCCCCAGAAAGCTGTGTGGTTCTGGTTTGAATTTCAGTGAAATTATTTAAAATTGATCATGTGTCTACCGGTGTGTGTGTGTGTGTGTGTGTGTGTGTGTGTGTATATATATATATCAGTTGTAAATCAAACTGATTTATGGTTCAGCCACACAAATTCTTATTTGTAAAAACAAGAAAACTATCATTTTCTTTCCACTTTTTGTGTGTCACCTAGAATCCCATTGAAGTTTATACCCAAAAAGTTACTGTCAGAACTGATTTCAGTGGTTTCTATGACAGGTATTGGTTTTAGTTGGAGGTGAGTAGAGTTTTTAAAAGCGTTGTGATTTCAGACTCGAGTGCGATCAAGAATGCGCCACTTTGGAGAGAAACCGGCGCCTGGCTGAAGCGCTGCAGATCGACTCCTCCTCCGACCCCTTCAACGTTCGCTCCACCTCCGTTTACAGCGACAGCCTCAAGGAGGATGCCAGGTTTGACCTTTGGCTCCTGGGTTTTTGAGGACGCCTTGTCTTTTCGTTTTTACGTCGCAGCAGCAGAAAACACAAAGTGGGTCGTCGCAGTAAAACGCAGCATGACTCTGCTTTCAGGAAGGACCCAAAGTTCCTCACTGAGGTAGAGGAAGAGATCAAGAATCTTGTTGAGCTCGCCAATAAGGTAGCATCACAATCTGATACTAATTTACCTGTGGAAGCTTTGACGATTTGCTTTTTTATTTACCTTTTGGGACAGTAACAAACAAACAAAGAGAATTGCATCTAAAAAAAGATGGAATGAGAAAATAAGAAAGTTTGGCAGAAAAAATGTCTTTGTGATTTAAATCATGTTTTTCTTTCTGTCCGTGTGTCATACTTTTTTTCACTTTCTTTTTGCCCATCATTCTCTCTTCCTATCCTTGCATCCACCCTTCATTGTGTCCTTATCTTTGCCATCTTTGAGTCCTTCCTTGCTTGTGTCCTAACTCTTTTACTCTTATCCTTGATCCCTTCCCTCGTGTCTTATACCTGTTCGTTCAATTTTCCTTTGTTCCGTTTTTTCCTCCCTTTCTTTGTATTTCTATTTAATTTCCTTCGATCCTCATCATTCCTTGTCTCTTCCTTGCTTCCTTCTTCCCTTTCTTCTTCCATTCCTTCTTTCCTTCCTTTATTCCTTGTGTCCTATTCCTTTCCTTTACCTCTTCATTTTTTCTTCCTTCTTTGCCTCCTTCATCCTTCCCCAACTCCCCTATGCTTTTCCTTCCTTCCTTCTTCTCTCACTTTTTCCACTTTTAATTTATTCATTCATTTCTTCATCCCTCCTTACTTCCTTCCTTCTGTCGTCTTCTTGCGTTCTGTACCTTTTCCTTACTTGCTTATTTTCTTCCTCCCTCCCTGTTTGCCTTACTTCCTTTGTTCTGGCCTCTTAGTTTCTTGTTTCCTACACCTGTTCATTCCTTCCAGCTTGTTGTTTTTTCAGATTAAACTCTTAAACCCTGCCTATTTTACAGTTATTTACCATAAATCTATAAATAATATTTTATATTTTAAGCCAAATTGAAAGGACTCTGTACTCTGGACATTCTGGAACAGCAAATAAAGGTTTTTGTTCCCAGTAAATGTTTAAAAAATTCACAAATAATGAGGGGAAAACATCTTGAGCTGCGTTTATTAGCTGCCACGTCTGCATGAGTTTCCACAGAAATCACAGCCATTATTCAGGATTAAACTGCCAGAAATCATCTTCATCAGGCCTGAATCGCTTCTCTGTTGCTCATCCTCATCACTGATGCATGCAGGGAAAGCAGCCAAAGCGGAGCCACTGCTTCCCGCCGATGAACAGGGAGCACCGGAAGATCATCCACGAGCTGGCCGAGGTCTACGGCGTCGACAGCGTGAGCTACGACAGCGAGCCCAAGAGGAACGTCGTCATCACCGCCCACAAGTACGTCTGATGGCAGATATGGCGGCCCGCCGGCGGTGCCGATTGTGGTTCTGAGCCTGTGTATCTGTGTTGGCAGAGGGAAGTCGGCCTGTCCGAGCTCGACCCTGACGGCGCTGATAGAGAGGGAGACGGCGGCGCGGGCGCCTCCCCCCATCGCTCATATCAAGCAGCACAGCAGCAAGTGAGTCATCCTCCATGATTAAAGACTTTGACATTTTAGTTGAGGCCAAAACTGAACTTTTTAGCTTAGATGTTGCAGTAATCGATAGATCAATTAATCAATAATTTCGAGTATAGCTTGTTTTTCTTTTTTCTCTTTCTACCAAAAACTGGTTATTTTTATTGGTATTTTATAGTGGAACTAGTACTTCTTTTAAACTAATATTAAAGAATTGTTGACTCAAAGTTAATTTTAAGTGTAGTAAGATATTTGCACTAGAAACTAGACAAAAACTCTTGGTAACATTTTGTTTTTGCAGTGAAAACTGTCTTTTGACTGACAGATAAAAACCAATTAAAATGCATTACTGTGATATTGTTGCAGTGAGTTGCTCCTCTTTGTAACATAATTGGATTAAGGTTCAGTTTAGTTTATCTTTTTTCTTTCTGATTTCTCTCGTAGGGCTGCGGGAGGAAGCTGGTCAAAGATGGTGAAAGAGGAGCCTATGATAGATTATTTTGATGTCCAGGACTGAGACGGAATGGAGAGAAAAACTTCAAGAGCTGCTTGTTAACTTCACTTTTCATCTGACTAAAAGAATCTGAGAAATGTGATCATCTAAAGTTATATTCAGATTACTTACAAATTTGATGATCTACTCAAATTCATCCATGCTCAGCAGGAGTCCCTTTGAAAATCAGTTTGTATGCAATCTAGTAAATTCATTTTATGTGATATTATAATCTTCAAATGCAGAGATTCGTTTAAAACAGCAGGTGTTCTCTCCAGCTTAAGGTCCTTAAACCAAACACCAGGCTTTATTCTGAGCAGTAAAATGTCTTTTGATCTTTTTGTCGGTGTTGAGCCAAGGCTGCTGTTGTAAAAACCTCAGTAGAAAAACATTGTGGGAATACAAACCCTTTGACCTACATGGAGGGCTGCACCTCCCAAAAACATTCTGGAGGCATTTTGAGTTCGGCCTGCTGCAGCATACCTGAGGACGCGGCGGCGGATGCGGGCAAAGCCAGAGCCGATGAATCATATATTTGTTCCTGAGATGACAACAAAGATTCCTCTTTATTAAACCAAATGTACCTGATCACAACATGCCAATAAATCTGAGAAAACCACCAAGAAATGACTCTACTGTTCAATTTCCTGACTCTTTTTAAATGCAAAAGTAGATTTTTCTAACGCAAGTAAGTGCTACAAACATTTTAATTATTAAATTCAACTATTATATGTCTGACACTTTAATGCAGGAATGTTTTAAAAAATGTCAACTAAAGTTATAGTAAGTGGAAAGCGGATAAAATAAAGTCTAATGTAAAAGAATCTTGCATAGATCTACTGCACAGTAATGTTTGTAAATTTAAGCTGGAAAAAAATGTTAACTAAATATTTAGTTTGGAAATCAAATGTTTGGTTTGGAAAATGTGTACCATTTTCAAGTTAAATATTTTTTTTCCAAATTGAATATTCAACTTCCTGACTAAATATTTTAATTTGCATTCAAAATACTTGGTGTGCAAACTAAATATTTAGCTTTCAAGCTAAATTATTAATTTGCAAGTTAAGCATTTCTTTTGCGAGCTAAAATGATGAAATACTAAATATAAATGCTGAAATGTTTAGTTAGGAAATAAATACTTGAATGTTCAAATGCTAAATCTTTAGGTGTGAGCTAAATATTTTGTTTACAAACTAAACATTTAATCTTCAAACTAAATATTTCGGTTGCCAATAAAACATGTCAGGAAGCTCATTACTTAATTTGCAAGCTAAATATTAAACATTAAATATGAATGTATGAATATTTAGTTTGTAGATGGGGAATTAAATATTTAGCTTTCAAACTAAAAATATAACTTCCTAACTATATTTAATTAGCAAATACTTTACTTATCAAGTATTTACACAATATTTAATTTCCTAATTACAGATTTAATTTGAAAGCTAAATACTTATAAATTTAGTTTGCATTTGGGAACTAAATATTTAGCTCCAACTTAAACATTTGCAAATTAAGCATTTAGTTTGGAAGCTAAATGTGTGCAAATTAAATATTTAATTTCCAAACAAAACATTTAATTAGCAAAAAATTTTATATTTATTTTTGAAACTGGCATTTATAAATATATGAATGAGGTGATGGAAATATGACATTTTTTTGTCTTTTCTTTTAATGATGACTAAATAAACTAACAAATATTCCCGTATTTTTTATATTTTTTTTGTAACTTCAGAAATTGTATCCCATTTTGTTGAAATCCCCAAACCCGCCTCTAAATGAAACCTGCTGATGATTATGATGATGAGGAGGAGGAGGATAATTTGTTGACGCTCCCTTCCTCTGGTCATTTTTCATTATATCGCCTTCCAGCAGGGACCGCGCCTGCGCCGCTGCGCTCCTTCTACCCCCCTTTCCCGACCGAGGCTTCTCCAATCCGGGCTCTGGCTCCATCCCCGGCTCGGCGTCCCACAGGCCAGCGCTAATAAGTCGCTTAGCTGCCCAGTAATGGGGAAGTGGTAGAGAGAGTGACGGAGAGAGAGAAAGAGAGGGAGAGAGGCGCCGCTGTGCTGAAAGCCGAGAGGAAGTTGAGGTGGGAAGCTCCGGACCAAAGACCCGCTCCACACAACAGACGGACACATCCTACAGTTGCTGTTGTTGAAACGCTCCCCAAAAAGCGCATAGTGATGGAGAGAAAGGTATGGATGCTTATGCTACCTTGTAGCACATTTTGCTCTGAGTCTCTGCCTGCTCATAAATCCGCATCCACCATGAAAACTATTCCTTGTTACATTTTTTTTCCCCTGACGTTAGGTTCAGGATTATAGTGCGCATTGGAGTTTTTTTTTGTGTGTGTGTGTGTGTTTTATTTTTTTTTTCTCGCGTTGCTGCTATTTATTGTGCGTGTGGAGGGGAGAAAACGTACCGGGATTAAATTGCGCTTGGTGAATAATTTCAAGGCGAGCCTTTAGGTTTGGTACGCGGTGTTTTAGTGAACGCTGAGCAGGGAGTGGGATGTGGATATTTTTGAGGCTTCAGTGTTTGCCTGTCTGCATCATCACACAGCACAGTGTATAGTTGCAGGCTGCACCTCCGCTCCCCCCAGCCCCCGCCACCCCTCACCGTTTTGCAGCCGACGCAGACACCAGCGCGGCTTGTTAACCTTGACTGGTGTGGGAAACAGACACTTGAGGAGTAATAGACGGGATGCACCTCCCTGAGGAGGGCACACCATCACATCTTCTCACTTTTTCTACTTCCCAATTTGACCCCTCAATTCAGTGATAGTAATCAGAGGTGGTTAGAGTACCCAGAAATTGCACTTAAGAGTAGCTATAGCACTTTTTGACTCTAGTAAAAGTGAAAAGCAGAGTTAAAATGTAAATTGGCTACTTAATGTAACTTTTATTTTATTTTTTTATTAGTTTTTTTTAACGTATTTGTTATAACTGTCACTATATATTGACAAATATGAGAAATAATCTGTGAAAAGATTGATCTCCTCCATCAATCATCCTCAGGTACTTGCTGCTAAATGTTCTAATGGCTTTGTTATTGGTGGCTATGCTAGCTAGCCTGAGCATTCATGACGGGCTATGCTAGCTGAAGCGTAGTAGAGAGTAAAGGGAAGAAGGGATGAGCAGCACCACTTGGAATTGTTGTTGACAGCGCAAAGATCCTCGCTCTGATTGGTTGTTTTTAATTAGCACTGGGAGAAGCTAATTTTTTCAGATTATCTTCCTCATAGCGTAGTCTCACGACATAGTGACTGTTTCAATAAATATTTTTAAAAATCTGTGTTTTTTAATAAAATTTATAAATTACACTTTAAGTGTAATTTATTTTTAATAAAAGCAGTTTTTTAAATTATTTGTTAAATATATTTAAAAATCCAGTATGAGACAGATAGTCTGTGGAAAAAAGCTTTCTCCTTAATGAGTTTCTGAATAAATGCCAAAAACAAACCAAATAGAGCCAGGAGGAGGATCTTAGTGCTGCCAATCATCACTGTGTACACATTGATTAATATGTTAAAGAAACCACTTAGCATTGTTTATCCACCATCATCTGTGGCTATGCTAACTAGCCTTAGCTTTCAGAGTATGCTCTACGTTCCAGAAGCTGTAGCGTAGCAGAAAACAAAGGGTAGTATGCACATAAGCATGATTGATAGCACTGAGAACCTCCACCTGAGTCATTGGTTGTTTTTGACAGAGTGGTGTTTTCCTGCAGTTAGTACTGGGAGGACTGGGAGAAGGCAAATAAACTTGTTTTTCAGATTATCTGTCGTAAACTACACTGTTGTGACAAAGTGACAGTTCTAAGAAATTATTTTTTTCTACTTTATTATCACCAAAGTACGACAACATATTGTGCTAAAACTTTAAGTTCATATTTCCCACTCCTGATATAAACAATACTCAAAATTATAGTCATTTATTTTGGAACAACATGGATCTACTTATGCCATCCATAAATGTATGTATAAAACTACTTATTAATGTATTTTAATTATCATTTTGGAGTGGGAACCAAAACTCCAGCCCAAAGACCCACATCCTTGTAAATCCGGTCCTGGTCATCTAACAGAGAAATATATAAAGTTATGTGCAAATTCTGATATTTTAAAGACTAAAACTACATAATACAGTTTCAAAATAACACATTTTAAGCAGAAGAAGCAGATTTCCAAAAACTGCTTTTAAATAAAACTTATAAAACTAATTAAATTAGAGTACCAATTGTTGGAAAAGCATAGAAAACGTCCATGGACAGTGTATGGTGTTTAATTCACTTGACCTCCAAATGGCACAACAGGCCCAGCAGATAGAAAATAACACTAAAACAAGGAAGTTTGTGTAAAAACAAGAAGTCTCACTTTAATTAACTGTAGTGAAGTGACATGCGTTTGATAAAATATCCAGAAATTTTACTCAAATAAGAATAATGACACTTAATAAAATTTCTAAACAATTAAAAGGACTACAAGTCTATTTTTTCCTTAAAACGTTACTCAAGTAAATGTAATTAAATGTAAGTAGTTACTCACCTCTGATAATAACGATGAAAACTTGACTTTTAGTGAGTTGCATATGAGCAGAACAAAAAGTTTTATTTTTACAGTTAATATGCTGGCAGGCTGTGCTGCACGCAGCAGCAGGAGAGAGGAATTTGGGGTGTATGGCTGAAACTAGATCTACTTCTGCTGAGTCAAAGGAAAATTTCATTTTTATGTTAAAGCTGTAGTCAGCAGCAGCAGCAGCTCATTCCCATAAGATCCAACTGAATGTATTCCATTTCTTATGAGCTCCTGAGTTTTATAAAGCAGGCTTGGAAAAAGATAAACAGCTGTGCTTGTTATTTACATCAAAAATGCATTGATTTATAGATTATATTTTTATTTTATTTAAAACACAAGCACTGTTTTAAATAAAATATCATGGTGGTTAGATAACATATGTGTCTAAAGGAGTTTAGCATATTTTCCTTTATTGTGTTAACAAGGTTTTTTCTATATTGAAGTAGCTTTGCTAAACATTAGCATTGGAAAACATGTTAACACAACTGCAGAAGTCTATAGTTTATATGTTTCAGCTGTTAGTCTTTGTTAATATTAACACTTGAACTATGGTGTTACAAAGCAGTTAATCTAGAAATTATTGGAATATTTTTAGGATATTTTGGTATTTGGTATGTGTGGAAACTGTATTATTTCTATGTAAAATATATATAGCATGCTTCTAAGCTTATTATTTGTTGCTGCATCCCAACATAAATAAGCATTGAATCAATTTTAGAATAAGTTTCTTTTTGCTTTTGTTGTTTTTTTATGGTTCATTTGAAAAATGGCTTCATATTTACATTTCTTACTGATTAAATCACCAAAAAATTAACTTTACAATAGTTGAATGTCTCATTGAGAAATCTAATCAAAAATATTTATAATATTTTATAGTCATAGTAATGTCAGAAAACTCCAGGTGATGTGAATTTTTCCATTCATTTGCGATTTTTTCCATGAAACATATTTTAAATTTCCATCTTTGCTGCTTCATCTCCTCTTTCTAAGAAGAATATTGCTCTCATGAAGAGTCAGAATCTGGAAGATGCTTCTCTGTTTTAAGGTTTATGGCGTAGAAGAAGTGTTTGGTCATTGTTCGGGCTGCTTCTGTGGAAAAAAAAGAAAAGAAACGGGACTAAAATAGCTTCGTTTCAAGCTGCAGTCTTCCCTAACCCAGCTGCTGGCACAGATATCGCGCTCAGTATAAAGAAAGGAGAACAGTCCATTCTCATTAGTATGCAATGTGCCATCACAGCTTCCGAGGTCTGATAAAGGATCAGAGAATCAGCTCCTTCTACAGTTTGCTAAATGCCTGACCTGCCTTTTTAAGGGAAACCTCACACAACAGTCACTTTGTTCAGCCATGTTTGAAATTCAGCTTGGGATGCCCATCAGGGTCTTCTGCGTTTGTTTGGTTTTTGTTTGTTTTTTACTAATTTTGAGACTGATTTCATGGAAAATTTGGGTTAGAAAGTTAAACATTTAGTTGCTCAGTTTTGTGCACATTTGTATTAACTGCAATTTGATTAACTTATCGATTGTACTGACGATTAATTATTTAGTCGAATAACAAATAGTCACATTCTGCAGATTTTTAAAAGTCAATTTCAGAAAAACATTAAACAAATAATAATTCTTAAATAAGAAAATAAACGTCACCTGAAGTGCAAAAATTCATTTAGTTTGTGCTTAATCATTTGTAGCAAAGAATAAATCTGCATCTAAGAAGAATATTTATGTTTGCCATATTAATACAGTTTGGGGATTATCTATTTTTTTCTTTTATTAACTGATCAATAATTGAATAGCAAAAGGTGATTAATATAAAAATTTGAACCAGAAGAAGCTAAAACTACAGACTAAAGGTTTAAAAAAAATCTTAAATAGAAAATATATTTATTTTTTGTTCAGGTTTGCCTTAATCACTTTTCTACGTCTGTTTTTCTGTCGGCAAGTGAATCAATACAATAACTGATTAATCACAATTAATTTGAATAATCTCCAGTATTAATTAACCTCCTTCAGTCTGATAGCTGTAAATAAAATCTAGTGCAACCTGCTACCTTCAATAAAGCTCAACTGCTGGCACTCCACTGATTTCGCATCCCTGAATGAGTGACAGGAAGAAAGCTATTGTTCAAATACGCAACAAGAAGTTCCTTTTACGCTTTGCCACAAGCCAAGAGATCAAGATTGACCTTTTTGACCTACATGCAAAAAGCTAGGTGTGGCAGAAAGCTTAACAATGCACATCAACCCACCCCACATCCACATTGCAAACATAATTAATGTTCACAGGTTATTGATAGAAATGGAGACTTGTTTTTAGAAAATAAAATAATAAGGAAAACGTGCAAGACTCTTTCAAATTTTAGGATTTATGATGATTAAGTCACCCTGTTCCTATAAAAACAATATTGTTAGTCACATCAACAATATTAGTCACATCAAGTTCTGCGGTTTTAATTTTTAAAAATGTTTTGTTGTTGCTCCTGAAAGTACTTTTGGGTTGATAATTTTTCCCCTAGTAGCAAAACGTAACAGGCTAAAAGAGCTAAAACTGGAGATGAGGTTTTCCTTCCACCCTGAACAAACATCCAGAGGTCACATAAAAGTCCAGTGAATTAAAAACTGTGTTTGAGACGAGGCAAAATGTAAATAAGTCATTCCTGGTATCAGAATACTTTTACAAGATGCTTTATTATTCATAAACATAATGATTTCCAACAAATTAAATCCTCATTTCTGCTGCCAGCGATCTGGAAATATTGTTTTGAGGTTTGAATATTTTGATTCCTGTAAACGTTTTGAACATTTTACCAGTTATGTTTTTTTAATACCTCCCACTTTATTACCTCTATAAATGTATTTTTACAGTTCTAAATTGAGAATTTTCTGACCTAATTTCACAGTCTCCAGTTTCAGGAGCAGATAGTTTCCGTGTTTTGATCACCGTTATCTTACCTAAAGCTTTACTGTGTCTTGGCTCCGTTCTTTTTCCTGTCTTTTATATAGAACAGTTTTATCTTTTTAAACCTGGCTTCCATTTATAAACCAGATAATGAGATTGCCCACTCAACTCTGAAGCAAAATGTCTGGCCTGTAATGGTCTCACAGTTCACAGAGCAGCTGGCTGACCTATTTTAAAGGGAAACGGTTCAATACTGAACACTTTAAACTGCCTCTGTGCATGTTGCCTTTATACTTCTGTCTGCTTTTGCTAAGAAAAATTATGGTGAAATGTGAAAATTTTATTTAAAGAAGAATCGATGTTGTAATCTGAAATGTCAAAAGATTGTACAATTGGTAACTGCCTTTTTGAAGGACAACCGTTCCTTCTTTTTTGGACAATTTTTTTGTTTGTTTGTTTTGCAACATTATTCATATTTTTGCAATTTTGTTATGATGCGTAACCATAGAAACAGGATGATTTTCAACAGGGAGCAGCTGATAAACATTGGAAACGTGGAAATAATGTTTAATTTTCCCTTTTGGATTAATAAAGTCATTTTTGAATTGAATTTAATTAGTAAAGCATCTAAAAGGAGTGAAAAATGCCAACATTCAAACTGCTGCTTGACTGGAACCATTTAGCATTCATTTTATTGTTGTATAAAAGTAGCAAACATTTGCATTTGCATTGACATTTGGCATCTTTATCATACAGTGATTAATTATCTAAATGCCATAATTTGGTTGTTTTCAGTGGTTATGAATTTGTGATACATCCCTGTTCGATGTTTAAGCTTTTGTTTTTCCCTAAAAGATTTATCCCAGAATGGCAAAAGGTAAACAAATCAGCACTGTTTATGGAAATATCTGACCCAAAATGTTTTTCTAAGTAACCCGATCCACCTGAATACAAGGAGATTGAGGTGGAGATGCTTAAACCTTGCTATTGCTGTGGTAAAATAATTTTCAAATATTTGAGTGTTGCTAATATTCATGAAAGGTCAGGTTCACACAGCATTCGAATGTGACCCAAATTGGATTTATTTATTTGTTTGCCCATATGCAAATTTTTTGCCTTGCAACTCAAGTGGAACTCCAGTACATTTGGTCTGCCTGATAAACATCTAATAGATCCGAAACGCTGATGCTCGCGTTCTCAGTAAAACCGGGAAGATGGAGCACATCACCCCCATTTTAAAGTCTTTACATGGCTCCATGCAATAGACTTTTAAAAACTGTTCTCAGTTTACAAATTGCTGAATGGCTTAGCACCAAAACACATCAAAGATCTGTTGTTGTTGTTGTGTTAACCTTCCGGATCTCTCGGATTTTCTGGTTTTGCAGTATTCTGCTTCTGTTCACCACAAACTTCCAGAAAACTGCAAAACAGCTGAAACACTGAGTTCCACCTATTTAAAGTTGCTTTGAAACCTATAACCAATGGAACATAGACCAACATATTTGTGGTTTAGTGGTGATTTTAACTTGTTGCTGAAATGCGCTATACAAATAAACTTGATTGCTTCGTTGGCTGGTTTTACTGCTATACGCGACAAAATGCTTGTCTGGAAGAGACAAGCGTTTTGTCATTGACTTTCATTCAGAAACCACTTGTATTCTTGTTGACTATGCAGGAGGTTCTAATTCTGCTTTTCAAAGATGTACAGTTGTATAATTGCATATCTGTGTGCAGCAACTTTCACGTGCGAGGGTAAATATTGAGTTGGGTGGTCTTGGCCAGCAGGAGTTTATTGGGATTTCACTGCAAAAACTCAAAATCACATCAAGTTATTAAGGCAAATATCTTCAAATAAGACAAAACTAATGTATGAATAGCTTTTCAGTAATATACGAGAGTTTGTTGGTGCTATTTCAGTTCCTATATCTTGCTGAAAAGAGTTAGTTTTATCTCATTTCAACTGTATTAAGATATTTTCACTAGAAAGAAGACAAAATATGTGGTGAAATTTTGTGTTTTACAGTGTTAAAGTGACAAGAGGCCCTAAAACGGCTCATTCTGAAAGCAGCTCAAAATGGGCAAATCTGATAATTTATACAAAAAAATGCAACGGACATATTTTATGTAGCACATAAACCTTTCCTAACCTGTTCAAGGAAGCGTAAAAAGTTATGATTATGCCTTGGAAAGAATTTAGGTTGCAGCATCCTTGTTTGGGTTGAGCTAACTCATGAGAACGATTGAAGAAAGGAGCTTGGATTTGAGTAATCTCTTGTGAAGAGGATTCTGCAGGATTTTCATCCAGTCTTTTTTTTTCTCCTAAGCATGTTTAATTTCCAGTTTCACAGTTTTTGCTCTGAAATCAGCCCAGTCTCAGTCTGCCAGCTGCTGCTCCACTTCTCAAATCACTAACGTCGGCGTTGCTCTCGCACCATTGGCTGCTGGCTCTGAATACTGAGCGGATTATCCCGCTGCCATGGTTACAGCAAACAGGAAATGCCTGGAGGCAGGTAGTGCTGCGGGCTCGTCTCAGTGTGCTGTTTGCCGCTCGTGGGTGGGGTGGGTTTTGGCGGGGGGGACTTGGCTGTTTTACTGTTACCCCATCTTTCCATCTGCTCTTGCAGTGGTTCCTTTTTATAGACGCTGGATGCTTTGTCCCTGAATCTCTTATTTGTGGCTTAAAAGAACCCTTGCCAACACAGCACAACCGTCCAGGAGGAACACGGCTGCTTTTCATCTATTTCTCCACAGTTAAAAGTTCCAAATCACTTTTGAGCGCAAAACATCAGCAGATGCCGCCTTTATTTCCAGTTGTCATGGGAGACTTTTCTCTCTTTCTCTGCAGGTTCTCCTTCGCTGCACAAGCCTCGCTCGCTGTGAGAAATCAGCGCTCAAATGTACTTCTTCCCTTCTTTAATCCCCCCTCAGAGAAGGCGCAGGTCGTGCTTTTGTGGAGTCCCTTTGAAGGCAGCCGTTGGCCATTGAGTTGCTCGCTGAGAACTCTGGCCTTTAAGCAGCTTGAGCTGAGTTTTGTCTGCAGCTATTAAACTGAAGAAAGAGAAGCGAGGGGCCCAGCAGTGGGAGTGAATCAGATTTTCTCCATGCCCTCTGTACAGTCCACATTCCCCCTAGTGCACCCCATCTGTCTGTGACAATAATGTTGACAAGGGCAGGTTCACAGTCTCTGGTATGTAAACGTTGCCACTGGGAACTGCAAGTTATCCCTCAGCACTCATATAAAATTTGACTCCTCTCTTTCTGCTTCTCCCCTCTGCGTAATTGGTAGATTGCTGCAGTTTTCTCTCACACACGTTGAAGCAGAAGGTTTATCGTTTTGAATGTTTCAATTCATAGTTGTTCGGTCCTTAATTTTAATCGTATACATTATTTTGGGCAAGTAGTGTTGATTTACAAATGTAAACGTCTGAAAAAGTTGCATTTTGTGGTAGATGTTTGTAATTATTTGTTTCTTTTTAACTAGCCAACAAAAACTTGTACATTATTTGACCGATTAATCGAGTAATTCGATTAAAAAATGGTACATTTTTGCAGTTTTTTCATTTAACCACTGATACCTTCTTATTTATTACTAGAAACACATTCAAAAGATGCAAATGCAATTAATTTTTAAATAAGAAAATAAACATTTTATTGTCCAAAATGCAATATCATAGCATTTCTGTAATGTACGCTTCATTATTTGTAGATTAAATGATTAAAATTTATATTAACCTAGAAATAATTGAAAAGTAAAAGGTGCTTAATAGGATATTTTGTGTTTTATATAGGATTTGAACCAAGTGAAATTAAAACTGCCACTTAAGTCCAAAGTAGAAAATATTTACAATGTTTTTATCTTAAATGCAAAATGTATATATTGTTGACCTAATTACTTCTCTGAGAGTGTTGCTCTGTGAACAAATTAATTTTTTTGAGTCTGTATACTCCAGTTAGCAATTAACCGATTACGAAATTAGTTGACGATTATTCCAATAATAAATTAAACAGAATAATTAGTTAATCATTTCAGTCCTAAAGAAGTGTATTTACAGAACTCTTCCAAACCCTCCCACATATCAAGAATAGAGCATCAGTGCAGATCGCTTTTCAAATCTTGCAATATTAAATTTAGGTCTAGACTTTGCCTAGACTATCCTAAGTCATAAATATGCTTTTCATGCTACTTCTGGCTGGATGCTTATGTCTTCTTGAAAACTGGGGGTCCAGTGTTTTTCTTTTTATTTATTTTGCATTTTTGTCCAGTGGCAACTATTTGGCTGATATTCAGTAGCTAACAATGGTTAATTGTAGCCCCAATAATTTCACATTTAATGTTCAAGCTATCAAGTTAGTAAAAAAGTAAGAGAATAAAATATTTTCTCATTAGATTTAAAGCTATGTTAGTATAAACAGTTTGGTCTTTATAGTTTTATTTTTTATTTATTGTGTTTTAATATTTTTTTTGGTTATCAAACAAACAAAAGTGGCAACTAATCTCTGGTATTTCTCCAAAGAAATAACAGTTTTTCTTAACATCCCTGACTTTTTGTCGTTTTGAAGCTTCATGTTGCATGAAGACATGAAGCCATCTTGAATTTAGATAAATATGAACCGATGTGGTGGAACCGGATAGAAATGAACGTGTGGGAGAGTTTTGAAAAGAGATTTGAAAGGCCTGCATTGGACACTCTGGCTCCACCCAGTGGCCCAAAAAAGGAAGTGAAGAGTCAAGCTTCAAAACAAAAGTTAGTTATTTATTTCAGAATTTCTTTTCAGGTGGAAATTGATCATAAAAACAGTTTATATTCACTATGAGTAATATAATAAGTTCTCCTTCCTGAGGCTGTATGCACTTCCCCGCCTGTCTGTTTTGCTCCCCCTACTGGTCATCAATAATAACGTCCGCATCTCCTTTACCCCTTGTAAGCCCCCTTTGCTTCCCTGTCTGCTTCACTGGGACATCACCATTTGGTAAGGCTGACTGGATTTGGTGAGGGAGACAGCGGGGGGCCAGCAGGGGGGTTTATGTTGGCTTTATGCATTGCCTGTGCTGCTGGATCTCTTTGTTATTAGTCGACGCCCATAGCTGGAGAAAAGCCGGCCCCATCTCTGCCTTTTGACCTTGTAGGAAACTGTAACTCACATCTTGTGTGATTCTGTGAATAAAAACGTACAATGCAAGTAGCCCGACGTCCCACAGGACGTATTTTTATAATGCTATCACAAGCATAGACAATAAAACGTTTGTTAAAAATAGAAATCAGTGAAGGTTACAGAATACCTCCTAAAATTAATTACTGATGGCTGCGTTCTCGCAAGTGGACAGCAGGTGTCGCCACCAGGCAAATTAAAGCTACAAAGAATTTGAAAATCGATAAACTGATTCCAATATTTGGAGGTTTAAAGTAAATTTAATGGGTTAAATATAAAATTATGAACTTTTGTTACGTTTTAAGGACTATTTTTGAATTACACATCACAGTAAAACTGTTTTTATGATTGAAAATAAAACAATCTGCCCTTTTTAAAGATGATACACCACTTTTTTTCTTTTTGTGGCAAATCACAATTAAAAGTTGATTGTAATTTTCCAAGAAATTCAGGTGCTGTTGGCTTTGTATTTCTGTTCAATTCAAGTTTATTTTATTAAAGCCTGCACAGTAAACAATGTTACATGACAGAAACAAAGCAATTGCTGTTTTGTACGAAGGTTTTCTCTAGCCAACTTAGTCTTTGTTTAAAGACAGCAAAAGTAGAATTGAGAATTTACATATGCTGAATTACTGTAGCTATCAACAAGAAATACATAAAAATGCATTTTAGTATATATATATATATTTAAAAAAAAACAACTAATTCTCCACAACCAAGTAAGTTGGTATGGGTTAGTGTTCAGACATTTGTTTCATTTTTTATCATTTTGTTTTGGACTTTTCCCAGAATGAAATTTGGAGATGTTTTGAACTGAATTTGTGTGAAAACTTTAAATTCTTCTTTAACAGCTGAATATTCAAACACGCCGCATTAAGTCATGGTCCAACTCCGATTTACGCCATTTTGTTCCAGTTTTATGACCCATACCCAGACCCGATGACTGTCAGACCTGAAGAAACAATAAATCACTTAAATAAAACCTGACAATATTAAGTAGGCTGAAAGTTCTCACATCCTGCTTCCAGTTAAAAGAGAATTTAAGAAAAGATGACAATGTTTTGACATCTATTAGCTTGTAAAGAGTGGAAAAGCATTTTAAGGCTTTTTTGAGGCCAGTGAACCACAGCAAGAAACATTTTTCACAAACAGAGAAAGCATGAAACTTTGCTGAACCTTCCCAGGAGTGGCTGGCCAATTAAAATTACTGAAACATCGCCTCAGTGACTCATACAGGAGGTCACACAAGAACCCAGAATAGCATCCGAAGCACAGCGGTTCCTGAATAATAAGAGTGACTTGGCAAAACGGCAATTGAGTAAAAAAAAAAACAACAACAAAGGTTTTTGTCAAACTTTTACTTTTGGGAGTTGCTGTTACTAAAGGCAACACAGCAAGGTCAGAGGGCAATAATAAGACCAGGTTCATTTGGATTTTCTTTCCATAATGAATGAGATTATTATTTGAAAACAGCATTTTGCATTTACTTTCTCTGTCGTATATTAAAATTAGGTCGGTGATCCAAAACATTCTAGTGTGAAAAAAAGCAAAAGTCTTCAGAAAATTATTATATCTGATTATTTATCTAAAGAATCCATGAAAATACTAAACCTTAAAGAAATATACATTAAAATGCAAAAGTTTAAGTTAGAGGAGACTATTTATTGTATTGTTTATCATTTATTGTGGTAAATTTATTATTTATATTGTATTTAGCTGAATACAATAATATTACATATTTAAATATTATGAATTATATTAATAATATATTAATTTATATATTATATAATAATACAAATAAATATATAAATTATAGATTGATTAACATATATTAATATACTTTTTTATGTTATATTAAATCATATTTAGTTTCCCTTTGGGATTAATAAAGCATTTTTGAATTTGATATTTACGGTATACTTCAATTATTGATGTTTAGAAACCTGTCCCTATTGGTGGGATTGTTTACTTTACTATTTTCTCCACCGCTTGTTCAATGAGAGTATTGATATATTTGAAAATGTGGCTAAATATGCTTACTGTGTCACACTTTTTTGTGTGACTGATGTCCGAAAGAAGCGTATTGCAAATGTGTTTCTCAAGAGCATTATTTATGTTTGTGGTGTCACAGCCACTCAGTTACCTAAAAAAAAACCCAACATAATAGTCCTTATCAGTTTTATTATTACAATAGTTGCACAAAATATAATGTTAAAACTTTAAGTCCTCATTGCCCAAACCTGTTTTAAATACAAAATGGGCTGAAGATGGACACATCTTCACTCCAGTGGAAAAGGAAGTGAAACCAGTGACAAGGTGCACTCTTTGTCATTCAAATAACCTCATGAATATTTCAGCGCTCTGATCTGTGATGGGCTGGAGTGGGCCGTGATCGTCACTGTGGAGTGGATTTAGTCAGAGCAATGACCTGCATGTCATTTTAGCGGGAAGACAACACAACTTTAGCTTTTCTGTCCTTGAACTAGGCCTCTATGTGCACTTCTTTCTTACTTTTTAAATAAATTAAGCATAATTGCAAGTGCCTTATAGTCACCTCTCTGTCTGGGTCAAGCTTGATGTGTCTAGCTTGAACTTAGCCTGTGGGCTGACTTACTGGGTGAAAGGTAAACCCTAATGAGGCAAGAGGAGGAAATGTTTGTAACCTGCCCCTGCACCCTGAATAGAAAAACACAGGAAGTGAAGGTTTTCTTGACATGTCCCCTTTTAGGTCCTCCTGTGAAGTGGCTTTAGCACTCTCAAGCACTTCTCCGTGTCATAACGCCATCATATAAGGCAGCATATGTGCGTTAATTATATGCAGCGTGGCCCCTTTAAGAGCTCTAATGTCCTTTTTTGAGAATGAGTGCTGATAGTGGTCGCTGGGTGGTGGTGGGGGGGGGGAGTCTGGCTCTAATCAGGGTTGCCAGATCTGACTGACTGTTTCCAGCCCAAACACAATGTAGAACTCAACCAACTCCTAAAAACCAGCCTAAATCTCGACTTCTAATGAAACTTGTCTTAATAGTGTCAGATTTTGTCACATATACTATGTTCTTTTAAAGCAGAGGTGTCCAAAGTGTGGCACGAGGGCCATCTGTGACCCTTGAAATTGTTTTGTTTGGCCCCTAAAAATTTGGGCAACAAAATAGAAAACAGCTGATGATTGAAAACATTTGGAAATGGTCAGTTATTCAAATGTCCAAAGCCCTTTTTATGTTTTAAATAATTTTATCATATAGCCTACAGACTTATTAAAATTTTTTATTTTTGAGCATGTAAAACTAATTTTAAAAAATTATAATGCACTCTATTTTTGTATGACGGAGGACTAATACCATGCTAAGATTTTTAATTTTTATGCAGTTGGCGAAACCTTAAACTGATGCTGTGCAAGTTATTCAGGTTGTTGCTACGTAACCAGAGAGCGCTTGAGCTGCTAGGTGAATAAAGAGTTAGTTGATGACGCCATAATCCTTACCTGTTTGTGAGAGGCTGAGTGGCAAAAGTATTTCCTCTACCTTCATCTGTTCGGTTCTGGATTGTAGTTCAGCAAAACTGAGTCGTTGACGGTGTCAAATTTGGCAGATTTTAGACGTTTTAAAAATAAATTAACCACCAAGATAAATGCAAAAACGGCATTTTATTGAAAGTTTTTGTACTTTCCTGCCACACAGTGACAACTATTTCAAAGAAACACTTTCTAAAAACCTGCCACAATTTGTGGAGAGTTGCCCAAATTTGAACAGCTTTTTTTTGTGTGTCTTTTTCTCCCAACCCAATTGGGTGGAAACCAACCCAATCTGGCAACACTGGCTCTAATCCCAATCGCCCACCCCTCGACCCCAATGCTAACCCTGTCCAAACGCATGTCCTTATCTACCATTGGAATGCAACAACTGCGCCGGGGAGAAAAGAGGAAGGGGTGGGCTGGCTGGAACCCCCTTGCCAGACCCCCGAATGGCTTCTGAATCCACCCCCCCTCCTCATTTACCATACTCCACCTCCAAGCGAGCGACGTGCCCGGCTCCAACTAAAAAAAAAGTGAGCTAGACACGTTCAGAAGATAGGAGAGAGAGAGAGGGAGAGCGAGCGAGAAGGAGAGTCAGGGACAGGCAGTGCTGAAAAGGAGAGCACAAAGAGAAGGAAAGTGGAGCAGGGGAGGGGAACAGGAGGCTGGGAGAAGGGAGAGGGAAAGACAAAAGAAGGAGAGGGGAGACGTAGCAGGGTGAAGCGGAGGGGACTGAGCAAATGGCTACGGAGGAGACGGCGGGGGGAGCCAGGAAAGCCACCAAGAGCAAACTGTTTGAGTTCCTGGTCCATGGAGTGGTGAGTGGCGCTGTCTTGTCATTCCTGCTCTGGCATGCATCTGTGTGGATGAATCGGTGTGAGAGAGAGAGAGAGAGAGAGCTGGGTTAACGCTGGCCATGTGAAGGTTATTTCCAGCCCCTCGAATCTGTCAGGAGAAGTGGAGCAGCATGAATGGAACAGGAGGGGAGGATGTTGGAGCTCGCATGCACATGAAAAATCACAGAAATCGAAGCAGAGCTGCAGAAAGCAAGGAAAGAAAAGCAAGAAAAACAGCCAGATTCCCTCCCCTTTGGCTAGCAGAAACGCACACTGCTTTACTGGGATTCAGAGACCCCAAGAGAGAGAGGGAGAGGGTGGGAAATGACGAGTCCTCTGGAGTATCCTTCCAGGAGGCGTGCTGCTGCCGCCGCTGCTGGTCCGTGGAAGGATTTGAACCTGTAAGGTCACCAGACGACAGATGTATAGTGTGGAAGATGGAGCCACGGCTGGCAGAACAATCAGTCCATTCATGTGAAGCTAGCATGAAATGTCAAGCCCAGTGTTGCTCATGTGGTTAGAGGTTAGACAACTGTTACCATAAGCTTCCCTGCACCACATGGACTGGAGATGGGTTTGTTTGGGGGAGTAAAAAAAAAATCTCTGGTAAAACTTCACAACATTTACCTTCAAGAACGTCTGTGGTGTCTCAGCCGTTCTGTGGCTTGTATGCTCTTGTGACCCCTAGTCTCACGTCTTTTGGTCAGTTCAAACAAAAGATGTTCGCTTTGAGATGCATGCAATACGTTTAGAGTAAAACAATCAATTTTGTTTTATATTTTATTGCTAAGTTGGTAAATTTCACAAATTATTAATCGGATAATCAACATTCTGTTAAAAATGTCAAGGTGACATTATCAAATGATGATTAGTTGTGATTAATTAATTTAAATAATTGTCAACTAGTTTGGCAATCAACTAATTATTAACTGAGACTCTAAAAAATTAAATTTGCTGAAAGAACAACATTTTACGAGGAGTATTTAAGCCAAAACTGCTCATAAAAATGTAAAGTTTTTCTTAAAGACAAAAAAAACTTTGCCTGTAAATGTATTCTACCCAAATTCTCGTATCAATCACCTTTTGTCATCCAATTATTTCATAGTTAATCAAGAAAAGAATCAACAGATTTGCCCCAAAATGTATTTATAAGTCAAGAAGAAGGTCTGAGCTTTTCACATATTGATATTTACAAAAAAAATGTTCATGCAATTTTTTTTTACTTTTAACACATTATTTCTTACTTTACAAAATGCATTAATTTAATCTAAATTAACAGGACTGTGAGGAAAAAAATCCTGCTACAGTTTTCTTTTATTGCTCATTTGTCACCTTTAATTGTTTTAATCCAGTTACATTAGATGGTTTAAAGCTTAAAGACTCTGTTAAAATCATATCCAACCTCCTGAAACATATTTAAGACCAACTTGGACTTTGACAACCCAAAAACTCTGAAATTAATTTCCTGCTCCATGACCCAAGCGTGCTTGACCTTTAGGTCAGAAACGGTGGCTTAATGTGGGTCCGTCAATTACTGCTCCTTGTGTGAAGATACTGTTACGTTGCTAAATGCTAAAGCTAGTGTGGACGTTTAATTTAACCATTGCTATTTTTACTTCTGTCTTGACTTAAATTATGTCTTTGTTTAAGAACCTTTTAATTAGCATTTCCATGTTTTTTTTAAAAAAGTATGATGTTCTTCACTGCAGCCTTTGTAATGTTACTGGTAAGTTGCTGAATGCTAAAGCTAGAGGTCATTTTTTTTGTTTCTGTCCTTACATAAAACTTGCTATAGTGCACAAAATATTTGCTACCATCTCATTTTACTTTAAGATTCTTTTTTTTTTGTTAATTTGCTTCCCCTATTTCCTCATTAATGTGTTACAATTGAAAGAACTCAGTGTGCAAAGCCCACAGACATCAAAAGTACTTCTGGATTGTATTGTGCTTTATTTTTATTAATTTGTACATTTAAAAGACTGAGCTGCAACTCTTTATAATGATGTTATTTACATGTGATCTGATTTCTACACTGGCAAGAAATAAAACAAAGGAAGCAAGTTTGTTACTTGTGTAAAATAAAATCTGATCATTCAGGGAGTACATAAACATTTCTGCTTCTCAAATTTAAAAAATATAGTAGTTTCTGTCAAATTATATAACTTATTCCACTTTATGGCTAACAAGCCAATACAAAATTAAGAAAATAATATATAATGTTTTGGTGCAAATACCTTGCCATGATCAAATTTCAGAATCTTGAATAATAATTTGAGCCGTCAGACAGGATTTTGTGTAGCTAAATTTTGTAACGCTCCTTCAACATAAGTGGTTAAAACAAAGATGATCTGAAATCTCAACTTGTGCAACTAGTTTTAGACTGAGCTCAGTTTTAATCGAGGCTGATGTCAGCTTTAGCGACACCAGCTTGATTTATAGACTGAAACCAGAAGAGGCATTGTGTCTTTGACAGGAGCAGTCATTAAAAGGGTTTTGGGGGACTGAAGCTTGCAGACACACTTTAGGAAACAATGACCCGCGTGATTGATGAGCCAGATGAGCATGTCCTCTCAACAGACCAATTAACCTTGATGAAGCTCTGGCTGCTCAAAGCCAAATATTTCCCTCTGCTTACGTTTTTCTCATGCCTTCGTCTTCCTCCTTCATCTTCTCTTTATCCCCGCCCCACATCTGAAGATGGAAAAAACTTGTTATAAAAGTTGCAGGAGGTCCTTTTGGTGTGTGTTCTCCAAAATGGAGGGGTATTTATCCCAAGGGACATGACTTTGGACAGTTTGCCAGCTTGTGGCAAGCGATGACGTCTCATTTCCTTTCATGGTTGAAATGAGCAAAGAAGAAATGCTTTTTGAGGCAGAAAACGCAGATTTAAATGTTTTTGTTTTATTTGTAAATATAGCAATCAGAGTTATAGTTTCAGCTCCAGCAGGATTTGACTGAGCTTTGGTTCAATGGCTGATGGGTAGGCTGAGGCCTCCTCCTCTCCCTCTCTCATTATCTTGCTTACCTCCCAGCTGTCTCTGGCTTTGGAGGTCAGCGAGGGCCAGGTTGTAAGAAAAATCCTTCCAGGGCTCTTTGTGAGAAACTCCGATAAGCCAAAACATGAACCGAAACTCTGTTGCTGTGTTGTCTGAAACATTCTGCACATTTTTCTACCAAACTCTCAGACTAAATTTTCTTTGTTGCAGTCCTTAAAAAGAATGTGAATGGTAGTTCTCAGCTACCTATGGAGGAGTTTGAACCATACAAATCAATCAGTTTGTGAGGAGCTATCAGCATATGCACAAACCTTGTGACAGGAATTTAGTCTGCAAAGTAAAATAAAAGAAATTCAACATCCACTTCACTCTCCAAGCACAATGTGCCGGTTACCTTGAATTATCCACAATAGACCAAAGACCTTGCCATGATCAGTCTTATCTGAAATTACTTTTTACCAGATAAATTGTCATTTAATGTGAAATATGTGTTTGGATTTTGCAGTTTCTGTTGAATATTTTTTCAATATGAATTATGAGTGCAGTAACCTCATCTCAAATTATAAAACCACCTGCATAGTCGTGTTACTGAAGCATTTTATTGATTTAAATAACACTTAAAGTACGAATTTGCTCTCCTTGTCGGTCCAGCTCATGGGTTTATGTCTGACCTTAATTGGAGGGAAATTTATTATGTGTCCTCATCACAGAATTAGCAGATATTTCAGGTGATGGGGAAATTTTCCCACAGAGCTTAAAAGTAATTTTTAATCCAAACTAATTTATTAATTTTATTTTGTGTTTGGTAAAATTAGGTGCTAAAAGGCTTATTTAAATAATAGTATTTTTTTCCAAGCAGAACTATTTTTCCTGTTTTAAATGATTAGAGGTCAACATCTTAAGAGGAAAAAAATTAATAATTTAAACATACTAAATCAATCTCCAGGCATTTTTCATTAGTATCATTTCATGAAAATGACAAACATTTAATTGAACATTTTCACAAATTAATGGTTCATCATTAGATGAATGTGGCTGTCAAAGTGGTAAATAAAGAATTAAAAGCTAATTAGTCGATTGTTATTGTTGCTTGAGGTGTAATTGCTTCCCAATAATAGGAGCATTGAGATACAAAGGAGCATTGAGATACAAAATTAACTTATGTTGCATTTCTCAGCATCTACTTTAATGAACATGCAATTATTTTTGGAATATAATTGTAATACTTTTATATAGAAACCCAAAATATTAAACAAGATTATATGTAGGGCTACATGTAACAATTATTTTAGTAATTGATAATTCTGACAATTAATTGCATAAAGGCACTCTCAATCCTCCTTTATCTGTTTATCTGTGACATCTGTTCCCATGCTAACTAGTTTGAGCATTCACAACATGCTACGCTAGCTTCAGCGTGCCAGAGAGCAAGGTTGGGATTGTGATTGACAGCACTAAGACCCGCCTCCTGGCTTTGTTTGGTCATTCCTAGCTTGCAGTGGAAGAATTCAGAGAAACTAGAATTTTTCACAGATTCTGTCTCATACTGTCATGACATAGTGACAGTTTCAATAATTAAGTAAAGAAATTTATATATATACATATATATAAGTTACATACTGCAGCTTTAACTCATAAGCAAGAAAGAAATTCTTTAAAGAGGCAAAGTAAAAAGCGAAACGTTGCAGTGAATTTCTGTAGCTGACTGAGAGGCTGGTTGGGTTGTGCTTTCAGACAGCGTGGGTTAAGTTTGGCCTCTCTAAATCCCTCCAGCTTCTCTGAGATGCCAGCACACTTCTCAGATAGCCGTCCACATGGCAGATTCGATCGCTGGACGGCTGGCGGAGCCCCGGGCGAGTGTTGGAGTCAGTTCAGCAGGTCACAGTATAGAGTGGGGCCTTCATTGTGTGTTTGTGTGGATTTACATCATCTTGCTATGGATTTCTGTATCTGGTATCTGGTGGGCTCGGGTTCTCCTGACGACCTCCTGTCTGCTGGGTTCAGTCTGATCCCTGTTTCATCATCTAATCCATGAGGGTAGACTCTAAAGACTGAGAAAGGTGACAACATTGGAGCAGGAGGATGTCTGGCCATATGTTGTTTTATCCCCTCCAGTCCGGAGACGCCTCTTGGTTGCCATATCCCCTCCCCCCTTAAAGACCGAACTCCTCGTCAGAGTGACAGGAACGTCTGTTTGGACTTCTGATCACGTGTTATATCAGCCTGGTCCATTTCAATGGCTGCATGTTATGTCTGCCTTCATTATGCCATCAGAATCTGCTTGCAGTGGCGAATTTTCTCCCAACACATAAATGTATTGAGTCATGTAATATTGTTTGTTTGCTCACTGTCGGTTCTTAGTGTTTTTGTTTGTTTTTCACTGTGTTTGTGGAGAGTCTAAAGATCAATTTGGATTTGTGTTTGTGGCAGGGTTATGATAGTTTTGGGTCTTCTTTCGTTGTGACTTTTTGTTTGACTAATTCAGTTCGTTTTAATTAGTTTTTAGTGTGTTTGCTAGTTTTTATTAGTTATTACTTCAATACAGTTTTTTCCCCATTGATCACCATTTTTATCTCAGTTATGAAAGTGTTTTCTCAGTTTCAGTTTTTGTTGTTTTGGTAGCTTTAATCAGCTAAAATAACGTTGGTGTTTGCTTGTAAACTATTTGCATCGCTCAAACTTTTCTTTATTGTCTCATGTTACAACTCCAGTGTGTTTTTCTAAGATTTAAGTAATAGTGGAAGGAAATTGATACCAGGTTTTCATGTTTGCGAAACTATCTCAAGCTCAGTCAAATCAGATTGAGATCATCAATTTACAACTCCTTGCACAGATTCTCAGTGGACATGTTTCCACTGAGCAGGCCGCTGCGGTTCGGTACGCAATTTTATGGTCTGGCATATTCAGGGAAATGTTTCCACTGCTAATTGGTCTCTGACTGGGCAGTACTTTGTCTCATTCATGGTCCAAGTAGTGGCATTTTTCTGTCTTCAAATCAAAGGACTATGTTGTGCTGAATGGGTATAATAGCACTTTGCATCAATCTGATGGTTAAATAAGAAATATAAAACAATAAATATATTTGTTGTTGATTTTATACATCTATATATTTAGTAATTTAGCAGCAGAAAGAGGTTTTGCTTTGAAAATGTGATTAAGTAAATACCTGCAGTTAACTCAGTTAAAAATTTATATCTTGTCGCACCTTTCAATTACAGCTTTCTTGTGTGGAAATCGACCAATTTTCAGTTGCCTGAAGGTGTCACGATCATCTGTTTAAATCATTTCATGCAAATATAAACACTGAGTTTTGTCTCAGAGATCAATGTCTTTTTGGTATGAATTGTGTGGAAAAAATGACCTTGAAGATACTGATGGAAGCTGGTAAGAGAGAAACTAAAAGTGAAATAAAAATCTCAGTTACATTTTGTAAATAAACTGAGGAACAAATACTCTGCTTTTGGAGGCAAGTTCTGCAGTCAAAGAAAAGTAAAATTGAATTTTGCAAACAAAATGACCATTATTAAACCTAAAGAAATATGCATCCTGATGTGTGTGCATGTTTTGCTGCTGGAAGGACTGGTGAACTTCACAGTATAGACGGCATCAGGGTTGATGTAAAAATATTGAGACATTAAATCAGCTATCAACCAGAAGGTCAAGCTCATAAATAGGGCTGGACAATAAATCAATAACAGTATTGTGATAGACACATGATCAATATCAATAGATAATATATCTGATATAATATCCACTGAATTCCGATCCAGAAAGGCACAGCATTATGGGAGATGTAGGCAGAGAAAACTCTTTAGCTGCTCAACCAGCTATGGTTTGTTGGTGTCTTCCAGTTTATCTCAGACTCCAGGTTGGAGTGAAAGACAGTTTAATTGGAGCGGATTGGACATTGCGGACTCAGTCTGTTGTAGCTGAACAGAAACAGTCGGAGGTCTGTGCTCTGGGGAGGCATTTGCTTTATTTCATGCAAACAGTGCTTTGGTTTCAGACCATAAACCAAGGCCGGGGGCAGCTGTTGCCATGAGAATGGCAGGAACAGGTGAGAGACCCAGCTGTCCTCCGCCGTCAGGAAGTCAACATGGGAGACTGTTTGCATTATTAGGGTTGAAAGTGATTTTAGATTACGGTTTTAGTTCCGTATTTTTGCCGTGTGAGATCAAAAGATCAAGACTTTTGATCTCAGTGCAATTCCTCTTGTTTCTGGTATTGTTTTATCTCAAAAGAAACGAACAAGACAAATCACTGCTGGGTTGTTTGGGGGGTTTTTGTCTTAATCGAATTCAGTTGACTGCATGTAACCCAATTTACAATATATGGTTTAAAAGTATCTGTACCCCATTAACTTTTCAAATTTTGCTGCAATGCAGCCACAGAAGTCAGTGTTTTATTGATAATATGATGAGCTGAGTTGAAATCCAAAAGAATATATTTACAAAAAAACTATGGATCTCATAAAAAGCGTTCAGAGAAACAAAATGGACTTTGACAAAATAAAATGTTAACTCAACAAACCAACTGACTGCAGACACTAAATACAACTGACCTAACAATAAATGACACAAGAATAAATTCCTAGTTCTACTGGCAGATTATTTCTCTTATAATCTGGAAAAAAAAATCTGGAAAAAAAAATGTTTATAAATGAAATAATCTGCCAATAAAACTAGTACGTTTTTATCTATATTAAGAAATTATTGACTGAAAACAACCTCCTATATTTTCCTGAAAAGTAACTTATAACTAAGTTATTAGTTATTTACCTCATAACTGCTTAAAAAGAAAAAAACAGCAGTGTGAAGTGAAAACTGTGAATGAAACAAAGAGGAAAAGTCACACCAGCAGTTTGACTGAATTTCAGATATTTAAAACAAAACAAAATTATAATTGATATCAACATATATGAAGCGTAAATCAGTCAGCCGGTTTGCCCAGCCCTACTCATTACTGAAGTTATTTCAGTAAATTATAAACACTAAAGATAATATCACTTGTTTGACCTCTTCGTTTTGCATTCTTCCCATTCAGCGTCCTGGCATGCCGTCTGGAGCGAGGATGCCCCACCAAGGAGCCCCCATGGGTCCCCCTGGGCCACCGTATGGTGGGAGTCCAGCAGTGCGGCCCGGCCTGCCCACCCCGGTGATGGAGCCGAGTCGTAAGCGGCCCGCTCCAGCCCAGGTCCAGCAGCAGCAGCAACAGCAACAGCAGCAACAACAGCAGCAGCAGCAGCAGGCCGTGCAGAACCGCGCCAGGAAGTGAGTTTTAAATCAGTGCAGATTTAAATCCAGCTGCATGGCTTGATTACAGGATCACCTTTTGTGTCTGCTTCTGTGTGATTTTAAAGGCAACAATAGCTATGGTTTCACTGGAAATTAATTCTGAAGGAATCATTTTATGACATGAATCCATCACCTCCTGAAAACTGATTATTTACTAGAAGATCAAAAAATGTAGCTTTAATATCTAGCTAAACATCCTTAAAAATGACAAATCTGATTGATGTAATAATAATTATTTATTTACAGTTTCCTCTGCTGTTATTGGCAGTTTTGAAGTTCTTCCTCCTGACTTTTCGCCTCTTTTTAGGATGAAAATCCCTGGTGAATTGCTGTTTCCGCTTTCTGTTTTAGTTTTTGTTTCCCTGTTGGAGCTCCTGGCAACGACTGATTGCAATCACTGATTTCTTTTGAAACTTCTCAAACGATGATGTATGGCATGAATAAATTTCTGGGGGGGGTTTTCCCCTGGATGCCTGAGAACACAGTAATTGGTTTGACTAGAATTATAAACAGTCACTTTGCCTAACCAAGATTCCCAAGTATTTGAGTTTAGGCATTGAAATTTCTGATGTGAATTGTGCATCAACATGTGAAATTGTACTTCATTTTTCCTGCAACAGTCTGTATTACAGCAGTGCTGAAAAAGCTTCTGACAGAAGACAGGATTTTGTCATGATTTTCTTAATTTTATGAAGAACCCTTTTTGCACACTAATCTTCATCTAAAAGAAATGATCTAGCTTTCGAAGAGCAAAATGGGTTTTAATGTCTATTCCATTTTCATATGACAAAAAGTATATTTTAAAAACTATAAAAAGTGGAAGTAATGTCCTAAATGTTTTGATCTTTGAGTGGCTATAAAAACACAAAGATTGAGAAAGTCTCTACATCTGGAAGAAAAGCATGAATGATGGAGAAATCAAAAAGCAGCCCTGCTTATTTTTAGTATTTGCAATTATTCACGCCACAATTTTTATAAAAACCGGAAGGATAAAAATCAACCTGATGAGATGTGAAACCATGGCTTTTTGTCCGCCTCGTCTCAGCATCCATTTCGGCCTTTGTTTCCACTTCTCACTCGCTCATCGGCTCTCTCCCTCTTCTTATTATAATCTTGCCTCTGTTTTCTTGCTCACTGCTTTGTTCTTCTTTTTCCTGCTGTGCACAAGCGATTGAACTTCATGTCTCAAAAGAGATTTTTTTCTGCGTTCACAGTATCTCACTTTTCCATCACAAAGCTTTCTGCATCTGCAGGGTTTAATTCGTCTAATGCCTGAACATCTGTAATTCAGGCGCCTAAACACACACACACACACACACACACACACACACACACACAGCAGTGTTTCAGGTGTGGTCATTAGAAACACAATCAATACGCACACCTCTTCGTTTCATTCTCTCACTATCTGCAGCTCAATTGATCCACTCACAATTAAGCAGGCTTGTCGAACATTTTAGAGGAAATGTTACTGAACCCCCAGAGCAGAATGTCTGGCTGCCGAGCGTCTGATCAATGCGCCAATGTGACCCGTCCAGGTGTCTTTGCGTCGTTTGTCTCTTAGACAGCGTTCTTCTGCTGGCAAACAGGTTGGCGTTCACCTCCGCTGCTGCCAGCGGAGGGCGGACCACCTGTGTTTGCAATGTCACTGAGCCCTCTGGGTCTGAGCTAAAAGCAAAGTTGCTGATGGAAGCATGTTTTTTTTTTACCCAGGCTGGCTTTGTTGTGTAAATACTTGTCTGGAAATTTGGTACTTTGATTTAAATTGAACAGATTTACCTTAAATTGATTTTCTGTCTTTGTGGTTTACAGCATTAGATTTCAGAGCGTCACCTTGACTCCAAATAAACATCTTGTCCCTTTGGCCAAACAACTCGGCCTCTGTCAAACTTTTCTGCATTAAACATGAGAGCATTACTAATGATTATTTTGGACTAATTTGATGATGATTTTTTTTTTTGATTAACTGATTAATAATTGGAAAGCGATAGATGCTTAGAAATTGAGAAAATTGGTACATAACATTTTTGCTCCATTGCTGCTTCAAGTGGTTTGTTCTTTTAGCAAATGGTGTTTATTTGAGTATATTCTGGTTGACAATTAATTGATTGCTAAATTAGTTATCAATGATTTTAATAATCGATTAATCATGATTAATTGCTTGCATTTTTTTCATGAAAATGTAACTTCAGGATTTGTTTGATCTGTATTTAAGCCCATAAATGTTGTGTTTTTACAACAACGTTCTTCATTTAGATGATAAAATCTCAAACCAGTCGTTCATGTTTGCACAAAGCACTGAGTTAAATGGAAGCGTTTGTGTTTTTCCTCAGCTGTTGTGTTCCTAGAGGTTCACTCTTTCTGCTAAAGTATGCATGATGTTTTCATCTGCACCACATGTTCATCACATCAAAATATGAGCTGAAGCAAAGGAACGATTTCTGCTCAGGTTCACCCTCCACCCTGTGATCTCATATATCAGTGTATTGTCTGTCTCTGTGTCTGAAGCATGATTGTTTTGGTTCCCTGAGAAACTCTGTTGAATGAGTGCGTCCCTCGGATGAGCAGGAAGCCTCCCAGGTCCTCCTCCACTGCACGAGCATGGACACAGTTCCTTTCCCATCACAGCCTGGCCTTGTCCCAGTCGTAGAGTTTGCACCTACTAAGAGACCCTTGAACTTCACACAAGCCAACACACACTTATGGTAAAGATAGAAAGAAAAAGAAAAGGAGCCGACAGGTGTTTCCCCGCTCTGAGTAAATATGTTTCTCGCCATAACACTAATCGGACAACCTTCGAATCCTCACCAATTCATAGGAAGCCAGTTGGATTTCCCGGAGCCAGCGAGATGCCGGCGAGGCAGATGGACATGAGAGAGCCCCAATCAGATCCCACCCTTGGATCAAAGTAGGAGTTTATTCTGCTGCTGCATGCCCCTTGTCTTTCTTTTGATGACTCTGGCCTTTTTAGCCTCTCACCTGACACCAGCAACCCCCCCTGAATGAACTAGTCTGGCCAAACGTATGCAGGTTGAGAGGGGACCCCTCTCTGAACTGTAGTAGTGCATGCTTTGGCCTGGAGCATGGCATGAAGGGGACCAGACTCCTATTGCAAAGAATTTTTCAAACAGTGTAAGCTAGCAAATTGTTTGTGTTTTCTTTTTTATTCCCCTCTGGATGATTTAATCCTCCCTGCAGTGGGTTTGTTGCAGTATTTGGCATGCTGATAGAACTACTGCTTCACAAAGTGTTGCAGTGCTCTCTTACAAAAAATAAAACTAATTCTGCACTGCAACCCCCCCCCCCCCCCCAAATACCGTTGGTGCTGTGTAAGAGTAACAGTGTATTAGGGTCGCTGTAAATAGAAAAAAAGATTCATTAATTTATGCCAAAAATTCTCCAAAATTTTCTAGAAAAACAAGAAAATTTGAGTAGAAAATTTGCTAGAAAAAAACTAAAATGTTTAAATTAATCTCTGACGTTTTTGGGAAATAAAAACCTTTAAAAAAAAAACCCTGAGTTTCATAAGTTGCAAATTTGCTAGAAAAAAATTTTAAAATTTTTTTACGATTAATATCAGAATTTTTTTAGATAAAATTGGGAATTTCTTAGTTTGAAAAGTAAAAAAAAAAGACTTTTGAAACTTTTTTTAGCATTTGTTTGGCTTTTCAAACTTTCCTTTTTTTTCTAGAAAATTTCTGTGATTAATTTCAGATTTTTTGGCAGAAATGTTCTCCTTTTTTTCTCCAAATTATAATGTATGTAATATACCGTCATTGTAAACAGTAAGAAATATGTCATACTAAGTAAGTTTTTGGTGTAGTTCGTTGCATAGTTATAGTCAGTCCCTCCAGTTTCTTGATAAATCCATGGAAATTTACACAAAATCAACAGATTATTTGGACTAATGCATAATCAGTCGTGAGGTTGCTGGAAATTTTTCACAAAAATGATCATGAGAGTGCTTACTCTGACCTGCAGTTAGTACTATTTCTTACTTCTACTTCATTCAATCTTACTTGGCGTAAAGTTCTAGTGGCGAAGAACAGAAATATGTGGGAACAAAGTTAGACAAATTAGAAAATGTCAAATTAAAGGTAGAATTACATTTTTTCATAAAACATTTAACAGTAAAGTAAATCAGCTTGCTCACAAATAGGTTATCTGTCAATTTATATTATTTAAAAAAAAATAAAAGTTGGTAATTGAACTTTTTAAAATAAATTGAATGTGTTCTAAAACTTTTAAAACCAACAATAGATCTAATATCACATTATGTAAGTAGGCCACATTGCTGGTTATTGATATGGGCGGTTGCTCAGGGTGACATTAAGAGCAGGGTGAAAGTGCACTATATAAAATAAATGCATTTATTTGTCAGTTCCCATCTCTTTCAAGCCAGTGCAGTCAGTGATGAGTTGATCTCCTGCATGCTGCTGAGAACAGGAAAGGTTTTTTTGCATTCTTTGTGCAGGGCTGCCAAACAAACTACAATTCATTTTTGGAAAATAGTTTGTTTCCTCTTCAAATCAGCAGTTTGCAAAATTGAATTTAGCAACATGTTCAGCCTATTTTTCTTTTTGTAAATTTGACCTTTCTAAAAAGCAGATAAATTGTTGTTTCTCAGTATCTTTAATGCATATAATCAGCAGCTCTATGAGCTGCTTTTAACCCTCTCAGGTTCTTTTCTGTGTGCGTTTAATACTTACTGCTTCTGCATTTTTGGATATTAACGCTTAAATAAATCATGATATGGTGTAATATTTCATACATTATTGCTTATCGAAAGCAAACAATTGATTTGCTAATTTGACATAATCATATTGTTGTTGTACCGTCATGCTGTAACTTAAAAATTAAAGATTTTATTTGCTTTTGCCATCCCTGCAGGTTGGCTTTATGCAGCAGCTTCCAAAATATTCAACCATCCGGAACATTTTGTTTTTGATTTTTATCATGTTACATTCTCAAACTGGGTTTTATCCAAGTAAACCTACACAAATTAGTGCATATTTACAAACTGATGCAAGTTTTTAAAGATTTTTTACTTTTACAAATCTGAAAAGTGTGGAATGATGTATTAAACCTCCTTGAGAGAATACATCATAAATTCAGTTACATACAGCTGCAAGCGATTTGGGATATTAATCTGCCTTTGGACATCTGGAGATCATATCTGTCATCAACCTTCAAGTCTTGCCATACATTTCCAGCTACATTTAGATCTCTGAGTAAAATATAAATATATTTTTAATAAAAACCATTCGCTGGCTGCTGTCCATGCAGTCTCAAGTCTTTTGCAGCCTCTACCAGGATTTCTCAAGGATTACACCGCTTTTAGCTCCATCCTTCTTGCCCAAAGCATGATGCTGCCACCACCATGCATCCAAATGGGGGTTGTGTGTTCGATGAGCCTGTTGACTACTTTTATGATTGCCTGACTCATCAGACTAGATCAGTGATCCGATTCCTTTAAAACCACATTACATTGAGCTTCTTTCAGAATTAGCTGTCACTTTAAATCGAAATAAGCTGTAGTTGGCCACGTCCCCCAACTTAACGTTTACTCTCATGCAAACAGATGTGCAATTATACAACCGTACATCTTTGAAAAGCATTAGTAGATCTTCCTGCACAACCAGTGAGAACGAAGCCAGTGATTTCTGGATGGTTATTCAACTACAAAACACTTGTTTTTTTTCCAGCTGCCATTGTAAACCCGGCTGATCAAACTTACTGGAGCTCTGCTTTGGTTGCTTGATGATGGGCTGAATTTGCTGGGGTTGCTAGGTAACGGCGTAGCAATTGTGTCTCATCAATATTGAGATTTTTGAAACAATTAATTTTCTAGACAGCAAAGCACATTAAAAACAGCTGGGTGTTTTTTAGAAGCAGTAAAGACTCAAATAGAACCATAAAACATGCAAAAAGTGAATTTTGCATAGCAAGTCCACTTTAAAGAGCCAGTTTTATTTACATTTTTTATGTTTTAAGATGAAGACAAATGGAAACATGTAAAAGAAAAAAGAGGATAGATACATTTTCTTCTGCCTTATGTGATAGAAATTCAATGACAAAATAGTAAAAACCAACTAAAACCTGTACTTGTTATTAGAGCTATAGCTATTTTATTTTTTAAGTAAAAGTAACAGCCACTCGCGTCTTGCAGACTCTTAGTTTAGACGGACGGCCACTTTTGCCAAACTCGTTCCATTTTCAGATAATTGTTTTATTATAATTTAAGCCTAGTTTGAGCTTTTCCACAACTTTCTACCTGGATATGTGCTGGTTTTCATGATGATGTTTATTCTCTAATGTCTGTAACAAACCTTCATAGAATAGCTGAGTTTACATCAAAAACAGATCTACTATTTTCCTTTACGATGGGTTGTATTAGTTTTTATTTAACAAAGTCAGATTTCTGAAAACCACACAATATTTTCCCTCCACTTCACAGTTATGTATTAATTTCCGTCTGAATAGGAAACATTGAAGTTGACAGAAATTGCAAAAGGTCAAAGGCTTTTTACGAGGCACTGTACGTAGGATGCAGCGTCCTGAAAGAAAGGTTATGTCTGCAGTGAGAACGATGAGTTTAGATCATCTTGAGATGAGTTATTCTGATTTGCTATCTAGTTGTTTTTAGACGCTGTCTTTTTGCAGACACAGATGACTTGCATGAGTTGCGCTGCATATATCAAGGTCCTCACAGATGTTTAATTTAGCAAGCAAAGGAAACTGTAGTGTGATTTTTTTTTTATCTTACAAGTGCATCAATTTTTTTTTTTTTTGTCTTCCTTAGTAGGTAAAAAGAAAAAATCATAAATCAATGAGGGCACATGCACACAGCGGAGACTCTGCATTCCTAAAAGCTTTTTTCAAACACACATCCCGTCGCTGATTCTGCAGTGTGTTTGTGCATCTGTCTGTGTGAGTTGTGGTGAATACGTTTCAGGTGAGAGATGTGTGATGTGACACTTTCTAGGCTGTTAGAGGCTCTCGCTCCCCAGGTGGACGACTGCATTTTCAGTGAGCACACAAACACAAGAGCGCACACACACACAGCTGGGATGCTGGGGTGCTGGATATGGCCCAGCATTTTAGCAGATGGCCTGGGTGCTACGCTATCAGTCACCATAGTAACATGCTCTCTTTTTCCTCTTTCTCTCTGTCTTTCTCTCCCTGTCTCTAGTGCTAAGAGAAGGAAAATGGCAGACAAGATTCTTCCGCAAAGGGTGAGGCTGCATATATTTACCTTTGTTGTTCTGTTGTTTTTTTCTGTCTGTCTGTCTGTCTTTTTTATCTCCTCTGTGCAAAGCAGAAGAAAAAAATAACAAAATCCCATATCGCTTTTTGATGCCATGGGATTCTTGGAAAGCGCAGAGGGCTGGATCATTATTTGTTATTTCCCAAAATGGGAAGGGAGAGGTCGGGCGGAGTGATGAGAAGTTTTCTTCAGGGGTTTTATCCTGTTATTTGGATGGCTGCTCGTTGATTTGCTCTGCAATTGTCAGGCTTAGATGGAAACACATGAAAAAGTGAAAGAGGCAGCAGATGACTCATGTTCCCACAGGTGAGAGTGGATCTTTGGAGGTGCAGATTTGCAAGTCCTGTCCGCTGAAGCTGCAGCTGCAGCTGGACTCCTGCCTTACCCCCTCTGACATCACCCAGACAGAGATAACAGCGAGCATGGCATGGCATGGGGCGGCACTGACAATGAGTCAGGCCTGGGGAATGTCGACCAGACTCCTCCATCTCAGCCCGGCAGATAGAGAAGGAATGAGAGGGAACAATGAAGGCAGGAAAACATGAAAGTAGCAGCAGCAGGGAGGGAGGACAGGGAGCTGGAGGAGTGTGTGTGCACAGTTCGGTAAGCAGCAGCAGCAGCAGCCTGTGATGCTGGGATGACTTTCATCAGTATGGTAATGCTTGAGTTCTGGCTATTTGTCTGCATCTCATTCTGATCCCCTGCTGAGCACTGTGAAGCGACTCATTAATGATAGCCAGAGCTGTGGCTCTAAGTTAGTTGAGTATTTTATTCAACGTCAGTTTATGTCACTACTGCAAGGAATCTCATTTATCCCCAGAGTGAAAAGGTATCTGGCTGCTTACATGTTTCTTCTGTTTAGTTAAAGTGTTTGAGATCATCAAATAAATTCGCATATCAAACAAAGATAACCTGAATAAATCCAAAAAGCTTACTAATGGTTTTATTTATCAAGGGAAAAAAGTTATCCAAACTAACATCTTTGTTACAAAATTTGACAAGTTTCCAGCCCAAAAACAATGTAAAATCCATCAAACTAAAAAGAAAACTATATATATTTATTTATGTAGATCTTTGACCCACTAAGTTTAACGTCACAAACAGGAGGGTGTACATTTTCCTTTAGGATTTTTATTGAAATCAGAATGAATATTTACACCAATTTCATCAAGATATTTCCAGACTATCACAGTGTCCCCTTTATGTTTAACTGTTGGTTTGTTGGGTTTTTTCTAAATAAGGCAGCTTGTCTGCTTCAATATTTGTACAGTAATTATGCATTTGAAGAATTTTTTTACTTTATAATTAACTGAGTGAAGGTTATTTTATGCAAATTTCACAACATGGCATCTCTTAATTCTGAGCAGATCCGGGAACTGGTACCTGAATCTCAGGCCTACATGGATCTACTGGCTTTTGAGCGCAAACTGGACCAAACCATTATGCGTAAACGCGTCGACATCCAGGAAGCTCTGAAGAGACCGATGAAGGTAAATAAAAATAAACCTCTTTTAAAACTTTTTAGTGTTTTTTTTAGCCATTTACATAGCACCTGCATTTTTATTTGTGATTATTATTGCATACTAAGCTGTGCTCCTGATTTTGCCCTTGTGTCAGCAGCAAAAGCGTAAACTAAGGCTCTATATTTCAAACACGTTCAACCCAGCTCGACCTGACGCTGATGACTCAGATGGCAGCATTGCATCATGGGAGCTGAGGGTAGAGGGAAAGTTGCTGGATGATGTAAGTTTTGTTTTATGCTCCCAAACTGTTTTGCTGTTTATAGTTAATTGTTATTTGCATATTAAGATTTTTTTCTAGAGAATATTGGCAGGTTGAAAGTAGAACTGGGTGATGAGGCTTAAAAATGAAATCCCTCATTTTTTTCCATCAAATTTTTATTTAAATTTATCGTGCCTTATTTTCTAAAAAAGAAATTGCAAATGACATATTTTCAACCGTACCTCCTGTGAGTTGTATCAGCTAAACACATTTTTGTTCAGTTATGAGAAAATAGTCATAATAAAGACACAATTTTACCAGAGAAACTTTGTGAAATTACAAGAAAAAAAGTTCTTTAATAAAAAAATATTTTGTGTGTTGAAGTTCTATTAAAATTACAACTTTATTGTATTTATTTTAATATTAAGACTTTATTCTCATGTTACTGCAAATGTATTCCTGTAACATTCTAACTTTATTTTAATTTATTTTTAAAAACTGCAGCCTGACTGTTATATTTCATCATAAAGTTGACCTGAGTTCAAAGTTCAACTAAATAGAAACTGTAAAACAACATCGTAAAACAAGATGGTCGCCTTTGGTATTGGTGAATAAAAAAATACAGACTTTAAAAAAAAAGTAATCTTTACAAAATAAAAGTTTTATTTAATCAATAAAATCTATTTATTGCCCAGCCCTATTTGAAAGTTGCGTTTTTATTTTGTAAGTTAAATGGCTGCTTACTCTTTATTAAGGCTTGTAATCAAACCCAGAGCTCCTCTGGGCTTTCAGTCACTTTCTTTATTGATGTACTTGTAATGTGTTGGCTGAGAGCACAACATGACTAAATGGTGAGAAAAGGCAAAATGATTTGTTTTGTGCTATAAGATCTGTGATTCATAACAGGGGTAAGCTTTCAAAACCCACAAATACTTTCAGTGAATCTTGAAGGAAGTGAACCATGAGAACGATTACCGTGTTATTTTCACTCTTTGTGGTTTATCTGAAGTAACGATGCGATGGGAGAATTTATGAATATGATCATTATTTATGAGACCCGGGACATGAAATGACTGGTTTTTTTGTCTGTTTTGCAGCCGGGGAAGCAGAAGAAGAAGTTTTCTTCCTTTTTTAAGAGCTTGGTGATCGAGCTGGACAAAGAGCTGTACGGTCCGGACAACCACCTGGTCGAGGTCGGCACACACAGCGACTTTGACACGCACAAACAGGAAGGTCACACAGCATGTGGTCTCATTAAAGCCAGAACTATTTGACCGAAAAGTTAAAAAATTTGATTTTTTCATACCAAATGCGATTTATGATTTCAATCAATTTTTTTTCTTGATTTCCTTTTCCAAAAAATAAATAAAAAAATTTTAAAAAGTGGCTTTTATCCCAATCATCCCTTTTGTAAATTGTACGACAAATTATTAGGGCCAGGTTATACGTTTTTTGTTTAATTACTAAAATATTGTCAGAATATTTACAGAATAAAGGTGTAATTTCACTAGAAAAAAAAGTCATTTTAATGATAATTTTTTTGTTGCAGTTATCATAAAATTACTTCTCTATTCTGCTGATAATACGACTTTATTCTGGTAATATTAAGACTTTATTCCTGTATTATTTTGCTTTTGTCATATGACTTTATTGCTGTAAAAAAATGTCGAGAAAAGATAACAAAAAATCTGAAAAATCTGTCCTTTAGCCAAACAATTCAACCCTGAGGTGTAGCTGAAAAAATTAAGGATATGTGGAAAAACAGCTCACTCTTTGCTGCCAACACTTTTGCCTTCTTATTTCTCTATAAAAATAATAACATCTGACCAAACCTCAACAAACCCAATCACCCAGAATTAGCACAATCGCCCTATTGCTGTTGAACACAAACTCAGTCTTTTTAGAAATTTTACTTGTCCTTTAGAAGAAGTCTAGCAGATCTGGTGAGAAACAGGACACTGTTTTACTTTAAATGAGTCACAATGTAACGTCTTCATGTTACGTCTCGGATTCGCTCAGCTTCTTGCCAAGAATAAACTCTGGAAAACTGACACAACTCTCACATCTGAACTGAAAGTAAAGCGAAGAGGTGGTCGGCCCGACACCAAAGGTGCTGCCAGCGGGTCGAGAAACAGTTCAGCTCATGACTCTCCCTTAAAACCACAGCTTATTATTGTTCTACGTCACTTATTATGAATGTGAAACAAAGGACATGTTTGATGTAAGCCTGAATGAAGAGAGACGGTTTTTGGAGTCTCACTTTACTGATACTAACAGATGAGCAACGCAGTAATCATGCAACGATGTGCAGAAGTTTTTCAACGTTTAAGGTTCTCCTGGCCTTTAGATGTTTCAGGGGTTTTTAGCTGCTTGTCTCAAATTTTTTATCTGGAACACTGAGATAACTGGAGATTCCTACTGGCTGTTGTAAGTTGTAAAAACTGACAAATTACTGCAGTTTTATTTTGTCTAAAAGGAAAATCTGGTGAAAATCTTGCAATTTATGTTTCGTTTAGCATCTACTACATCTATTTTTTCAGTTATCTTTGCTACTTTTCCATATTTTTTTTAAAGAAATAGGAACAAATTGTCAGTTTGTGAAAAATTATTTTTATAAATTTAACTCAAAAGTACCTCATTTATTTCAAAAGAAAATTAAATGTCTTCAGGATCACCTTTAGCAGTCAGTGTTGCAACAAGCCTAGAGAGGCCTCTGACTGGAGACTGTCGCTGTTTGATTGTCTCATGGCTGTCATGACAGTAAGCATTGCTAGTCCACCTCATTTGCTTTTGCTGCTTCTCTGTAAATCTTTGTCTGGCTGTATGGTGAGAAATCAGGCAGAGATGTTGGAGTAGGGGATAAGATCCTTGATGAAGTTCCTGAAGATCCATTTTAAACTGTTTTTTTGTTATGTGAAGGAAGTTCTTAGCCTCATCAAAAACATACATGTAGTGTTGCTTTAATTCTGACATGCATGTTTGAGAAACCCTTTTATCTCCATCGCAACTATTCAAGAGAGTTGAGAGAGGAGCCATGTTGTGATGACTTCCTGAAGGCGGAGTTTCAGAAATGGCAGGAGTTTTTAAAGAGACAGGCGCCCAATTTCATGGCGTTAAATTACAAAGTTTGATTTCTTTTTTTTTGTATATATCATTCTTATAACAACTGAAGTGTGTAGTAGAATGGCAGTATGTGACTGGAAAATGTATTAAAACAACCTAAAGAAAGTCTAGGTTACCACCTAAAATCTCAGTAATTTCAGTAGGTTTGTCATTATGTAAAAAAAAGTGAAAATGTTTTTTTTTTTTTACTGTAGGCAGGGAAAATGAGCCGCAGCGAGACCATTTAATTTCAGTCATTAGAGACTCAAGGTTTGACTTGGATTGGTAAAATAATGAGTTGTGAACATTCCTTGGCGATGCTCAAAATCAAAAATCCAACTCAAACCCTCAATAAAATTAAAAATGATGTATGAGTGAGTGAGAATGCAAAAATGCCAACTTTTAATTTGACAAACTGCATGTCAGCCGTGCTGTAAATTCTCCTTTTGCTCCGCCGGGACAACATTCACACGTCTTGAACAGTTTGTTCCATTACCAACACAGAGCGTCTCTGCGCCACATGAAGCACTGAATCGGACTTTCCAGCGCCGCAGTCAAGGTCAATGATAGTTTCCCTCATTGAAAATTCCCATTTTGTCATGTCTGGCTAAATGTTGAGGAACAATGATCCCATTTCGCCTGCTCGTCGTCACGTCCTCATTGGTTAAATTGGAAATAACGCAGGATGAGAGGCAGAGCAGCATGCAGATTTTTCCTCCAACAGCAGAAAAATTGCTTTTTAAAAAATTTCAAGCACACAAGGTTGTTTCAATATGCAGATGGTGTAAATGGCAGCCTGGTTATTATAAACAAACAGCAGCTGCCCTTCACTCTGCATCTCCATAAAAGTGTAAAAAGAAAAAAAGAAGAGTGAGAAAAAAATCCACTTCAGAAGTTTCAAAGTGAAAATGAGGCCTCTCAAGGTTCCTCATTTTTATCAACCCGACTCTCAGGTGCGTCTCTTTAAGTGATTTTCAATCAAAGGAATTTCATCCCCCTCTTGAGGTGCATTCAGTGCTGGATCTGCCCTGAGAGCAGCAGCCATTGGTTGAAAGAAAAATGTGTTTTTTATGCATCTGACAGGAAAAACAGAACTGAATCTTACTGAAGTCTTTGTGTTATTAGTTTTCTGCACTTGTTTTATTATAATTTACAGTCATGCTTTCATCTATTTTTCGGGCTGCAAAAAAGCACAAAAAAAAAAAAAAAATCACCCAAGGTTAGATCTATAAATCCTTTTTTATAGAAGACAAAAAAATCCTGGTTAACCCTTTGCTGTCTTGTGCTTCTTCTTCTCAATGTGTATGACTGCTTTAGAAATATTTAACCTTTTATCAAATAGTGCTGCCTGTGAAGGTCATTGCTCTGATTATTGTGTGTTAATGGCGAAAGATGTCCACTGTGTTACAGCTATTTATATAAATTTCATCCTAAAAGATCTGAAAACTTTAAAGCAGTTGCATAATCTCAGTCTGAAAAATCCAGCCTTGAGTTTTAGCGCATTTATATATATTTAAATCTATTTAATAAATATATTCCCTCTGTAACATAACAGGTTTAGAAATCAATGGTCTCACTACTTAAACTTACTGTCAGTAGATCACACTGCTAATTAAAATGTTAGCTGCTAACGCCAAAGCACGACAGCAACATGATGTTCAGCAGAAGCTAATGCTAAAGCGCTAACTTTTGTTTAAATTATATCTTCCCTTAAAAGACTAAAAGCTCCAATTTTAGTTTTAGCTCTATATCTTATATGTTTGACATGTTATATTTTGTTATATTTATATTGCTGCTTATATTCTGCTTCTTCCAATTGTTTATTTTTCTATGAAAGGTTTGAAAGATGAATTAATGAATGTTTCTATTGAGATGAAAACAATACACCTTACCAATACAAACCTCTATAGTATACTGTAAGTACTATAATAGCATTGTTCTTAGATTCCTCTAAATTTACAATTGATTATAGATTTTAGAGAAATAATAAAAATGTCTGTTTTAACTAAAATTAATTAAATGCAGGTAATTATAATTGATAGTCTACAAGTGTTTGATCATATTTGATATCCGATAAGTGGAAATAACAGACCAACTTAGTCCAATACTGAGTCTATGACAGATTATTGTTGTTTTCATTAACCAAATAATAAACATTATGTTTAATAATAATCTAATCTGGTGGTGCCAAAACTCTCCAGAGCGTAGTTTGAACTTTTTTGTGAAATTAGGTTTTGGTCTGTTTGCTCTTACAGTGGCACCGCACACCCACCACTCAGGAGACAGACGGCTTCCAGGTGAAGAGACCGGGAGATGTGAGCGTGCGCTGCACCCTGCTGCTGATGCTGGACTACCAGGTGAGGGCGCCACAGATACCTGACATGTACAGGATGGTAGATTTGGTATGAATGATCTAATATGGATTGTTTTTATAGTTTTTATTAATCAAAATGTCTCTGCAGCCTCCCCAGTTTAAGCTGGACTTGCGCCTGGCGCGCCTGCTGGGCATCCACACTCAGACTCGCTCCTGCATCATTCAAGCCCTCTGGCAGTACGTGAAGACCAACAAGCTGCAGGACTCGCATGACAAAGAGTACATCAACTGTGACAAGTACTTCCAACAGGTACAACATGTTACAGAAAATAAGGCTATTAAGGGCAAAAAAACAACATGAACTGGGCAGCTTTCCCAAAATATATAAAACCCATAAAAACTGAAAGTGGGCACTTTTTAATAAAAATTGATAAAGATGGCCGTGCGCAAAAGATAAAGAAAAACATGGCATATGTGGACTTTTTCTAATGCTATGATTATAGCATAGCAACTCAAAAATAAAGAGTGTTTGACTATGTAGCGATAGCACAGAAGTCTAAGATGAACAGCTGTCACCACTGCAGCATAATTTTTCTTTATAACTTCTGGGAAAAACTAACTTGTAATTTGAAGGTAGGTAATCAGTGGAGAACAAAATCAAAATGGTAATAAATCTTTTTAACTAAATTGCTGGCATGATGCTTTTTATCCTCACTGATAAGTTCTAAAATAATAAATGTAGCTTCAACCCTTTTTTAATTAAAATTAGATTTTTTTAAAATTAGAATTCCACAACTTCAAATTTCAATGAGGTGTAAACACAAAAAATACAGAAGCTCCTTGGCGTTAGACACTTTTACGAAATGGAAAGACAAGAAAACATTCAAAGGAGACAAATGTGTGTTCATCTAAATTGCCTAAAGTTACCAGAATCTGCATTCAGAGTAGTAACTAAAATTATTAAAACAACTGCAAGTGAGACAAACAAAAAGGCAGAATGGGGATGTTTATTTTTGCCACAATTCATAGTGACAAGAAAAATAACCAAACTTATGAGAACTGCAGTAAGAGAGGCATTTGGTCTCATTAAGGTTGAGTAACCATTAGATGGCCTCATTTTCCATCCATCCATAACAAACATAAGTATTTTTATTTCGCTAAGTTTTACTAAGACTTTGACTGATATAAAATAGAGAGATGGGTAAATGTTTATTTTTGAAGATCCTTGTCCTGCTCCACAGATTTTTGACTGTCCTCGCCTGAAGTTCTCCGAGATTCCTCAGCGCCTCACTAACCTCCTGCTACCGCCCGACCCCATCGTCATCAACCATGTGATCAGGTACAGACTCCTACTAAATCACATGAAATCCTACCTAAGGAAGTAAAACCCCTCTCTGTTTCCTCTTCATTCACTCATTCTCTTGCTTTCCCCTCAGCGTTGACCCAAACGACCAGAAGAAGACGGCCTGCTACGACATTGACGTGGAGGTGGAAGATCCCCTCAAGAGCCAGATGAGCAGCTTCCTGCTCTCCACTGCCAACCAGCAGGAAATCGCCTCCCTCGACAACAAGGTGAACGTCCTATATCCACTCACTAGAAACAAGGTATATCAGTCTGAAAAAGGATTACAAGTGAATTGTGTGTTGGTAGTGAATACGATCACAAACTCTTCTTTCTATCAGTTTGTGATCTTAAGCTCAGACACAGTTGGGTTATGCAGCAGGAAAACAATCTAAAACATGCCAGCAAGCACAAATGGGTCAAAAATGCATCAAAAAGAAGGGTTTGAAGTAGCCTAGTCAAAGTCTGAACTTAAACAGGTGTTTATGCATGGAAACATCTCAGTATGGCTGAATTAAAACATCTCTCCAAAGAAGAGTGGGACCAGAATAACTCCATAGTAATGCAAAATACTCACTGCCAATGACTGCTAATCTTCACTGGAGTTGTTGCTGTCAGTTTTGGCTCAACAGTGATTAGATTTAGGAGGCAAATACTTTTTATATGGAACTGTATCAATAAAAACCCAACATTTTTTCTAGACAGTAAACGATATAACATGCAGTTACCTATTGAATTGTTTTCTGAGATGATGGTTGGAAAGCAACATATGAGGTCTTGGGATGACTCCAGAAATTAGACGTGTGAAATAAAATTGTGGTCATAAGTCAATAAAAGCTGGAAGATTTTTGAGCCAACTTTTAAATGGGCTACATTTTATTAGTGTTTATAAAAAATGGTTTTAGCTGCTTTGTTTTATCTTGGGGGTGTGGGAGGGGGGCGGGTTTGTACGGTTATTATTTCTGAAAGGTTTCTTTTTTTATGTCCAGTTCCTCTTTCTGTTTTATTTAGAAAACCTGGCGCTGGTTATTTCATTATGTGTAGTTTATGTTTCTGCCTATCTGGACTCTGTTTATCACTCATCTGTTGTTCATTTGGGAACCGGTTTCTCAGCAGAGCCCCTTCCTGGTAAATCGTAAAGCTCCTTCTTGGTAGACTTTTTTTTTTCTTTACATGAAAAGGATTGCAGAAGCATTGCTAGTTTAATGAGGCTGCAGTCCACTTAGGGGGAAGTCCTGTTTTTCAGTTCAACAAAAAAAACATGCCTTGTAATATGTGTAATATGCAAGTATATTGATTATATGATTTTTATGTAAAATCAAAATTTCTTCACATATTTTGTTGCTTTGTCTTGTCTTGAATCCTGTGATACTTTAGCACCCACAAATATATTTTTTTCCATAAAATATAAAGATTATGACTTCAATTTTGGCCATTGATGTGGTGGAACATTGATGAACAAGTTTAATATTTAATATTCCTTAATATTATTGTTATGCCCCCAAGATCTAGGGGTTGAGGGGCAGACACATAAAAATGTGTCCAGAGAAAATAAGTGGAATGTAAAGTCATTTATTCCAAAAATAAAAAAAGATGGTTTCACAAAACCAAAACACAATACAATTTAACAAAAAAAGGTCTAACCTACTGAAGAATGTTAAGTGCAAATTAGTTTACAAAATGTTCAAACAAGTCTGAGGTAAACTTAAATAAAGGAAAAGGAAGAAAAAAACACACACACAAGGGAGAACCAAGCCTCCCAAACACGAGGTTCTAGCTTGTTAAATCAGACTACTCCAAAGGCAAACTGTTGAGTAGAACAAGCAAGAACAAAAATGTTTCAAAATTGCCCAAAGCAGTTACAAGCACCAAAGGTGGGGGACAGCTGAACAAAACCTCTTCCTACAAGCTGCCCCACTGAAGGAATGGAGTCAGGATGGTGCAGGTGGGTCTCATCAGCATCTGATTGACTTGACGATCCTCTGCTGACCCAATGAGGTCGCTGCTCCTCTGCAGCCTTCAGGCAGCCAATCAGGAAGGTGTGCCCTCACAGTTGAACCTGCATAACAAAAAGAACCCTGCACAGCCTCAAGAGGCCAGGCGCTGTAACAGTTTTTTTGGAAAGCTAATTTTGAACTAAGCTGCAAAATTGAGGACGTGTTGTCTAATCAGAGGCGGTCAAGGTTGGTTCTTCTGGTTCAGAGGTTTGAATCTGGTGTTTCTGTTTTCCAGATTCATGAGACCATTGAGTCCATCAACCAGCTGAAGATCCAACGGGACTTCATGCTCAGCTTCTCCAGAGATCCCAAAGGCTACATCCAAGACTGGCTCAAGTCCCAAAGCCGAGACCTCAAGGTTCAACATGCCCGTCCGCCCGTCCGTCTGCCTATTCATCCATTAATCCATACGTCTATCCATACATACATGTATGGAAAGGTCCATACATCCATCCATCCATACATACATCCATACATACATCCATACATCCATCTTTCTATCTTTGTTCTTGCCTGAATGCTGTTTAAATATCCCTAATAAATAAATGGTGAACCTTTGTATTTATATGAAAATCTGCTAAAAGGTAATAGCTCTAGAACTTTGACTGTGGAGCAACATGTAGTTATAAATGAAAAAAAAACATGGCTACTCCTCTGGTCTCTCAAAATAAATCTAACCTTTTGTTGGACACTTCAATATGTTTTTAATTAAAAACATGTATAAAATACCAACATAAAGATTACAACCCTCAACACAATTTATTTTGAACCAAGAAATACTCAAACACAATGCCGTCACCTTAGATGTTTGCTGCAGGATGTAAGTTTTCTAACTTGTGCTGCAGTTGATGACCGACGTGGTGGGAAACCCTGAGGAGGAGCGGAGGGCGGCATTTTACCACGAACCCTGGTCCCAGGAGGCGGTCAGCCGCTACTTCTACTGCAAGGTGAAGAAAGCCCACCCCCTCATCGTTTATAAAATCTCTTCTTTTTCTTCTTCTTCTTCTAACTTGCCGTTCTCCTGATAGATCCAGCAGAGGAGACAGGAGCTGGAACAGGCCTTAGCAGTCCGCAACACCTAAAGCAGAAGGCCCTCCTGAAGTTCTGCCTCTGGATTTTCAAGCTGTGTGTGTGTGTTTGGATTTTTGTGAGTGTGTGTGTGAGGCCAGCAGCGAAGTCTAGATCTTTAGCTGAACCTAAAGAAGTCCACATTCAGTTTGTCAACAGTTTTGAAGCTAAAAAGGACTCAACAGGTTTGTCAGACCCAGATAAGGATGCACTTCCCGTTTGAAAAGACCATAAAGTAATCATCGTTAGCAGCACTGTTGGCCCTCAGAGGCTCGACTTTGTAAATATGTCCCGCAAAAACTGTCGACCAGCTGCTCACACAGCTCCATGTTTGTGCTCTGGACGAGTCTAACTACGCACATTTTTTTTTATTTCTCCTCATTTGAATCCTATTTTTTTAAGGGTTAATTAATAACACCAGCAAAATATGAGATTACAGTTTTCTGGGTGGTTGCAGATTATAAAACATGACCTGTTGGTTGCATTCATTGTTTCTCCACCATGTTTAGTTTGCTTAAAAAAAAGAGACTGCGAAGTTTAAGTATTACCATGCTATCAGCAGTTTATGACAGAAGTTTACATGCACTCATCACTACCGTAAGGATTATATTAACTGTGTTCCATGGTGAATAGTTTTTATGTTAATTTCTCCTTGGTGAACTAATTGTTCAACAACTTTAACTTTTTAAAAACAAGATTTGGGAAATGTCAAGTTAATACAATTTTATCTAATTCACATGAGGTCAAAACTTCACATGCATGCTCTTATATATACATACAAACCCCCTGAACACCATCGATAAGTTAATTAAATTTTTCTGGCTGAATATTTAACAAGTTTTCTTGGCAAAATACACACAATTTTTGTATTGTGGTCCAGCACAGGACTCTGATCCCAAACATACTTTAAAACTAAGGCTGGGATTAAAATTTTGCTTAATTAATTACTTTGATTTTAAAATGTTAACACAACTATTTATTTATTTATTTTATTTTACATTTTGTTCCTGCGGGAACCTTTGTATTTGTGCGTTTCTAGTACCTCGTAAATCCAACATCATCGGCAAACATCAGCAATGGGTGATAATGCTGCTTTTGACCCGCTGGGAGTTCATTTTTGCTTCAAAAATAATCTTATGAGATGCTACCAGGCTAACATCAAGCTTCTGAAACTTTTTGTAGACTGCACTTATATTTGAACTGGTGCCAGTTCCAAATTCAGAACCAATTCAGCCAAGAAAAGTAGTAGCCAGAACTACAATATATGAAATGCTTCCTGATGCTATGGGAAGCTATGTGTTTGTGGGTTTGTATGTACAGATTGAGCCTTTTCATTATTAATCATTCACATAAGAAACCTAAAATTATCACCATGGTGAATGTCTATAAACTTCTGACCAGAACAGTTGCTGGAAAACAATATGGTGTGAGGATCGTATTTTTTTTTTTTTCCTTTAATCATGTCACTGTGATGGAAATAATCCCTTTTGTGTGTTTTTAAGATCAGTGTTTCAAAAGTTTTACCAAAGGATCCAACAAAAAGAAGCAGAGAACAAAAACTGGACAAAAACACAGATCTGTGTTTTAAAAAAATATTAACTGAGCAGCATTAGCAGTTAAGTCCAGGTCTGTTGCATTTTACATTTTCTATGTTATTCATGCACAGAGAAGGAAAAAAAGAATAACGAAGGTTAGTTTGTTGGAGATTTGAATGTAAATATGTTTTGGTGTCCAGCTGTACAGTCCACATCTGTTTGGATTACATGTTGCAGAATGGGAGCTACATTCGTTTTTAATTATTCCCACTTTGGGGATCGATTTATTTTTGTGTCTTACAGTGGGAGCTTCATCAAAAATCAGTCTCAATAGCTGCAACAGAATATAATCTGCACCAATCTCATTTTACATGTTTTTTAATGACTTGTATGTATATGTTGTACTGTCAATTAGATTATTTGTTTTTGGATGGGAGGGTTACTTTGCACTGTGGTGTAAACTCTTTGTCGGGACTCTCTTTTGTGGGTGAAACCCTCTTTATAATCCCAGCGTACACAAAAATCGACCTATGCATGCTCCATGAACATGGATCAATACATCTGATGTGGCTGTCAGTGTAAATATTAAGAGGTCTGCATAGATGTGTACGTAGCCAAGGCAAGACTCGGCAGGTTTGCTGATGGCGCCTTCTGGAAATTGTTTTTTTGCCAAAAAAGAAGAAAATAATAATAACTTGTCCTACCAGCAACTAACTAACTGTAGGTGTGAGCTGTATGTTTTCATTACTGGGACTAAGTTATATTCACTGCACTGTGTAGGTAGCTGTAGCTAGGAAATCAGTCCCTGTCTCACCTGGAGTTTCTTTTTGTTCTTTTTGTTTTTCTTCTATTCATAGCATGCCCAGGACATTTATAACGTTGTCACTGAATCACTAACCCCCTCTTGTGGAGGACACCTGGAGCTGCAACTCCTCTACAACAGAATCATCACTACTGTATTAGTCTGTCACCTATCCCTGTCCATTCTGTTGCATGTGGGTCTGAGGAGGGGGAGCTACTCTCTCTTTGTTTACACTGAGGGTCACCGACAGGAGGTTAATAATAATAATAAATAATAATGCTGTATATCTCTAAAGGGTTTCATGATCATGTTCTGTAAAGAAAAAGAGGGGAATACAGCTGTAACATTGTGAGACAGCCTGGATGTAAATAAAGAAGCGCTTGCCAAAGTTTGTAAATGCCATCAGATGTGAAGTCTCTTTTGTTGTTCGTCAGTTTTCTATGGCTTAAAAGCTACATGTTGATTCATTAGTATGATTTTAAAATCCACGTTTTGGAAACTGATTTGGAAAAATCTTCATTTGCCTGATTTTTTTGTTTGTTTGTTTCTGATACTGAATTATTGCCAATTGGCAATTGAATTATTGCCAATTGAATTATTTGAATTATTGCCAATTTCATTGGCAATTGAATTATTGCCAATTCTTAAAATGCCAAAATTTCCACTTAACTTTATGTTTTGGGGACTCTGATGTATTTTTTAATTAAATAAATTAAAATTGTTGTTAATTGTTAAATAATCAATCGATTGTTTACTCAGTACACGAGTCGACTTTTTACCAAATACCTTTTTACTCTTGGATGGCTAATTTTTACCTTTACTAGAGTAAAAATATATTGAAGTGGTGCTGCTCTTTTTGGTTCTCTACATACTCTGACCAGCAGTAAATGTTCTTTGGAGGCGATGGCATGGAAAGATTTGGGAACCCAAGATAATTGGAATATGAAATTTAAGATATTATTTTATATATATAATGCCTGCTACTCGTTGTGTCGTCACATAAATGACTTTGACTCATAAAAATGTTTCAGTTCTGGCTCATTGGTGGGGTCTGCTTCATGCAGGAGAGCGGCGCTGTTTGCAGGCGGCAGACAAGAGTTTTATTGTTCCTGGTGGAGGCAGGTGGAGGCCCTCCTTTCCACTGTGACCTGCAGCGGAGCTGGAGCACCTTGCCGCCTCAGAAAGAGCTTCTTTCACTGCGCTGCGGCGCTATTCTCCGGAGCCCACGGCCCCTCTCAGGGGTGAGAGAGGTTAGCGGGCCTCATTTCGCTGCATCAGCAATGAGCCTGCATGAAGCGAGGCATTCAGGGTTCTCCACAATCCCAGCGTCGGGGGGTTAACCGCCCATTGGCTGAGTCGGCCTGTCGTCTGGGCAGAGGGTTCACGTTTGTACCGGGGTGGAGACTTTTAAGATTTAATGTGAGGAGACAAGGCGGGGCGTGGAGCTGAGGAACAAAATGTTCATCAGAACCAGAAAACTGACCTAAAAACGGTCCCTGAACGTCTCTCCTCCATTTTCCAGCTCAATCAAAACAATTCTTCTAAAATAATGGATTCCCACCAGATATTAAATACATTTGAAATGCATGTAAATTTTGAATTTAAGACGGGGAATAAGTAGTGAGCACAACCAGAAAAAGCTTCTAAAATGATGAGAAAGTCAAGAAAATAGTAATTTAGTCCATACCTTACAAAAACCTCTGCAATCCAAGTCTTTTTAGCAAATACTTTCTTGGATGGCTATTTTTTATTTTTACTAAAAATAGTCCTATTATTACTTTTCTACACACAGGTGTGTAGAAAAAAAAAGGCAAAGGAAAATGTTAAATGCTGCACAGACACAAAAACTAAAGCCAATATAAATATCTGATACTAACCAGATATTTACAAACACAAAAAAACACACACAAGCCGCTGAGTGTAAATTTTACTCTTTAATACCTCTTACAAAAAAAAGAACATTTCCTAAAGAAAAAGGCAGCCAATGGCTTCAGCTTGTTTCCAGTATCTGAACATCTCCACAATGGAAGACTTATGGCTCAAGTGATTTTCTTTCCAATGATTATTAACAAAGAAGGCCTTTGTTTATGTTACAGATACTGAAATACACCTAAATATATAAATACCGTCTCAGAGGCTGAGAAAGCTAACAGCAGGAATCGGAGGAGCATCTATGATTCACTGCTGTCTAGACATGACACATTTCAAAGGTACAAAAGTAAAAGTCAAAAGCTCCCGTAATGAGCAGGAATACTTTAAGGTTATTATTATTGTTTTTTTTTATTGATCCTGACATCTTTGTACCATGAAATGTCCAGAAAAAGAGGATTAAATCCACAGTTTTCTGCATTAAACCAGTGTTTTATGTGCTGTTGGCCTGGTCCTGCTCAAACAGAGCCATGGCGAGGTGTGACCGTGACCCCAGACTCTCCAGGTTGCTGAGCACGCAGCGGTGGTAGATGTCTTCGCTGAACCGCGGGTTGCACGCCCGCCGCACGTACTTTTGGATCAGCGCTGGCTCCACGGCCCGGAACACATGCAAGCCGGAATAACGCACGAAAATGTCGTAAACGTCCATGCTCTCCATGAGGTCCTCGTTCTCTAAAATGTCGGCCGCCATCTTGGTGCGTGCGCTCATGTAGTCGGCGTTGTAGAAGCAGGCTTCGTCGAAGACGTGGCGGTCAAAGTGGCCGTCACGAAGAGACTCTGAGGCGAAGGTGGAGGCGGCGGACGGCTGTTGGTCGCGGTAGATGACGGCGGGGTTGAACTCCTGGAAGTGGACGGGGAAGAAAACCTGCCAGTTACTTATGGCGTTCATTCGGCAGCGGTTCAGGAAGTCCGCGTTGACCTCGGTCCAAACACTCGACAGGAAGAAAAGCGTGTCAACAGGGTGCTTCTTGGAAATGATGTCCATCAGCTTGACCTGTGAGGGAACCTCCGTCTTCACGCTGATCCAGGGAATCTTCACATCGCCGTAACGTTTTTCCACTTCGCCGATCATCGACTTGACCCCGGCGAATACGTCGCTCTGGCTGACTCTCTGGGCGTCGAAGGGGTCGTAGATGAACAGGAAGGTCAGTAAAACGTTATCGTGGGTGTCCAGGGTGTTCGTCACGTACATGTCGAGGAAGTTACCCACGTAGTCCTGATCCTGGGTGGTGACCGGCAGGATGACCTGCACCCGCGTTGCCTCCGTCACATAAGGCATGGGGATAATCTCGACAGCGCTCAGAGGTCGCAACAGGTTGACCCTTTTGGCAATGACCTGGCTGTGACCTTTCTGGGTGAAAGCCTCCAACGCCAAATCCAGTATGTACTCCATCCCACGCGTGGGATCGAAGCGCCTGTACCCATTGAGCAGGCGCCGCTTGCGGAAGCGGAGCTGCGGCTGGTAGCGCTCGTTGAGCCGCTCCACGGCGACCTCCAATATGGTGCTGACGTCGGCTCGGTCAGCTCCTCTCATCTCACATTTGGGCGAGCCGTCTGTGCAGGAGTAAATGTGCTCCTCGGTGAAGTAATCCCAGTTTAAGACCTCGAAGCGGGTCTTGGGTTTGAAGGGAGAGTTGATGCCGATTGGCCACGTCACCCCAGCCTTACCCTCAGGGGTCAAGTGGCTCAGGTTGCTGATCTGCATCTGATGGATACACCCAAAAAAATCTTTGAAATATAAAACCAAAGTAAAATAATACCTTTAAGATAGCTGCTGTTTGTTTAAATTCCAAACAAATCTAATTAACTCATTAGCAAGTTTGCAGGGTTAAAACTAGAGTTGAAACGATTAATCAGATTAATCGCGACAAATGGATCATTGAAATAATTGCCAAGTAGCTTAGTAATCAGTTAATTGTACAAATAATCAATAAAGTAATGTATTTTTTAAATAATTGTTAGTTGCAGCCCTACTAATAATTATTTTAGTAATGGGATTAATCAATTAATCGGATAAAAGTTTTTGGACAAATTCTACAGATTCTTACTGAAAACTTTACAGAAAATATTTACTGACAAAGATTTTTTTTCTCTAGGTTTAATGCAAAATATATAAATTTAAGTACAGTTTTACCTTGATTCCAGATGTGAATATATAAACTGACTTCTTTTGAGTCTGTATACTTCAGTTATTGATTAATTAGTTGACAATTTCTTGTCAATTAATTATGATAAATTGTTGCAGCCCTAATCTAGATAGTTCAATAGTGAGAGTAATGTATAATTTTGTCCCGTGATGAAATAAAGAGACCCACATCTGGCCATATTGTGAGAACTATTAAATTAAATCATCATCTCAAAGTGTCAAAGCTCAAATTTCTAAGAAGATGAGGTAACATTTCTATTAAAAAGTCAGATTTTTTTTTTATTTTGGAGGAACAAAACATAGAAATAGTCATTAAATTTAACTGTTCTGAGCTTAGAGAGGATTATATTCCACTGACATGTCTCAACAAAGCTTTTTTCTTACATGAATGAATAATTTATCAAACAGGAATTTCTGCTTTGTAGCATGCGGTTATTAGGGTGGGTCAAAAAACCTTTTTGGTTTTTTGCTCCACCCCCAAATAAATATGAAAGTAAAATGTAACAAACCTGTAGATCAAAAATCTGCTGGTAAGTCCACTGAAGCTCTATTTGGCTGAAGCGTTTATGCAGACGGTACATGAGGTTGGGGTCCGATACGGGATGAACTGTGAAGGCGTTTTTAAACGCAACGCTGTCCTCACGCTCTGGATCTGCGTTTTTCCCCAGCTCAAAATAGCGATACGTCATCCCCTGTCAGGCATCACAGAATTTACGTCTAGATTTTGCTTTGCTTTTATTTTTTGAGTGTATAAATGCATGGTTGTTGTTACCTGGTGCACCTCCACACAGCTCAGACCCAGGTAGTCGATGATGCAGCGGCCCAGCCACTCGTCCGGCCTCACGCTCAGGATGTCGTTGCGGCAGGTGTCAAGATGCGGCTGCAGTCGCGCCAGCAGGCTGCGGGACAGAAGGTAGCCGTAGCCGCCATGGCAGTAGCGCGCTTTCTCCTCCCCGCCGATGAACTCCTCCGCCCTGCCCATGTACAGGTCCTGCCCCGCGCTGAGGTGGCCCACCAGCTCCGACAGGCGGACCGCCTGCATGTAAGTGTCATCCTGCGCCAACAGGAACCAGTCGTACTCCGAACCGTAGTGCTGATGGAGGTGCCGCACCGTCTCGTACATCAGCCACACGGGCCGGTCGTCGCCGTGGGCGATCACGGTCATGCCGTGTGGCACCTTGGGGCTCCGGAGGCCCGTGAAGAAAAAGGTCCGGTGGAAGTGATGGGCGACCGTGCGGTTCACCGCCACAGCCAACGTGCTGAGGGTGGCCCGAGACGTGAGGACGCCCGCCAGCAGCCGCTCTCGGATGCCCAGTTCAGTGTGGATGTATCGAGTTCTGCTGGGAGAAAAACAGATTAGAACCGCGAGAACATGAAGAAAACAAAAACAAATGAGACTGAAACGATTAATCGTGACGATTCCTGATTAAATAATTACTAATCTCACTATGGAACTCATGAAATTATGGTGTCCATGATTAATCGTGATTCATCAATTATTAATATAATTTTCAACTTAATTAGCACTGATTAATCATTAATCAGAGTTTATGACTAATCCAAAACTGTACAAAAAATATATACATTTTGCATTTAAGATTTAAAAAGCTTTGTAACTAACTAACATACCCCCAAATTACAGTTTTAGCTTCACCTGATTGCAATTCCATAAAGAAAATCTTGAATAAAGAGCATTTTACTCCTAACCGCTAATAGGAATGTTATGTTATTGATATTAAGGCAATAAAATGTTTATTTTCTTCTTCACAATAAGAATTGAATTTTATTTGAATCTTTTAAATATATTTTTCTAATATTGTATGAAATATGTTCAAGTGGTGAAACAAAAAATCTGCAGAATTTGCTATTTTATCCGATTAATCGATTCATCATCAGAATAATCTGTTAAAATAAACATTAACTGCAGCCCTTGTCATTTATCAAGACTTTTACTTCCAACAGATATGATAAAAACTGTATTATCTTTGATAATGTGTTCTTGTATTGTGCTATATTACTTGAAAGAGGTCTCAAAAAAACAACATAGCCATTTATCGCAATAACTTATTAGAGCAATTTGTTACTGTAACAGTGTCAAGATTTTGCAGCATCTAACAGTGTTGTATCTTGTTTAGCTCCACTCATTATACCTGTATCCACACAGCATAATTCTGCCACTACCATGCTCCACACTGTGGATGTGCATTCATTTCTCTTCTTTTGATGTCAATTTTAAACCACTTTATTCTGGCTCTCTGATTTTGTATGTGGGTGCTAGTGTAGTATTTTTAAACATCAAAAGGTGACCTCTGCACTCACCTGAGGACTTTCTTGTGTGGTTTGTTTGGGTCCTTGTGATAGGGAACTATTCGTGGCTGGAAGTCCTCCTCTCCAGCTCCATCTCTGCCTCCTCTCTGAGCGTCTCTTCTCCCCAGGAAGAGCCCACCTTTGGCCAGCTCGTCTCCGCAGGGGTCGTCCGTGTCCCCTTGGTTCCAGGACACCATCAAAAGGCTGAGACTGCACCCCAGAGACAGCCCCAGGATGAGGGGCAAAGCAGGCCTGAAGAGGGCCAAAAACGTCGAGAGGCGCATGGTTGGTGGTCCAGAGCCAAACCCTAAAGGTGACAGCGCTTTACGGGCCAACTGAGACTCATCTTACCCAAGTAGGAGCTGAAAAAACTAGATCTATTGAATAAAACAAGAAAAAACTGACAAGAGTTTACTGTTTCTAATAAATTAGATCAGGTTTGATGAGATTAGGCGACCACCTCACAGAATTTCATGTTTTTTATGTATACCATTACTAAATGTGATTTAACTGTGCAGCTACCAGTACGCAAAAGTTTTCCGCTTTAAAACAACAAATGCATGCAAATAGCTTGACATCCCCCGACTGGCTCCTATTACCCTCAAACTGTCTGGTTAATCATTCACATGTGCCCTGCTACCTGCCTCCATCCACGTAAAACCCATGTTTTGTTACTCAGCTCCACTCATTTAGCTAGCAGTCACCAAATCAGCGGAAAGCTTTTTAAAGTCAAGTCGCTTTGCAATAATCTGGTTATTTAAAAAAAAAAAAAAACACCCGAAGCGAACGAGGAAGAGTTTAGTCTATCTTATTTCAATTGTAGCGTTTAACAATAACATCTAAGAGGAACAAAACATGAAAGATGAAGCTAGCGAGTTAGCATCGCGAGCCGTTAGTGCAGACACGTCGATCCACCTCCGCGATCATCAACAGGAAGCCGTTACAAGTCCCGTTTGGCTGCTGGGAAAAAAACAAAAACGTTAATGCGGTCAAAAACATGTCGTCTACTGCCTTCGCTTTCCCCACTTCCTGAAAAACTGTGTGCCACACACACAAAGTGTGTCAACAGCGTCCCTCACGTCGTTTTCAGCCTCATCGTTACAGACTGACGGCACATCCGCGACTGCAGCATCACCGCTGCTCGCCTGTCAGACCTGTGCTGTCAACCCGAGACAATTTGATTAAACCCCACGAATAAAGCGGAATTATATTTTGACTGTCATCGTGTATCCTCGTGTACATTATGTTCTTAATGCGAGGAAGGAGCATTTTACCTTTAAATGTGAAGACACCTCAGTAAGATTGCCAGGAATTCAGCATAGGAATTCAGATTTGAAATCTTTTTTTTCTTTCTTTAATCACAGTATTTAAAAAAAAACTCGCCTTCCAATTTGTATGTAATACCTTTAGGCATAAATTGTAGCCATTTTAAATTTGTTAATAGGAAAAGAGTGAAATGACATTTCACAACTGATGTGTCGGTCGTGACAGAGCCGACCCGACCTGCCGGATCCTATCGGAAATAAACAAAGAACGTCTTTTGACGTCAAAATCTGAGGACTTTGTTTGAAGTTGCAAAATAATAACGTAGTTAGAATTAATTGCTATTGGAACTGGTGATTTAGGTATTCAGGGTCAATTTCTTCTGGCGATAAGAAACCATAGCTAATTGGACCAAATTTATTTTATTTTTTATTTTCAGAGTTCTACTTTAATAATTAATGAAAAATTGAGATGTTGAAAAACTGAGTAGTATTTAAAATTAATTGGCATGAAGAATTGTTTGGGACCCGAAAGAACCGGCTGAGCCAAAGCAACGGATCCCATAACCGAGCCGGAAGTCCCATCTCTACATTTTACTGCAGTCCCACGAGTAGGGGCGGGTCCTGTTAGTTTCACCGCCCTTCTTGACCATATATGGTTCGTCTGGCGGTTTAGTGAGCGGCTACATCCACCCGGCAAAAGGTGGACACGAGACGTCAGTGTGCTCACGACATACGAGGTACGGAGATATTAGGTAAATTAGATCCAGCTGAGTTTAACAACTGGTGCATGAACTTCCAACTAAAACCGGTTATTGTGAAGAGAATCTGGCTTTATTTTAAACTCGTTCTACCGATTTGGAACTGTGTCATGTTTAATTTGGGCCTGGAGTCGAGTTAGCATCCAGGCCTGTCAGGTGTAGCTAACGTTACCGGCTCACTTCGTATTGTGCCGGTAGAAATAACTTTACATTTTATCTCCAACGCGTATTTTTTAGTGTTTGGCATCTTTCGTGTTTTAGCCAACACCGCCGAATTTCATTTACTCTTCGGGGACAAAGTGTACAGGTAAAGTTAGCACGGTTAGCCGCTAACAACCGGACTAAACGAGCGTTATAGATGCTAGAGACGTGAATGGAAAGAACCAGAACGTGGCGTTCGTTGTCTTTGCCACCATTATTCAAGTCTTTAAGACGACGTTTTTAATTACTCTGGTTACTGAAACGTGTTCATTTAAAAAAAAAAAAGCTTTGTTTCCATTTAATTATGGGGGTAGTATTTAACCGGCAAGCCGGCTTGGGGTTCCCTGCTAGCGGTTAGTCATCCTGATTCAGACCTCTCTACCTTATATGGCTAATGCCGGTTTAGTCACCTCAGTAATCGCTACACAACAGATAACCAGAGTTTATTGTCATGTTACTGTGTTTTGTTGCTTTTCGTTATCCTCACTTTATGTTTTCTGTCGAGTAGCCTTGGATAACCATGCCGTCAGACTTGGCTAAAAAGAAAGCAGCCAAGAAGAAGGAGGCAGCCAAAGCCCGTCAGCGCCCCAAGAAGTCTGAGGAAGTGAATGAGGACGGAGAACAACCGGAGATCCAAGAAAATGGAGCAGACAGCAACGGTGAGACAAAGACTGGGATTAGATCTCTGTGACCAGATCCAGTGGGACTGAAGAATGTACATGCAAAATATGTCAGAGTAGTCGCATCTAACTTTAAATATGGATAGACTAAACTGATTTGTTTTCAACATGTATGTCTCCGTCTTGAGATTTGTAACTTAGTGAGTTGTATCAACACTAAAAATGTAAAAACTGTCGGGGCTTTTTTCTGTCCTCAGTGACCCAGTTATTTAGAAAATCAAAAATTAAATAAATGAGTTTGTAGAGCTTTTACTGTTAGAGGGAATACCATAAAGTTAAGGACAGGCACATTATTTAAAAAACATAGTATAATGAGCTAGTTCCACAAAACTTTAACAGTGAATCCACATTGTATGTCTTGGATTAAATTTTTCCTTAATTTTTTTTATATGCCTGTCTAAACTTTAAAGATCTATCAAAATGTTATTTTATTTTTTAAGCTGCTGCAATTTGACTTTGTTTTTTAAAAAATCTTAGTTCCTTGGTGTTGAAATCTCTTCAGATTTTTGACATTTTGGATAATTATCTTTTGAGTATTTGCACATCTGGCACACAAAAAATAAAGGGAACACTCAAATAACACATCCTAGATCTGAATGAATGAAGTAAATATGAAAATAATTTCCACCTGTTGTCTATTCCATTTGCACAACAGCAGGTGATATTGATTGTCAATCAGTGTTGCTTTCTAAGTGGACAGTTTGATTTCACAGAAGTTTGATTTACTTGGAGTTATATTGTGTTGCTTGAGTGTTCCCTTTATTTTTTTGAGCAGTATAGTTTTGTAAATAGATAAACATAACTTGTTAATATTTGTCTTAAAAATGAAAAGAAATAAGAATATTTCCAGTTTTCAATTGGAACAATCTAAAAAGCTTTCAACCTAAAACAACTGGATCTCAGTGATGCTAGATGCTACAAAGGTTTTGAGTCAGTAATTTTAGCAACCCCCACAGATCCAGCCATGTATTAAAATCAGCCTGCAGTATTTCACATTATACACCAAACACACATAACCTAACCTGAATTCATCTTGACTCTTATAATTAAGTATTTCTAGTGGTTTGTGCTGATTTTCCAGTTGTCATTGTTATATCTTAATATTTTTGACTGCTTGCATGATGAATCCTGAAAAGTCCAAAGACAAAATCAAAGGTTTCTGAATCTGATGGCAACTAAAAGCAGTGATCCCAAGAAATTTTACTTGTATCTTTAGAGTAGCATCAGTCTAAGCATGTAATTATTGGACTGGTTGGGAAGACTAAAACGGTGTGCAGCGATCTATAAAGCAGGACATCTTTGTTCTCTGGTTTCAGGTGTCGGCAGCTTAACTAAGGAGCTGGACGAGTTCGAGCTGCGCAAGACGGAGGCTCGGGCCGTGACTGGCGTTCTCGCTTCCCACCCCAACAGCACAGATGTCCACATCAGCAGCCTGTCGCTCACCTTCCACGGCCAAGAGCTGCTGGCAGACACCAGTTTGGAGCTCAACTCGGGCCGACGCTATGGCCTCATCGGGCTTAACGGCACTGGTAATCGTTTAGCTGGGACCTCCGTTTGTTTGAAAGCCAAATCAAAACAATTAATCATGTTATTTCTTCCCTCTGCTAGGAAAGTCCATGCTACTGTCGGCCATCGGTCACCGTGAGATTCCCATTCCAGAACACATAGATATTTACCACCTGACCCGGGAGATGGCGCCGAGCGACAAGACTGCACTGCAGTGTGTCATGGAGGTGGACGAGCAGAGGATCATGCTGGAGAAGGAGGCGGAGAGACTCGCTCATGAAGACTGTGAGTTACATAAGATCTGACAAAACTGGAGCGGTTGAATAACAACTGAGCCAGACTCCATAAGAAAAAAATAAATTAATCACATGACAAATCATCATTCTGATATTTTTTTTAGAACAATTTTGTTTAGAGAGACGTCATAATTAATTTTATTTATGGTTTTGTTTTTATTTTAGATAATTAACATATTTTGTACAAATTAAAAGAGCAAACTTTCATTATTATGCCATTATCAATATGTTACTTGAAAATGGTCTCAAACCAACAATATTATCATTTATCGCAACAATTCAACTGGAAAATTTGTTATTGCGACATGAAAATCACATGATTTAAAGTGAGAAATGTTTTTCCATTGAAATGCTTATTTGTGTAGTTTGCTAAGCCATTAAAGAGAGATTATTAAAAAGGTACCATTTTAAAAATGCTGCAAACATTTGACAAGAACAAGATAGTTGGTTGGCATTATTTTAAAAGTCCTAACTGTTTTTCCTGTATGAGGCTAATGATTAACACAACTTATAGGGCAATTGTGCTTTGTTGAAGCTTAATCCATTTTATTTGTTCATTATTTTTATTTTGGAAATTTAAAATGTTTTTCAGTACCAGTGTCAAATATTCTCTGGAAATGTAAAGATTTTAGTTCTAAACCATCTCAAAACGACATTATTGTTTAATTTCTGGGAACAAACAAATTTATCAGGCCTAATAACATCAGAAGGTTTTTGTTTCAGAAGATCATTTCAGTGAAAACGCTTAAAAAGCTGCAATGATTAAAACTAAAACTTACCTTCTCCTTAAAGCGGAGTGTGAGAAGCTGATGGAGCTGTACGAGCGTCTGGAGGAGCTGGACGCCGACAAGGCGGAGATGCGAGCCTCTCGGATCCTCCACGGTCTCGGCTTCAGCGCCACCATGCAGCAGAAGAAGCTGAAGGACTTCAGTGGAGGCTGGAGGATGCGTGTTGCTCTAGCCAGGTGAAAACCGCTTGCTCAACTTCCGGAATTGGATTTTGTATCGTTTTATGACCTTAACTGTTTGTTTCTGCAGAGCTCTGTTCATCAAACCCTTCATGTTGTTGCTGGATGAACCGACGAACCACCTGGACCTGGACGCTTGTGTGTGGCTGGAAGAGGAGCTCAAATCGTATGTTTATGCCTCACCTGGAATGTTTCAGCTGTTCCAGTGTTTTACTCACCAACCTGCTTCTGCTTTTCCACAGGTTTAAGAGAATCCTTGTTCTCATCTCACACTCCCAAGACTTCCTGAACGGTGTGTGTACCAACATCATCCACCTCCATCAGAGAAAACTAAAGTATTACACGGTAAGAACACGCTGCTTAGAATCCAAATAGCAAAGGTCTGGAATACCTGGAACGAACCAAAGTTAAATAAGGAATCAAGACGAGCTGCTGCTAAAAACGTCTCTCTGCTGTTGGGTGACGAAGCAAATCTATATTTGTTCAGGGTAACTATGACCAGTATGTGAAGACCAGAGCAGAGCTGGAAGAGAACCAGATGAAGCGTTTCAATTGGGAGCAGGACCAGATTGCACACATGAAGGTAAACAAGAGGCCTAATTTATTTCACTTTACTTACAAAAATATCCACAAAATAAAACCTTAAAACAGTGCCAATTGCTTTTAACGCAACGTTCCCATAGCGAGTCACGGAGGTGGCAGAGTGATGCTTTGGGATGCTAATATTTAGTATGGAAAAGGAAGCCAATCAGAATTTTTTTTCTTTATTAAATATAAAATACTGGAAGAAAACCAGCTAGTAAACTCACAACTAGAGCTACAATAAAACTATTTAAAGCAACAATTCCAGCAGGATGTTGACCTTTAATGGCCAACAAATGGTTCTGAGATTATACTTTGCTTGATGGCAACATTGATTTATTTTAATTTTTTTCTCAGGACATTTGCTTCCCAAAATTATCTTGAAAATGTTACTTAGTATTTTATTTCCACTTTAAGCATAAAATGCTTTTAAAATTGCTCCATCCTGCAAAATTACTCTTAAAAATCTGTAATATTAATTTTTAACCCTTCATATGTTTATATAACTCTACTGTTTAGCATTTTGTGCTAAAATGAAGGAAATAAAATTTGTAAAGTAAATCTTAAACTACACTATGTAATACAAAACACTTTTTTTTTTTTCTGAAATTTTGCTGTGATTTTACTAGAGGAGAAATGCAGCGCCATCTGGTGGACAAAATCATGTTGCTGCCTTTTAGAAATTGGACTTTTCAAATCAGGCATAAGAACTAGCCTGAAGATTCATTTGAAGACATTTAACTTTTGTGTTTGAAAGTAGTTAAATGTGACAATTATTTTCCTTCTTACGGTTAACATCTGTTTGCATAGCTTGTCGATTTAATCTATAAGGAACTGGAACTACTATAACATTTAAAAAGAAAACGTGTACATGTGTCCTCTGCCAAAATAGAGCAGAGGAGATCTCAAAGATCTGTTAAGAATTAAAAGTTTTTCTGGTGATTTTGTCTCCGATACAATTAGAATATAACATCTATTTGTGTACATTGTGTGGGGTCTACAGAATCAGTCGTGTATTTTTTGATTTTTTTTTAGAATAATAATTTTATTGTCGTTCTCTCCAGAATTACATTGCCAGGTTCGGCCACGGCTCCGCTAAGTTGGCACGACAAGCACAGAGCAAAGAGAAGACGCTGCAGAAGATGGTGGCATCAGGCTTGACTGAAAGAGTTGTGAATGACAAGGTGCAGCACAGATTGAACCTTTTGTCAGATTGTTTCGTAGCATCTGATTTATTACTGCCCACATTCCTGCAGTGTACTGAATAAAACCTGTTTTCTCCAGACGCTGTCATTTTATTTTCCTCCCTGTGGGAAGATTCCTCCTCCTGTTATCATGGTTCAGAACGTGAGCTTCAAGTACAGTGACAACACAGTGAGTACAGACATTAAACAGCCTATTTTTATCTGGTTTTACCTCCCAAAAACAGACAAATCTGCCTTTTAATGTCGTCTTAGCCGCACATTTATAAAAACCTGGAGTTTGGTATCGACTTGGATACCCGGGTGGCTCTGGTGGGACCCAATGGAGCTGGGAAATCCACGCTGCTGAAGCTGCTCATGGGAGAGGTTGGTGCTGTTCTTTCAAAACTAACTTGTGAATTGTTCTCAATGCTAAGTTTTATGATTTTTGTCCTTCTTACAGCTCCTCCCTACAGATGGCATGATCCGCAAACATTCACACGTGAAGATCGGCAGATATCACCAGGTAAAAGTCAAGCCGTTTTAATAAATAATAATAATTACAGTAAAGTAACTATCCTCTGTTTGTCTTGGCAGCACCTGACGGAGCAGCTGGAGCTTGACCTTTCTCCTTTGGAGTACATGATGAAGTGTTTCCCTGAAATCAAGGAGAAGGAGGAGATGAGGAAGATCATCGGTCGCTACGGCCTCACAGGAAAACAGCAGGTAGCCGTTAGCAAAAACGCGCTTCGCACCGTTTTCCCACAGCAAACCCTAATCATTTTCAAGATGTTTTCAATAAAATCCTAGCACTAAAGCATAAAAATGAACCAAATTTACTATGATGCCATTTATTACTGTTTTGAATGTCTTGTGATTGTATTCTACGAAGTAAACTAAAATAATAATAATTTTATATCCCACGCTTGATACACATTGAGAACAAAACACAAATCCCCCAATTTCAATCATTTTCAAATATTAAATTACACAGATCAATAGCTCATCAAGCCACTAGGAGTAATAAATATTTATTAATTATTAATTCCAAAACGCCTCATTGAAAGTTGAGCATATTCAAGGATTTCAAGCACCAGTATAAACGCATGAAGTGTCTCATTATTCTTAAAAGCCTCCTTTAATTTTCTCCAGGTGAGTCCGATCAGGAACTTGTCAGACGGTCAGAAGTGCAGAGTTTGTTTTGCCTGGCTGGCCTGGCAGAACCCCCACATGCTGTTCCTGGACGAGCCGACCAATCACTTGGACATTGAGACGATCGACGCGCTGGCAGAAGCAATCAACGAATTCGAGGGAGGCATGATGCTAGTTAGTCACGACTTCAGGCTAATTCAACAGGTAGGGCTTCCTCCAAGACGCCTGAATTGATGTTTTAAATCACTCAAGGCTGAAATGATTAATCTATTTTTGAAATAATCAACTAAGTCAGTAATCGAGGGTTAACTGGACTATATGGCTTTAAAATTTGCTTATTTAGATTTTAAATCTACTTATTTAAAATGCCAATTAGTAGGGGAAATGATTAATCAGGTAAGTTGTGATTAATCAGTTATTTGTTAACAGAGTATACAGACTCAAAAAAACATTGATTTTTAAGTACTTAGATTTAAAATGCTAACTGTAGGACTGAAATGATTAATCATGATTAATCAAATATTGACATAATCAACTAAGTAATCAATTGCTAACTGGAGTATACAGACTTAAAAGACTATTTGCTTTAAAAGAAAGTAGTAATTAAACCAAAACCATACAAAGAAATGTTTATTTTTCATTTAAGATGAAAATTAAAAACAAAATCTTTGGTAAATCTGAACCGGGTGAAGATAAAACATTTTTTAAAAGGATCCGATATTTTAAAAAGGAACTGAATTGTTTCCATGTCAATGTATTTCTAATATTTTGCAAAAGAGACTTCTGTAGTTCAGTGAAAAATGAGTAAATTAATAATCTTATAAAAAAAATAATTGGAAGAATAATCGATTACCAAAATTGTTAGTTGCAGCCCTGAAATCTTTTCTTTCTTTTTTTTCCAGGTGGCTCAAGAAATCTGGGTGTGTGAGAATCAAACCATCACAAAGTGGAAGAGCGGCATCTTGGGATACAAGGAGCATTTGAAGTCAAAGATAGAGAAGCAGTGAAGGCAGGTGACCTGACAAACCTGGTCGCTCGTTTGACATCATGGACCTGCGAGTTTCTGAACGGAGGAGCAGGAAACGTCCTACTGAACAGAACCAATCTATTATGCATCTTATCGGACTCTCTCTCATACACCTAGTACCGTTTCCTCACGGTTTGACTGCAGTCCAAGCCCCGCCCCTCAACCTCAGGCTGCGCTCTGATTGGCTGATTCACCTGGAATGCATTCCATTGTGTTTGTCTTCAAAGAAGTCTTTTTGTTCCTTCTTAAAACTTCTGTTTTACCCCAACAAGAAGTAAGCAGCAGCTTTTAGGTCATTTTATCATATTTAAAAGGTGACTTCTTTTTTTTTTTCTTTTTTTTTTCTTTCCCCTCCATTGTAAGAGCAGTTCTGCCTTATTTGACAGTAATGCAATAAAGGTTTGTCTCAATAAACAGAACGGTAAAAACGGCAAAACCAATTGGAGAAGTCTTTATTATACTTTATGCATTTACAGGGACTGTATCAAAGTCATTGCCTTTTAGGGAAAATAAACTATTGCAACAAGGAAAAGATTTAAAGCGAGTTTGTTTTGGTTATGAAAATCAAAATGGCTGAATTCCCAAAGATTTACACTTTACTGCTGTAGTTCTTGGCATACATTACATTAGGAGAAAACTCATGCTGTACCAGGATGATTCATTTATTACTGAATGAAAATTAATTACTGCTCTTGAACAATGCCTTGCAAAAGTATTGAAACCCAATGAATTAATCAAAATGTATATTTAAACTTTTACTGTCTGAAGAGGTAACAACCTCCTTATTTATTTATATTAAGATTTGTCTTCTGCAGCACAGCTCTTACTGGAGTACATCGCAGCGATTTTCAGCTCTTAGATTCAAGTCTACACTTTGACTAGGACATTCTAAATCATTCTACTGTTGCCCTGATTGCAGTCTTTTTCTGTTGGCTCCCTCCAACTTTCCTGTTGCCACAGGTTGATGCTGCCACCACTTTGTTTTAAACTTATCTGAACCAACGTCTTCTTCCATGAAGATTCAGATGTGAAACTTAAGAAATGCACTATTTAGTATGCGTTTATGACTTTGAATCCCAATAAAATACATAAGTTTAAGATCTGATTTCTACTTTTGCAAGGCACTGTATTTCCACATTTGATATCAAGATTTTAATCATAAAAAAACAGGATTAGAAATTAAAATAAATCTGCCTTAGTCTGTTTTTCATGCTGCTTGACCTACATTCCTTCATACAGCTAAAGCTGCAATGTTTATCAAGTCTTAAGACATTATGCTGCAGAGTGTAAATAATCAGTAACTATATGGTGAGTGTAAGCTTCCTAAACCGATTAGTTAAGCTGAAGGAAAAGTTCAGAGTTTTAGACTGAGGTTCTGCTTTTTTTTTTCTTTTCCTTTAAAGCTTACATATATATGCAATATCTGAAAAGAAAAAAATAACTTGTCTCAATTTAGTTAAAATCCAGATTAGTTGGAACCTTTTTATTTGGTTGCTTGTTTAAACAAAAGGTAGGAGGTGGTATGTCTGATTAGCTTCCTGTATAAAACATTACACACCTTTCTGAGTTCATAGTTTTTTAAAATAAAGTTCATTAAGTTGAGGCTGAAATTTCTACAATGAGAAGTATTTAAATACAGAATTTGAAACAATAATCAGGAGGGGGTCCAAAAGTAGAGAAGGAAGAACAGAAAATAGGAAGTAGGGCAAAAGAAAAAAGGAAGGTCATAAAAACAATGTGATGAAGTCTGGAAATAATATTTTTAATGCTCTTTATTTTCTAGAAAATGCTGTCATAATTCTCCAAACTGGGCAGAAACCCTGGTACGTGTTTCATACAGAAAGATAATTACCGCTTCCACACTTAATTTCCCATGATAACCATCCAGTGAAAATGTGACGTCGGTTTAAAATCTCATAAGAGCGACTGCATAAACTATGCAGTAAAAAGAAGAACTGCTAGAATTAACTTTTATTTTTGTCTTTATACCCAAAAGCATAAAAAAAAACTTTTAGGATGAAGTTATTAAGGTTTCAAACCTTCAGCTTCCAGGATCAACTAGTCTGGATTTGGACCAAATAAGGACACCAGGACCATTACATGCTGCTGCTCAGAACCAGAACTTCTCTGGAAAACCCTGAACTGTCCCCTGAAGGTTTCAGCGATTGTCAGATTAGCGGCACTAGCTGGAGTTGAGACAGTGCAAATTGGAGGAGTGTTTTTACTCAATGCCGTTTCCAGTTGGTCCCGGGGACAGCGTGGTGCTGAGGCCAGCAGGAGACAGCCGTGCTCAGGTTCATCAGTGTTCGTTTCGTCCAAGCAGAGGCGTCCTCAGTCCTCGTCTGAGACGGCGTCCAGAGGAATAGTGCGAGTGTTGGTGGCCCGGATGCTGCCGATGTTGGTCAGCGAGAGGAGGTTGGCGATGCCCATCAGACTGACCCCAGTGCCGTCCAGGTTGACCTGAGCCAGGCGCATGTCTTTCAGGTGCTTCAGACCTACAGGGCAGGGATGCAAATTATTGATGAATGAGTTCATCTGAAGTTGTGTGAGCCATTTTCTTTGAAACTTGAGTTTCAGTAATACATTTTAATATTTTTTGTCATTTGTATTAAATACTGACTGAATATACAGAAAATTGTGTTTTTTTCCACATGAATAAACTAAGAAAGAAAAAGATGAAAATAATAAAATGTGTGAACAATTCCGTATTTTAAGACAAATTCAAGTGTGCCGAAGAGGACGCCGTTTCTTGTATTTGCCTGCAGCCTGCAATTTCTGATTGATTTTGAGACATCCCTCAAAATCAATCATGTTTATGTTACAATTTTTCTCTGTCAGTACAGAGCAAAATCCGTAAAGTCAGCTCGGCAGAATAACCTTTATCACACTGAAACGTAAGGATCTTGTCGAGTGCTTATATTTCAATCCCATAAAGTGCTTTTTGCATCCCAAACCAAACTTGGACCAATTCTCTTTTCCGCTATGGTGTTATCTCCGCCATCTTTGTTTCTGTATCAACTGCTGTGCTTAAGGATGACCAGCGGCGTCCTCTGCTGGATGGCGGCCAAACGACAACACTAAAAGATGGACTGACAAACGTTATTTGTTGATGATTAGAACTAATTTTAATCCAATAACCTATTAATCGACAATTAATACCTACTTGTTTTGCGTCCCTACTGCAGGAGTAAGAAAATATAACAGTTTGTCTCTCAACCAAGCAGAGATGAGCTTAAAGAATACAAGCTAACAGTGTAGCTGCACCTTGGTCCGTGATCCGTGTGTGGCTCAGGTTGATCTTAAGTAGCTGATGACAGTGGATCAAACCCCTCCTCACAACCGAGTCTCCCACACGCGTGCTGGCTAACCCCAAAACCTAAAAAACAGGAAATTATAACCAAAACAAAGCTCTCAGTTCATTATTAAAGCTTGACAAATGTCATGTCACAGGGATTTTTCTAAAGATTTACCTGTGTACCATAAGTTCATTTTCAAATTAAAATAAGTCCAGAATAGCTATGTTAAGCTGTGATATAAATTTTTCTTTTGTTTTAAAATTAGTTTTTTTGATACTCTGAATCAAAACTAGAGGTTTTATAACTAGAGTTTTCACTACCTCTTCATCCTAACCCTAACCTTTACCATGCAGCTCCACTAATATTATCAGGCAAATTACCTGAAGCTGAGGCAGACAGGTGATGAGTTCGGCCACTCCTCGGCTCGTCACCACCGTTCGGTCCAAACAAAGTTCCTGCAGCTCCTGCAGGCCACGCAGAGAGGGAAGCCCTGTGTCCGTCACCTGCGTGTTGCTCAGAGACAGCTTCTTCAACCTGCACACAAACGCACACGACACTCCCATCAGTGCGGACGTTTCACCCACAAGCATTTGCTGTCATGATTGAGGTGTTGGAGTGACCTGGTCATGGTGGCTAACTGGCTGACTCCTTGGTCTGTGACCTGTGTGTAATCCTTCAGGTCTAGCTCTGACAGAAGAGTCAGCCGGCAGAGGAACCCCAGACCCCCATCGGTCACAGTGTGGCGTCCAGGAAGCGTGAGGTGAGTCAACTTCAGACCTGGGGGAAGTGGGAATCAACAAGATTTAGCTTGGTTTGTTTTCTTCGCTCCATCTGTTTACAGGTTTTCTGAGGTTTCAATCAAATGAAAGACTTTTTAAGACTATATGAATGAAATCTAAGATTTCAGGAATATTACTATATTAGGGCCATGCTTTCAAAAAATTGCGAAAAAGTCCAAGTAATGAGAAAATAGTCGTAATATGAAATCATAATCTTATTCTTGTATTATTATTTTTGATAATATACTTTTGCTAGCTAGCAAGAATATATTAGCAGCTCCCATCTTATGGGTTGGAAACATAAGTGATCCAAAGACGAGGATGAACATCATCCAGCCAACTGGAGATAAATTTGGACTTCAACTATGATGGACACAAAAAAGTGAGCTCCCTAGCTCACTATTTTTTAGCAAGCTACTTTATTTAGTTAGCTAGTTTTTCGCTTTCCTTCATTTCCACTCCTTTTAATGTACCTTTGCAAGCTAGCAAGTATACATCAGCAGCTAACTTGTCAGCAACACAATCAATCCAGTCAACTGGTGATAAATTTGCACTGAAATGAAATTAGATGCAAAAAGTGAGGTTGCTAGCTTGCTAGTTCACTTTTTTAGCTAGTTGAATAGCCAGTTTTTTCTTCCTTCCTCTGTTTCCATTACACATTTAGCTGCTAATATACCTTTGCTAGCTAGAAAAGGTATATTAGGTGCTATTTACCAGGAGCCTCAACCACCTTAACTCAAGGAACACAACAAAGAAGTGACTCAATTGTTCGCATGGCAAAATTTAAGACTTGGTGATTAACGTATTTAAGGCCCACTTACTTTTTCTAATGAATTTAAGACATTTTAAGGACGCGTGGATGCCCTGGTTTACTTACACACATTTCAATTTACAAACCTGAGATAATCTTGAGGGCATGATTCCCATCTCTCACAGAGATTCCTCCTAAACTCAGAGAAGACAGAGTTGGGTGGATGGAGATGCTCTCCAGAGATTCCTCCGTCACACCTGTCCCGTTCAGATTCAAAGTCTGCAAATTAGACATCCCTGCTAGAGTAGAAATGTCTTTAACCTGAAACACCAACACGCAACAAGATGAAGAAACATGGCAGACCAGACTCTTAAGACAAACAGAGTTTGGTTGAAATAAGTTGAAGTGCCTTTGTCTGCTTGATGCTGAGGAGTCGCAGGTGTGGCACGCAGGTGGGGAGCGCAGCCAGGGTGACTTCGGTCACTTCTGTCTGGTTCAGGCTGAGCTGAGAGAGACAGGAAGGAGCCGACTGGAGATACTGAACCATCCCAGCATCTGTCACTTTCGTCTGATCCAGAGACAGGACACACAGGCTCTTCAAGCCTTCAAACCAGAAGAAACAATTCATTAGAAATAACTGGAGGACCAAGATTTAATATCTGCCAAAGTGTTCATATTTAGTAATATAACCCGTTTCAAGTCTGGCTCTCAGTTGCATTATGGGAAGAATCCTAACCTGTGAGGTACTGCAGACAGGAGTTGGTCAGTTTGCTGCAGGATGCCAGGTTGAGTGACTGGAGCTTGACCAGACTGGGAAGGACCGACAGACCAGAATCTAGACAGAACCGGCTCATAAGATCAGGAAGAAACGTAAAGCTGAGGTAGATTTCTGCAGCTCCTACCTGTGATGAGAGGCGAGTTGACCAGACTCAGGTGCTTCAGCGTGGTAAAGGCTCGCAGCTGCCGCAGGAGCTCGTTGGTGGAGTAAGGGTAGCAGTTCAGGACTAATTTCTGCAACTGGCAGCCGAAGAAGAGTTCCAGGGTGCGTGGACGGAGCAGCCTCTCTCTGGACATGTGGCTGAGGAGCAGCTCTGCCAGCTCTGGGGTCAGACCTGCCAGGCTGCTGCTGTACTGCATGCTGGGAGCTGCAGGGGCGACACGCTTCGTTCTTAGAGGAAACCAGACTTCAGGAGCGTTTTCCTTTCACAGCGTCCTACCTGTCATGAGGTGGACAGTTGCACGGATGGCCAAGGCACATAAGGATGGCACGTTTGGTGTCCTGAAGGGTCTTTTAGGTGGAGTTGGCTGTCCTTGAGAGGCGCTGTGGTCCTCCAGCAGAGCAGCCCTCTGAAGGCGCTCCACTGCAGCCTGACCTGCAGCGACATGCGCCACCGGACCCTCTGCCTCCTCGGGGTCAGCTGGATCCTCCTCTGGAGCGTCTCTGGAGACGCATGAGGAAGCACAGAAAACATATCGCTATGTGTTCAGGGCTGCATCGATCGCGGTTTTCTGGCCGATCATAATTACAAGCTTTAAAAAGTCGATTTTGATCGATACCAATTGTTTTTGTCTGAAATGTCCCTGAATATGCAGTCAAAGCTCCAACAGCAGAGAAAAGGAGGACAGTGGCTGATTTAAGCAAATCAGTGCAGATCAGTTTAGTAACAGATAAATTCTTAGTAAAACCTTTCAATCAGGCTGCAGCAGTCTTTATTGATTAAATTGTATAATTTAAACTTCAGTTTAGTGGCGTCCTGTCAGGCGACCCACCTGAGGCGATTGCCCTGGTCCGGCCAGAAGTGTCGGAGTTCAAATCCTCCTCGCACCCTGTTCTCTGGGAAGAAAGGCAGCCTTGGCATTCCTGAGCAGAGTACACAAAAATTAGTAAATTGTTTTTACTTAAAAGTAAAAAAGACCCATTCAAGTAATTACTCAAGTAAGAACGAAAACGTATTTGGTAAAACATCTGCTTAGGTACTGAGAAATTTATCAAATCATTTAATAACTAAAAATTACATAATCAAATGGACTGAAATATAAAGTTAAGGGAAAATTTTGGTATGTTTAGGATGGAAATCACAATCATTTTTTAGTCAAATCTTCTGTAAAGCAGTAAATCTTTGCAACATGAAGGAAAAATTTAAGTAGTTCTGTTCCTGCAGCTGGAAGGTCTTGAGAAGGAAGAAGTTTACACTGGATAAATGGTGGAAAGAGGATGTAAGAGAAATGCAGGTCAAAATGAGGAATGAATCATCTGAAGAATCTGTACCATTGGGAATTTGTGGTGGTTCTTCCTCTACTTCCGGTCCCTCATCAGCTTCTTGTCCAGGATTCTCTGGGTCGCCAGGAACAAGTCTCTGTCCTCGCCCTGTCAAAGAGCAGATGGATGCAGATGGTGGAGTGTATTTTACAATTTTAAAGTTGTTGCTCCACCAGAGCCAGCACATTAACAGCTTGATCTTTATTATTGTCAGCCATGATTGTTGTTTTTCTTCCAGCTTGCGTGTATCAGGGCGCAGAATAATGACGTTTGTTGAGTATCGATGACGTTCAGGTCGGATGAATGCGAACTGGCTGTTCAGATTCAGGTCCCATTTGAAAAGATCGAAAACGTATTGGATTTAGAAACGCATACCCAGGTGGATCTGAGTTGTTCAGACTAATGAAAAGATCAGATACAGGTCGCACGACGGCCAAAATAAAATAGAGAAAATCAAAATTGGGTCACTTCAGGCTGCAGGTTAGCTTAGCTTCCTGGCTTTCTCTTCAGAAAATAAGCATCAAAGAACTATTCACAAAATATACGGAGAGCGAGTGGACCGTAATGTAATATGCCCATAGGAGCGACAAAAATGAACAAATTAAACACATTTTAAAATTTATTTTTGAGATTTTTGAATTGATTCACCATAACAGAAATTGTGATTTTTTTTCTAAACCTCTAGAAGTACAAATAATAGAACCTATATTTATCATTTTAACCCAGCGTGGATTAGAGATATTAATTCACATCCTGGTTTTTTTATGTTTGGTACTGACCCCAGAAATGTGAAGGTCCAGAGATTGGAGGACTGGCTCTCGGTATCCCTGCATAATTCACAGCCTCCTCCCACAGATCGTTCGGGAGCTGGTGACCCGCCGCTGGATTCAGCCTTTCTGCCTCCTCTGGAACGGGAGCATGCGGCAGCGGCGGTGGGAAAATGCAAGGAAGTGGCTCATTGGGAGGCGCTGGCGGCGGGTCTGCTGGGCTCGGCGGGTCCTGAGGCGTTTCTGGCGGTGTGGTCTGAATGCAGAGAGCAGCATTCGGAGTGAGGCCCAGAGACCGCAGTGAACATGCCAACTCCGCCTCGCCGAAGCGTTTTCTGGGAAAACCCTGGAGGAGGGAAAAGGGGGACAGGGAGGGATGGCGGCCGCTGATGTGCTCCACGACACTGCGCAGCGGCGCGTCGGCGGAGAAACGCTCACGCATGGATTCTCCAGAGGGAAGCCGGATCTGCAGCAACACATAATAAATGTGATAAAAAAATCTGAAATTAAAAGTTTATGAACTCATAGACAGATTAGATTACATAGATTAGCTGCATTAAGAAGATACAAGTTGCCTCAACTAGACAGATTTAAGTTGCATTACCTTTTAAATAAAAATTATTTAAGTTATATTAACTAGATTAAATTGCCTCAACCAGATGGTTGATAGATATGTTTGCACATATATTTTACAAGACAGAAACATGTCTATTCTGCTCACCAAAACACGTATTTTATAAAAGTATGTAAAAACACAATTACCCAGACCACATTTCATAAGTAAGTCTGAGTAAGCTACCAGTTTTAATTGATAGCACACTGAGATGCTAGGTTAATCACTTTCTACTGCTTTATAAATGAGCCATTACCATGAGGATACAGTTGTTGTCAACATTCGTCTGGACCTTTCCTCCCAGTTTCTGGCCTTCGCTGCTGGGAGGAGCCATGTCTGCAGCAGAGCCGCCGTGGCTTTTCTCCTGCAAGGTTTTCCGATCCTCAGCTATCCGCTTTAACACCATCTCGCGCTCCTGGCATAACAAAACAAACAAAAAAAAAACAACAACATTTACTTCAAAAGTTACAAACAGATGTACACGTCTGTTGTCTTCGTCAGACCTGCTTCTTTTGCCTCTTCTCAGCCAGGACTTTCTGAGCCACACGTTGTCTTTCTTTCTCCTTGAAGTCGCTCTTGTCTTGTTTGATCCGCGACTCAACTGGAGGAGGATCAGGAGACTGGGAGGTCGACTCGGAGAGCTTCAGGACCAGAGAGGAACCTGCTGTTAAAGAAAACAGAAAACAATAAATCAAATAAAATCAGACTAATTAACTTATTTGAAGAGGAGCTTTTTTTTTATACCTCTGCTGTCACTAGGAGATGCAGGTAGCGTGGAGCTGCTTGCTGCGTCTTTGGGTGGGTTGAAAGCAGAAAGTGCAGTCTCAGACGACTTGGATGTCTGCTTAACCAATGTATGCCGTGGATATTGACTTTGTAAGAGCCTGTAAATGAGAGGTGATGCTTTACGACACTTGAGAAACAGATCAAAAGCTTGATATTTATATTTTTTTCCTTACCATTCAGCGGCTTCAGTCACAGAAAGATGTCCCGCCTGCACAGCTGCCTGGATCTGTTGTTCTGTGAAACCCATTTCACTGAGGATGAGGAAGAACTCCCCGATCGTCTGCAACCCAGAAGTTTTACTTTATGCACTTCAATGAACAATGTGACAAATTCAAAACTAGCATGAAAAAATCCTTCATTTTCTCTCATGGATCCAAATAAATATTATCTTAAAGATTTAAAAACATACATAATGTATTTTTTCCAATTTTTTTTATGATTTCCATTATGCCAACTTCAATTTTTACTTTTCACAGTAATATGCATCAACTCTATGTTTTCAAAGATGTGCCTGCATGAAAATGGCCCTCTTATTTTTTGTTGAAGCTGGATTATTAGAAACTGGAAACACGGATTCATTGCAGCTTGCCATAAAGAGGTGCTAAAGGGGTACATAAACCGTGCCATCTGTGCTTTCTAACTGCAGATTTACCTTTAAGTCCCAAAGCTCTCAGAGAAATACAGTTCATAAAGTTGAGACACTAGGCTAGTTTAGTCAGTATAACTAAGGGAACTCATAATAAAGGTTAACAGCTTATGTATAACACCGGATAAGAGGCCAGAGAGCAGCTGCAGCTAACACTGCTGTTGTTGTTTGGAACAATGGAGGGTGTAAACAAATAGCGTTAGCATTGTAGCTAACAAATAAGCCAACGCAGCTAACATGCTAACGCTTCTACGCAGCTAACAGCTGACAGGTCAAAGGTAAACAGGCTCTTGGAAGCTTACCGGTGAAGAGGTGGAGCTCATTTCGATATTTCACGGTCGCTGCACCAGTATCAGAGTGAAATTGGTGGTTATGGTCAAACTTTATTGACTCCCTGCTTCTGTTTGGCGAGCAATCTGCACTGCTAGTCGCGCTGACCTCTCTTCCTCTTCTCCTCCCCTCCTGGCTTTCACATTGACGGAGCAGCAACGGAAAAACAGCCTATCAACACGGCGGAGAGACGCGACTCCGTCTCCAACAGGCAGCCGAGAGCAAATCTCGTTTCTTCCTCGGTGACTGACGGGTTTAAACCCCCAACCAGAACCGCCTGTGGAGGTTTATTTACGTGACACGGATATTTTGCTCGAAGAGACTCAAATGAAGAGAAAGTGGAAGCTTAATTCAGTGCACATTACCAGACGCAGTCTTCACATACCTGCATAAAAAAATGTTCCAGTAAAAGTATTGATCAATCAATAAAACTGTATTTATGTTTGCACCTCTCAGGAACAAGGCATTTCAAAACGCTTTATATCATAAAAAGAGAAAAATGCAAAGTCATAGAACAACTGAAATATTACATTGTGTCAAGTGCCATTGTTACACATCAAATTAATGTTTCATTGAATTATGATTCACAGGCAACTCGGGTGGGTTTTTAGATTCAAAGGCACGCAGTGTTTCAGCAGTTTCGTTGTATTCTGGAAGTTTATTCCATATTTGCGGTGCATAGAAGCTGAATTCTGCTTCTCTATGTCTGGTTCTAGTTCTGGATGCAGAGCAGGTCAGACCAGAAGACCTGAGAGATCAACAACCATTAAGTGATTTATAAACGAGCAAAATTACCGGTTGGAGTGTTCTCCTCAAGTGAAAGTAAAAATATACTTACTTTTTCAAATCCACTTCAATGAAAAGTCATTTTCACCTTCCAGAACATAAAATGACTTTCGATAAGTCTGAAATATTTAAAAGAGCTCTAGTTATGCAATATACATATTGCATGACATTTATTTCCCCCTCACCAGGTTATGGGCTGTTAATTTTTTTAAAATAAGGATTTTTACCACCATTATTTGTCAAATTAACGGTGAAACTTATATTACACAAAACTAATGAGAAATATTTTAGATTTCAGAAAACAGGAAGATATTTTTTCACGAGGAAGACATTATCCAACAGGCAACAGAAAGTTTAGTGGAAGGAAAAATGTCGTAGATAACAACATAGATGACCGGCCTTTAGGGGATTGTGAATGCAAAGCTCACTCAAGGCCCATTCAGCTGTTACGTCTATTATAATAAATGTGTTTCACTTTTCTGAAATAAATTCTAATTTATTGGAAATGTTCTTGAAGATAAGACCGTGGTTGTAAAAGTTTTTTTAAGTGGATAATTCAAAAAGAAAGAAAAAAGGTTGGATTGTATTTGACAGGTGTCTCTTTTGCAAATATTAGCAACAACTCACCAGCAGGTGGCAGTGTCATTCATTTTTAGTACAAAAATTACTAGAGAGCCACAATGGTGCCAGTGTTTTTCCCCACGAGATCATAGAACAAAAAATTGAAACAAACAAACAAACAAAAATACCAGAGCAATACAACAGGTGACACAAATAACACCATTAAAGAGAGATAAATTATGTTTAAATGACTAACTGGGGAAAATGAAGAGCAGGTGTCCACATGTGTGATGATTAATTTCCTAAAAAGGTAACGACAGAGCAGTAAAAATGTCAACAAGAGTCTGAAATATTGACACTATAAAGTAATCATTTGTTTTACTTAATTAATTTCAGTTTATTTTGGGTCAAATCACAACAAATGTGACCTGAATGACTTTTACAAAGCAAAAAAATCCAGTTTATATTGATAACAAAGACTGAAAAATTCAAATACACTCTTTCCAATTTGACCTTCATTATAATATTTAATTAATATTACATCAGAAACTGTGGAGAGTAATATGATTTACAAGGGAGACAAATGATTTTAATGTTGGCTTAATCTAAAGATAAACTTATATAGGTAGCAATAACAAAAATACTTTCAGTCAAATTTAATTTATTTAGGCTCCACGTTGTTGTTTTTGTGATTAATGTAGATTAAATGTGAGAAAACCTTTATTATGATAAGTAATTCATAATTCATACATTTTTTATGAATGTTAGCAACGTTAGAACGAGATACATTATTATTAAAAGTGATAGAGAAAATGTGAAATTCACAAGAAAAATAAATATCTTCTATGTTGCTTTTAAACTTTTCTGTGGAAATGTGTTCGGAAATAACATTACTGATAAAGTAGAGATCCCAATCAGGCTGCCATCTGTTTGTTTCTGTAAGTTTTTGATTATTTCATTAAATCCTAATTTATTGTTCCATCTTTTTATATATATATATATATATATATATATATATATATATATATATATATATATATATATATATATATATATATATATATATATATATATATATATATATATATGTTAGACAAATGATGTTACATGATTCAACTTTTTCTAAAAATAATAGCCTAGTTATTCGTTTTTATATCGCGGCATTTATCTCAGAGGGTAATAGGAATTATAACGGAAAGACGCATTTACTCAGAAATATGAATAATAGTTTTACGCAGGCGCAGCAATGCTTCTGCAACAACTTCCGATAATAACCAACCGGAGCTCGGTTGTTTGAATTTCAAAATAAACGCACAGATCGTAGTTTGAAACTTTGTAGAGCACCCTACATTTTTCTGTGTTATTGTCTGGTTTTCATTACGCTTATGACGTTATTTTCAAACCCAATGTTGACATCAAAGGGAAAGCAGATGTAAATTCCTTGACCTTAATTTGAACTTTCCACCGGAAGTAGCTGTGAGTTTCTCGCTCTTCTTTGACGCAATACAGGGGAATAATTCAGAGAGTTTGAGGCGAGTATCCCTGCCAGGCGCCGGTAAGTAAATAAGTCTAATTCTTTGTGATAATTTGAGCTTTTTGGGCATGTCGCTTTATGAAAAATGTGTTATTTTTCAGGATTACCGACCAGTTCTGGATGTTAGCTCGTTTTTCCTGCGGACCGACTCGCCTCTTGACAGCCACACATGCATGGAGTAATCCCCCAACAGCAGCACCACCAGCGGATGAATTGGCTTTGTTTTCCGCCTTGTTACACAGGTAATGTAAAGAAAGGTGGGGTGAGAGCGGAAAAAGTCTCTGGAGATGGTTAAATTAGTTTTTTTTTTTCTTTTTTTTTCTTGAGGGATTAATTGGTGGTGATGGTAGTGAAGTTAGGGATGATAGCAGTTAGCAGCAGGGAGCTGACAGCAGCTGCAACCACGAGGGTCGTGTTAATGAGGCAATAAAATTAAACTTTAATGTTTGCCTTGTTTCTCAATAAAGCAGAGGGGGGTGGTTAGCGTTTGCTCAGAGTTCATCCATCATGGCTTAGTGGTTTTTGGTATTTAAGAGCGTTTCCATTTGGAAATATCAGCGCTTTGACAAATAGTTTCCAAAAACTTGAAGAAATCTCAATGAAACCATAAAAGCTCCAGCTCACTGAAGGGGAATTTTTAAAAGAAAAGCGTGTTTGGCGCTTTAACTCTAATATTCCTTAGACTGTCCTCGAGTGTTTGCTTTCTGGAAGGATGTATTGATTGTGATTAGTCAAATGATTGTTGAAAAGGCTCCTTTAAGTCCTAAAATGTGCATCTTGAATTTTTATCCTGAAGACTTTGTTATCACAAACACCTTGAGATCTTTACTCAATGTCTCCTTTTTGGAAGCTAAACGTTGAAGACAGAGAAATGATGTGGAGTTTCACAATGGATTGCACAAATTACATTTTGCTTTGCACTTGAGGAAAATCAGCAATTTTGCAAAGAACAAGCTTGATAAATTTTTGGAAATATGGTCTGTCTTTTACACTTGGCTGGGCAAAATAATATCCAACTCAATGGGTGGAAAAAGGGTTTGTTGTAATGGTCATATGGTAAGATAAACTGATGTTTATGTCATAGCCAAACTCAGTGGCGTCACTAAGAATATTTTAGGGGGCCTGAAGCTTCCCTAAACTATTCTCAGCCCCTCCCTCTTATTAACTTGGTAATTTTTATTTATTTACCTATTTAAAAAAAAACTGCCAACAAATTATCCAATGTAATGTGGTTAGACTGAGTTTACATAAATTAACACAAAGTATAACTTCTAATTCAATATTGGCACCTTCCTAAAATGATGGCCTAAGTATCTTTCTTTTGCCAAGGGATTGTTTTCTATTCATTTTTTATTTTTTCAAAAAATAATAAGTTACCACCTCTTTCTTTCCAATAGATGTTTCAGGGAAAAAACATCCACTTTTGTCAAAATAAAGACTTGAGGCATTATTTTATAAAGTTGATAATATGATCAGAAATCTGTTTCTGTTTATTTCACGTTATAATATTTTGGGCAATTGGTGTGAAATATGGCTAAAATTATTCAGTTATGTTATTCAGAGTATCTACAAATTTAGATGCCAATAATCAATTGTAGAACTGCAGAAAAGTATAATTATCTTGCCAGTGTGAAAACCTAATTATTCACGGTGATTGGTCTAAAATATGGGTGGGATTGCTCATAAAGTGTGAAATTCAAATATTGAATTGTTAATAAACACAGCTGTTCCTGGGCAGGGGTAGAACTATGTACTTTGAAACTTTAACTTCAAATTACGCTTCATATCAACTCCAGCGAAAAGACAGATGTCTGATAGTGTATAATAAATGCAACAGAAGCAGCAGCCAGCTGTTGATATATTTTCTATTGTGAAATTATGACATCTGAACAGCAGCCTGGACTCTTGAAGGAACTGAAAACTATTGATACTTGTTCTTTTTGCACTCATCCATTTGTTTAAAAAAAAAAACGACACAGAGAGCAACACTGTTTTCAATAGAAATCACAGCTAACTGGTCACATTTCTATTATTTGATCAAGCATTATTTAATGGCTTAAAGCAAATTTAAAGTCTTATTAATGCATTTTTTCCAAATTAAATATCTAAAGTGGCTGTTCCTGCTCTTCCATCTCATGATAGACCAACCTGCCTGTCCTGATTCTTCCTCTCTATCTTCACACCTTTTATTTTTTATGCATTTGTTGCTGCCTTTTTACTAGGACCCGTTTGAAAATTAAGTTTTTAATCTAAATCACTTTTCATCCTGGTAAAATAAAGATGAAATAAAAAAAAACTCATTTGATGAGCTAAAGCCTTTCCTCTGCCTCCATCTCCCAGAATGCTGTGCGGTTCTGGATTGATATTGAATATTCAATCAGATGTATTATCTGTTATTAATCATGTCTCTTCTTCAATTACATGTTATTGATTGATTTATTGTCCAGTCTCTGTGTGTTTTTGTGCTTTGAATTTTTTTTTGGGGGGGGGGAGGTTTGGGCCTTCTAGTTTTGCGGTTTCAGCCACTCTGCTTTGCGTTTGAATAATAAACGTCAGGAGGACGTGGCATCTGGCGGGACAGAGGAAGGATGTGCCTTTTCTGCTGACTCCGCGTTATCATCTGCATACAATCTGCAGGTTATCTGAGATGACGACTCGCTTTGAGGACAAGCTGAGATGTCGGATTAAGGGATTATCTTTCCCAGCAGCTGTTAAATCTAACTGAAACAAATTACTGCAACATTTCTATCCTAAATATCACCTCAGTTGCGTAGTGTAATAGTCATTATGACCTTGAAAATCCCTGAAAAATGAGATAAAATTTCAAATTAACTCCTATTATTTCTTATTGTGAGGTGCTTAAACTTATTTGTTATATTCAAGAGCTGAGACATATTCATCAAACAGATTTATTTAACAGGTTAATCAATTTTTGTTTCACTTGCTTAAAGCCAAAACTGATGAGTAGGACGTCTTCACATTCCTGTTGTGAATTGCTTGTTCATGCAGAAAAGAAGGAAGGAGAAAAAAGCCTGATAAGCATTTTCTTTCTTCTTTTGAACCAGGCTCTCTGTTTTCTATGTGTATTTTACTTTCAAAGCCTCCAATTTTCTATAAATATATGTAGCCTTAAAGTTAAACACTATTATTTTAGTCCTGTTTACTATCTAAAGCTGTGGAGCTCTAGCCAATTTAAATCCCATTCCTTTGCAAACAGAGCTGCTGGTTTGCGTATCTCCAACCCAGAATATAATCACTCAAATTGACTCCCAGGGAAAATATAAATGACTGTTTTATCACAGACACTTTAGGGTCAAATAGTAGGCCTTTGTTTTGTTTGTGTGAGAATGCATCAAGTCTGGGGTTTCTGCAACTGAGAGGAAAGGCTCACTTTTTTTTTTTTGCAATTTGTTGCAGTCACACCCTGAAACTATCACTCGATGGGAGCGCTCTCAGGGGAACCTAAAGAAAGGCCGGACTGTCTTGACTCAATTTTCTTGCATTGTGTATTTTAAGCATCATTATTATAGCATTAGTGCTGAATTACTGCTAAAAATGAACATTTATTGTCTCTATTCGTTCTATTCACAGCTCAAATGACAGTGAAACAGTTGGATTGTTATAAATTAGTCAGTGCTGGATGTTTGGATTTATTATCCGATTACTGCTGATATTTAAGAAACGGCTGATCAATATGCTTCTTAAGGCTGTGCTCTCATGCTGATTAAATCCACAGATTTGCTAAAAACATAACGTTGTTTCTGCATTAAAATAATTGTCAGTAGTTTTTCAGGACCCACATATTTAGTATTAGTTCATGTACTTTTAGTATTTATTTTCCCTTGAATGCAAACTATATTGGGCAGAAAGTGTTTGCAGTATTAAAACTTTCAGAGGAACTAAATATGAAAGAACATAAAATGTGACTGAAGAAAAGGCTTCTTTACCATTCAATGACATACAAGGTTTTTTTTTTGTTTTGTTTTTTTTAACTTTCAGTTTCTTGCAAACATTTTTCCACTTTTGTTATTTCACAACTAATTTTAATTAGTTGCAGTCCTAACTTCTTTTAACAGTTGATTCAGGCAATGTTGCAGTTTTATTACTTTTTGGATCTGAGCGCTACATTTGACACTGTAGATTATCAGATTCACTTATATAGATTAAAACATTGTGTTGGTCTGAGAGGCCCAGTATTTGAATGGTTTAAATTTTATTTAGAAAACAGAACCTTCTCAGTTCATCTTGACCAATGCTGTTCTGGGGCCAAACCTTTAAAGAATTTATATTTATAGCTCCCCCTTATCTCCAGGACCTTTTAAAATTTCAGTCTTTGTCCAGAACCACCCTACAGTCAAATAATCAGCTGTTACTGATAGTTCCTTGGACCCAACTTAAGAGAAAAAGGGAGCGGGCTTTCTCTGTTGCTGCTCCTATTCTATGGAATAATCTACCTTTCCACATTAGATCTGCCCACACCCTTGACCATTTTAAATTGCTTCTCAAAACTATTTTTTTTCTTTGGCATTTATTTGAAGTTGTGTTTGATACTCTGTTTTTATCAGTTTCTGTTATTGCACTTTGGTGCAGTTTTACACCTGTTTATAAACTGCTATATAAATAAATTTGACATTGACAATAAATATTCCTTTTTATGTACTTTAACCAGTGATCAGTGGCAGGAGATTTCCCTGAATCCTGAGGTTTATTGGTTCAGATTATCCCTTTGCTATGAATCAGTCCATTAAACTCCCATTTTGTTATGACTTTGAGCCAGTCGTAACGCCTTCTTTAAACCTCTTTAAAACATTATCCTTGAGCTGTCTGCTGTGTTCCTTTGCCTTAATTTAAAGCAAAGGACTGGAAGGACAAACTTGTTTTTACTTCTACTTGTTTTTTTACAACTTGGACAGCACATAACATGAGATCTAAGTCAAGTCACATTCGTACTTGTCTCTGTTTTTAGGGGTTGAGGCAGCGATCATTAACTAAGCTTTAGTTTCTTGCCCGCTTCATTGACCACAATGACTTCTTTGCACCATCAAAACTCTCTCCAAGCTTTTCTGTGTTTTGATGACATGACTCAGCAAAAGTCTATTAAAAACTTTGCTGTCTTGCAGTTGCATTCATCCATGCAACAGTTAAATATGCCAAGTAAGGGCATTTATGCCCTTGCAGCCCATGGGTAGGGAAGTTTACTACTCATTAAACTAAAGATGACCTCTTATGCTTCCCTGAATGGTTAGGATCGGTCTATTGGCCACACAAAATATGTTCATAATATTTTTTTGCACAGAATTATTCTTAGATAATGAGATTTAGTCTTAAGGTCGGACTATTTTGAGCTCCTTTCAGAATAAAATGTCTTGGTGCCTCTTGTCACTTCAAATCCAAATAAGCTGCTGACCACACCCCCTGACCTCAACTTAACATGTGCACTTGCATGTGAAAATGGCTGCAAACAGATGCACAATTATACAACCGTACATCTTTGAAAAGCAGAAGTAGAGCCTCCTGCACAACCAACAAAAATGCAGCAAGTGGTTTCTGAATGGTAACTCAAACAAAACTGTATGCTACTGGAAAAGTAGCGCATACAGCAGTAAAACTAGCTGACTAAATGGGTAGCTGGGGTTGCTAGGTAATGGTGCAGAGCCTGCCGAAACAGCTCATTTTCCTGACACTGAAAAACATTAACTTGTTGCCAGAAAATGTTTTTTTTTTTAACACTTGGTCAGTTTTTAGAAGCAGCCGAGACCAAAATTGAGGTATTAAAAAAATGGGCAAAATGTGAGTTTTGCATAATGCATCCTGTTTAAATATTAAGATAACTTGGATAGTTTTATTGTTTTAAATAATTCTAGGGGAATCAGAATTGGTTAATTAAAAAAATTCTGAGTCTTTATGAAATTGTAATAACTACACTTCTAATTTTGCAATCCTAATTAAACAGATGACTTCTGGTTGTTTTTTTCTTTGCACAAGAGGGTAAAAACAGCCTCATTGCATAATAAAATTCCGAAGTTAAATCCCCTCGTCTCCCAAAAGACAAGTGCTGTTTTAGCCGCTGAAGCTCGCCGCCCCGATGGGACAAAGAGCGAGATAAAGATGGCCGCAGACTGACTGAGCAGCTGTTGGCTCTGAGATTCACAGATAGAAAACAGTCATGGTGAAGAGCAGGGAGCCACCAAACCCTGAGTGAAGGCGATGCGTCCCTGAGCAGAGAGTTGGACATGTCTGAGTCTTGAAAGGTTCTGGAAGTGGCCGGGTGACTTGAAACTGCTGGGTTATTTTAGGCCAAAAACACTGTGAGGCAAATGGACTGAAGATGCAGATTAATCCCAGAGAGCAGGTGTGCAACACGCTAAAGCTAATCTGGTCACACGGGAAGTGACTGGGTGAGGGTAATTAACAGATCAGGTTAAATGTACTTTAATATGCAATTTTCTTTTCTTCTATGCAACAATGGTTTCTTCTGTTTGGTTTGTCGTAGGGTAGGGCGATAAATGTCTTATTTTTTTCCTTTTTCTTTAATTAAACTTTTGATTTTTGAAGATGTAATTTTTGCAATATCTACTTTTTATTTTTATTTAATTTTTTTAAAATCATTGCACTCCTGGAGTTTCATCATCACAAACAGGGCTGCCATCTTGTTTGACATCTTGTTTCCCCCCATTTAATTCTTCATCCTCAGTTTGGCTTGTTAAGCTTTGGTTTTCCTTCCATCTTTGAAATGAGAAAGAATAACAGGAAGCTCTTCCAAAATGTGTTAACACTTAAGATAAAAGCCAGAAAAACTAAAAGTGGCGTACTATTCTTCAGAAGTTCAAGTCAGACTTTTAATTTTAGGTTTTTGTTTCAGTAGTAAGTTTGGAGGAATGCATAGAAGGGTTTGGACTCCACAACCTTCAATCTACATAAAACTTTACAAAAGATGCAAGAATATTCTGGTCAGTATAAACTAAGTGTATCATTTGTTGACTAATTAAATTATGCAAACTGAAGTCACAACTCTTTAAATAGCTGACCATAGTGGATGATGCTATTATCAGCTCAGTGGACTGAGGGGCGCTCCACAGTTTGAAGTCTGCTTTGTGGCTTTTAGGTGTGTGTGGCTTTGAATGCATTTCTTCTCCCCCCCCCCGCAATACATTCATGTGACTCCACATTGAGCCTACGTCCCCGGGGACAAACAATCATGTCTCGCACAGACTCCTACTGCGGCCGTTCGACTTTTAAAAAAGCTGATGTGGAATGCAGAGCTTGATTATTTGGCACACGGAGAAGAAAAATGTTTAGGATTGTTCTTTGTCCACTGGGAAACGCTGTTAATCTGGTGGCTTTTGAGACTTTAGGAGTGACTCTGTAACAGTGCTGATTCTTTGTAGACATTGTTCTATGTTTTGTCAAATGCAATTGATGCTAGATTCCTAAATACAATGTGCTAAAGTGTGATTTTCTGATATTTCTGTAGATAAATAAAACAGTAGTTGATTCTATCAACTGTTGTTAAATATTCTGGGAAAGTCTTTAAAGTTTAAAGCATTACAGGGGACGTATCATCAAAAAATTCAAAATGTTCATGTTTTTGTTCTTCCGTTTGTGCCTCAACTGCTTATAAACTGCTTTTTTGGCAATAAATTTTTTTTTTTCTTTTCTGTTTGGTCTGAAAAATGTCCTTTTTCAAAAACCTCCAGAATGTAACAGTACAACCCAATCTCTCCTAACCTGTTCTGGGGAGCATTTTAAACTGGCTCTTGTTATGAAAGAAAGATAAAAATGATCTTCTATTCTCAATGCTAATGACTTTACCATTTATTTCCTATTGGTGATTAAACCAAGGCTTTTTGTTGCACTTCCTGTTGCCCTCAGTCTCTTTTAAAAAAAACATTTTCCACACCGTTGGGTCACCTGGCTGCTTCATCTTTGCTGTCTGATCTGGTTTCTTGTCTGGACAGGAGAGGATAGTCATTTCTGTTCTGAGAATAGATCCAGTACTTCCTTGAAAACGCTCTGTGTTATTCACATGTGAGCTTTTCAACAATTTTAAATGACTTCAATATTTTTAAGGAATATTGAGGCTCTCTTTTTTTTCTTTTAATTTTTGAATCTTTTTGTATCTCTAAAAATATGATATGTAAGCAATGGCAAGTCCTTTTTTCTTTTTAAACCATTCTTGGTCCATCTTTTTTCATTTACTTCCCAAATTAAAAAGTTTACCCTTTGTCTATAAACATCATGTTTATCGTTCTAGATAAATGTGTGAAGTTATTTTTAATAGCAACCTAACAGAAGAGGCTGAATGTTTTTTCCTTCAACATAAATAGAGAAATGACTGTCATGTGATCAGAGGTCACCAGAGCCTGAATGTTTGAACCTTTAAGTCATTCATGCCCAGACATGATAGTCATTCTTAAACCCTTTTTCTGTTTGATGACAAACATTGTAAAACTGACCATTTTAAGACATATTTGCTTTAGTAAAATTTTTAAAATGTATCTTGTAAATTAGTAGAAAACAACTTTTTTCTACTATTTTTGCAAAGTTCCTCTGGTAAGATTGTCTTCATTCTGCTCAGAAGATGATGATTTTATTATCATAATCTCTCAAGACCCTACATTGTGCACACCTCATGTTGATTAAATGCCCAAAAAAGTGGCAGATTTTTGGACACACAGAAGCAGAAGTGGTAAAAAGGCCTAAATTGTTGCAGTATTTCTCAATGGTATAATCACATGATTTTGTAACATCCGCCAATAAGCCAGTTTTCAAGTCTCATCTCAAGCTTGATCTGGCACATCTGATGCAAATGAAGAGGTGACTTACATCATCTTTTTGTGTCATTTAAGAAAGTCTTGTTTTTAATCTTAAATCTAAAGTAATGGGCTAAGAGAAGGGTTGTCCATCTTTGTTTGCGGATTTCAATTAAGTTTTACTTGTTTAGCGCATTTCATTAACAAGGCAGTTTGAAGTGATTTACATCATAAAAATATAACAAATATAGTCAACAAAGGTGAAAACCAGTAACGGACGTTACAGTTCATCACTTTCATCTGTCTGATATACCGCCGTGCCAGAAACAAGTAAATACATTGTGACATTTGTGCGAGTAAAAGGAGGAGAAAAAGTGGCAATTAAATGCATTTAGATGTTACTCTGCTACAAATTTTATGCAACTAATGATTGTGGTATAATTATATATTTGAAATATAATTTTGTAAATAAGTAGAGGATCGGCTTGTCCAACATTTCATATTCAGAAATAACAATGGTAAGTAGAAGTTTAGTGGTTGCAAAGTTCTCAACACACCATTTTTCATTTGTTTTTGTGCAAGAACATGGAGATGGAAAACTAGTTTCCCTTTTTTTGTTAAGCAATAAGAATATATTATATTAGATACACCTTTCTGTGGTTGTTCCAAACATTTATGGGCTTCTAATAAACCTCTTCTTTGAGGTTTAATAACAGAGAGAAATTAATAATTTGGTTTGGATTTCCTCCATCAGCTCCAGCTTGTGTATCAGACACATATCAGACTCCTTATGCCTGAGCAGCAGCTTCTGACTCAGTGCTGAATGGAGTCACATGGTAGCTTGTCAGCAGGCTGGAAGAGGAAACATAATCCCAAGGAGGAAGGCTGCATTATCAGTCCCAGTCTGTAGCTCTGACAGTGCGCACCAGACGGCACGCGGCTGGCGAGACGCTGCATGCAAATAGGAATTTTTTTTGTCCCTATATTTTAATTTCTGCTGCATTTTTCCCCTTTTTTTGCGTTCATCCTGCAGTCTGACCAGCTCCTTTCACAGCAGAGGTCAGAATAAACTAGAATGTCTGCGGTGGCTTCCATGCAGTAAGCACTCTGAGGTATTTGTACTATTATTGATGCATTTTTCTGTTTCCAAGTCATTTGTTATTTTAAGTTGACCTTGTTCTCTGATTATGTTTGAATTTTGATTAATCATTCATCTGGTGACGGTTCTCTCTGGGTTTATCTAATGAACCATAACTTTTTCTTTTCTGTTTTTTTATCCCGGCTTCCTAATATCCAGTAGAGTTGAGGTGAGTGTTGAGGCGGGCTTGTAGCTTTATATCTGACCAAAATGTAAACAAGTACAGATAAACTCCACGAATTAGGGAAAAATGTCAAAACACTGCCACTAAATAGATTCAGTTGCAAAAACATTCTCCAATTAACCTAAAAAAATCTGCTAATCAAATGCTGTATATTTTGAAGATAAGTGCTTTTTAAGCCAATTATTCTGCTATTTTATTAATTGTATGGCAGGAAATGTTGCATTTAATGGTTTCACATAAAACCCAAAGGACAAATTATGTCTCACTTTAAACTATCTCGGCAACGATAAAAAAATTCTTCAAAAGGCAAAACCAAAAAAAAGCATCCTCTGTCTGCAGGACAAATCCAAATTAAGTCCTCAGTCTTGTTTTTGCGAGGGTCTAAACTTTTTATGTCTTCCCTCTCATTGTCCTGCTTTTTATAAGTGAAGGCTTGTATTTTTTGAGTTTTGAACTTTGCGATCAAGACTCTATTTCTAGTGAAAAGCAGCTTTTTTATTGGCATAATTTTCATGTTATTGAGTTGTTCTTTAATTACGCATTCTTGTCGGATTGAACTGGCACAGAACTGTACAATCTGCGGCCGGCGCTCGCGTGTTGGGCTGCAGACTGAAGCCATGCCCGGTCAGGGCGTCTTCGCCGGAACGCCGGCTTAAGACGCGTGTGACTGCTTGTGTGGAGTTCAAGCCGGGCTCATGACCTCCGTCCAGCCATCTGACCGCCATGCTTTTTCTTCTTATCCTTTTTCTGAGGTGCAACAAGGGAGTTTAAGGTTTCTGGTTTTACTGAAACAATTTGAGATGGAAGTGAAAGATTTCCAACTGCAGACAGAAAACCTAACTGGTCAAAAGCAGGAAGGAAGTTGCATATCAACAAAGTGGCATCAAAATTTTTACATCTTGGAGTCACTGCACTGCCAGTTCTTATTTGCTAGATTGATGCTTTTGGATGTTCTTTTTTTGGTCCTTAACTAGCTTATCTTTGCCAAGTCAGTAATTGTGTGCTTTGGACACAATTACTAGATGTGTCCAAAGCACAAATATCCCAGTTACAAAAGTTTGACTCCAGGTAGGATTTCTCAAGTATCTCTACAGAGGAAAAACTCCAGTGACAAATTTTTTATTCCTTTGGTTCAGATAGATCAGATTTTGTCACAGTCTTCACATTTCTTCCTTCCACTCAACTTTTTAGCAAACCAAGGCTCTCCCAATGATAGTTTGTGACTAGACTAGGGTTGTATTGATGACGGTTTGCCAAACAATTGACAACATTGCATGATTAGGTAAACAATAAGGTGACCCTAACTTGTCTAGTTAAAAATATATTTTTTTAAATGTGTCTAAAGTGGTTATCTAATTTTCAGAAAACTATTTATGTTTTTATTAGCTGTAAGGCATGATCAACAAAATTATCAAAAAATAAATGGTTGACTTATATGTTTTGGTGTGACATTAATCCGTATGAGTTTTACTTTCAGATAAACAAGTGGGCGTTTCTACAGCTTTTAGATACAAAATTTTTTGTTTCATCTTTGAAAGATGAAACTTTAAAAGATGAAAACTTTTTTAAAAATATTATTTATCTTTTAAAATGTACATTTATTTTTTTAGATATAGTCTGTAAATATTCATACAAAGTCACATTTCTGCTTTGTTCTTTACCAACCCTTCATTTGTATTCTCAGTAGCCAATAAGAAAATTAGTAACACAATCAATTTGTTGTTTTGAGTAGCAACACCATAAGAAGGATATTCGAGCAGCTCGGGATCTGACACGCTAACCTGTTTTCATTTTGCAGATCTTTAACTTCAATGTAAACTTTTGGTTTAATGGGTAACAACAAGGTACATTTAAAGCTTCTGTGGTCTCCACAATCTAAGGACATTTCAAGGAGAATTTGGAGAGGAAATGGGGAAAGAGTTGAGGTTTAGTTGCTTGGAAGAAGTGAGGGGTGTTTTGGTTTGTCCATAATCTCAAAGGGTTCAGTCTGGTAAACTCTGTGGGAGCCCAACTAAAGCAAAAGTCTCCTGAGTAGAAAACTTTGTAGATTGTACTAATCAGATTTTATTTATGCCTTTGAGGTTCTTGCCTCCTTTTTCACTTTGTGTTCTCGTGACCTTATCATTTCATATTAGTTTATTTTTCTTGGTATTGCTGTTTGTTTGTTTTTTTATTATGAGAAATTATAGATAAATGTATTGAGAATATCCTCCAATCAGACAAGGTCAAGATTTCAAACATCTGAGGCGATTGTGCTTGTGAATAATCAACAATCCTGGATGTTTGTGATCACTTAAATCTGTACCTGAGAACAATTTTAAGCATTTCTTAAAATCTTTAGGTGGTTTTCTCTCCAGTCTCCAAAAGGGAAGGTCTACATTTCATTCACTCAGATTTCCACTGGGGTTGCATGACTTTTATTAATGTATTGGAATGAAATCTCTGTAAATTCAGAGAGTTTTAAGTGTTTTAAGAATTTAAAACTTGTACAGTGGCTTTACCACTGTACGCACAGTACAATGGCTGCTGGAAATGAGAAGTGTTTAGTTGTTGAGTTACCATCCAGAAACCACTTGATGTGTTCTTATTGGTTGTGCAGGAGGCACCACTTCTGCTTTTCAAAGCAAATTGCACATCCGTTTGTGGCGATTTTCACACGAGTGAAGCAGCAGCTTAATTGAATTTAAAGTAACAAGCGATCCTAAAAAAGCTCATTCTGGGTAGAATGAGGCAGAACCGTAATCTGTCATCTCTATATCTATTGTGTTGTATCTAACATTTTCTGAAGATTGTTGACTTGTCATTCAGTCTGTGACTTCTGACTTAATATCTTGAAACAGGAAGTCCACAGAATCTGCATTTTCCACAACTGTCTAAAGTTACTTTTTTATGTACTTGTGACTTTTTACTCATTTATGCCTTTCTCTTTCTGTTTTGTCAAATGTGACCGATCCAAGAAGAAATTCCAGATTTGAAAACTCCTCAGAGGTCTGACTCTGATGCAGTTACCTCCTTCCTGTTTTCAAATTTGCTTCCTGTCAGAAACAAGGTTTTTTTCCTCAAACCATTTAATGCCCTTTCTAAATCTAGCACGGAAAAGGTTGGAAGTTTAAGGGGACAATGCTTTTGTTTCAGAAGGCTTTGTAAGGCACAAGGCTTCTGCAAAGACGTGTGTAACTACTCGACTTGCGTCGTTATGCGCTGTCAGCACTCATCAATGTCTCTGCTCTTTGAAGCTGTTGCACAAGTAGTCAGTGCTTTTTAAATCAGACTGAAAGCCAGAATGAACCAGGTAGAAACATTTAAATCAGGGTTTTTGGGTTTTTTTTTTTTTTTACTCTCTTGGAAGGATGATTTCACATGTTGTTATTGTTATCGCCTCTGATCGTTGTTATCCTTGCGGTGTTATTGCAGACTTGCCCTGAGGTAGATAAACTGGTTCCCAGGGCTTTTACCCAGGATCCCAGGGTTTGGTAACTTTATCCCTGTGTAGGGAGCTCTGTCTTTTCCAGAGTGGTGAGGTCTAGGTTTACTGAGAAAGTAATCTTTAAGCACGTCCAAGCTGAAACACTTTCTCTTTTTGAATCTGTCGCCTCTTTATCTTGTGAACTGCAGTGCAGGAATTGGCACACTGGCTGGAGTTTCTTTACATTTTGGTGCTTCAATGCCTCTTTTTCAACCAGTCAGTCATTTAAGTCTTAATATGATTGTGTTCAGACACCAGGAAGGTTTATCAAATCTCTTGATTGCTGCTGTGAATATGCAACACCTGCTTTAGTAGACTGGAAGTACAAAGAAAGGAGTCCAATCCTTTGTGCTTGAACTGAAGGAATACGATTATCGATGTTGCTAGTGAGATACTTCAGAGTTTCTGAAGGTGGACATTGGAAGAAGCATTATCTGCTGCTTATCAATGGTTTCTGCATAGTAGCTCTATTATCTTGGTCTTATCTGACTAAATGCTTGATGACCTTATAAACTGTTCTACCATGCAACTATGGGTTAAGCAGACTTGGCTATGTTTGGTCCTCTTTAATCAAAACTGGTACAAGGCCTGCAATAAATAACTTATATTTCTATTTGGGCTACTTTGTTTGGTTTGCATCTTCCTGCTAAACAAATTGTAATTCACCGCATTGTTTACCTTGATGTACAAGGTTTTGAAATCTGGTGACCAAATATGGAATTTTTAAAGCTCTTACACAAACATTATTTTTTTTCTATATTAACTAAAGCTCAGTAAATCTTAACCCTGAGCTTTGTGGTAACATGAAAAATATATTAATGCCATGTCAGAGTTCTAAGTTATTGCTGATTTTGGGTTTGAAGCGTTTTAGCAACACGAGGCAATTAAGGAATTGAAATGCGTGATTGTATTAAGAAGCAATTGGCATAAACATAATATATGTTGAAATTCAGTTTATAACACTAACCTTCAGGGGCAAACTTCAGGGGCTTGCAGAAGGAAATCTGTAGCTACAGTCTGGCCCAAAAAAGGTTGTCACTAATATTTTGTTAGACGGCCTTTGCCTTTTGATTATAGCACACATTTGCTGTGGCTTTTTTTTCAATAAGCTTCTGAAGTGTCACAAGACTTTTTCATCCAGTGTTGCATTGGTCAGTCAGTACATTCAGATAGTCAGCTGGTCTCATAATGTTGCCGATTCTTATCATAAGCATGATGGTTGATCATTTCACCTGCCTGTCTTTTTACCCTGAAGAGGCCATTATTTTACAGCTGAATAAGAATCTGAACTCATTGGATCACGTGACCTTTGTCCATTGCTCCAGAGTCCAATCTTTATGCTTCCTTGCAAATTGAAAATTTTTTCTCTGCCTTGCCTCGCTGATTAGTGTTTTTTAAATTTTTTTTTATTGCCACACAGCTGTTACCGTTCCCTTTATATTGTGAATGGAAATATTCTTACTTTCACAATTAAACATGATGTCTTCTGTTACTCGTAAATCTGATCTTGTCGAACATTTCATCACATCATTCAGGATTTTTTTTTCAGACCACATCTTCCTCAAAGACAATGGTTCACCACTGTCTTTATACTACTTAATAGAGTTAAACAATTCTCAACCCAATCTTAGAAGCTTCTTGTTAGATGTTTTCTCTGCCCGATGCCGATGATTTGACTCTTTTTAAGCAGACTTACATAATTTCTATGACCACAGGACAGGTCTTTCAACATAGTTAAGAAACGAGAGGCCACTTATTGCAAAAGCTGGGGTTAAATAACTTGACAGTTGAAAGACGGTTGTCCTCGTGCAAATATCCAATAAGATAGTTGCATCATTTTTAGCCGGGCAGCGGATAGCAGAGGAAAATCATCAACCATTTCTATTCCAAGTGTCAAGAAAATCCCTGATTATTTAACTGTAAACAAAGACTCTCTCGTTGGTTTGTGTTTCTCCAGGTTATGCTGCCCAAAAGCTGTCTGAGTCCCAGTGAGAAAGAGAAGGGCTAAATCCGCACCAGTCCAAACCAGCTTCCCAGAGCCTGAACAACAGGAACTTTCCCTGCAGAGCCATGAGCAACCCCAGCGCTCCCGACCAGGTTACAGATGCTGTTGCATCAGTTGTTCACAGTGTAAGTTTACACGGCAACATGTTGGGAAGCCCTACTTGGGAGAGGTCAGCCCCATTTGATAAAATCTGCTGGTAATGAAGAGGATTAATGCAGCTCCCCTGCTGCTCACAGCAGTTTTTTGGGGCTTGTTCTGCTTGACAATTTTGCTGCAAAGATTTCGGTTCCCTTTATCCATGTGCAAAATTTCTGCTGCTTCAGCTTCCTCGGTTTTGTTTGGCACAGAAAGTTTGTCACATTTTTTTTTTGCTGTGTTTGTATAAATCTAGTCCCTTTCAATTGTTCTAAACTTGAGACCAAAAAGTGAACGCCAATAAATATGTATAATATGTTGACTTCACAACAGAAACACTCAGGTTCACTGCGTTTAGTCTAACAAAATAAAATATCAAATTGGTGGTTAACATCAGTCTATTAGCTTCTGCCCCTATACATTAAATAAAATACAATAACCATGAAACCACAAAGTAATAGTTCCCAATGAGCTATTACTCAGTTATAATAGTTATAAAATTAAACATAGCTATAATACACAACATTAAAAATGTGTACAAAACACAGAAAATTACTCATGAAACACTGCATATGATTAAATTAGTTTAAAATCTAATACTTGTAAGAAAAACAGTCACTAACAAAAACAGAAAAAAAGGGGGAAGAGCTGTCTATAATATTGTTGAAATAAAATCAGGAGTTATATACGCATAGAAAAATTTTTTTTTAGAAGATTGAATGAAAATAGATTCAGTAAATGACGTTTCCTCTTCATGTGGAGCTGATAGAAAGAAGCTGTAAAATAATGGCCACAAATTCCTTGTAATGCTTTCGAAAGCAGCTGATCAACAGCCAAAGTGCACTTCATTACTGCATCTCTGGGTCTTCATCTTAGTAAGCTCATCTCATGATGAACTTTGAACGGCGCTAAAGTAAAAAACTGAGCTCCTGTTGCTGTAAGTTCTCAGCTTTGAGAGCTCTGGGAACTGCAGAGAAGCTTTCCAAGAATGAGGTCTGTTGTTTTTTAATTTTGTATTGATTAATACTCATTTCACAGGAGCTCTTATGATGAGCTCAAGTTAAGACTTTCCCAGAAAGGCTGCCATTGTTTCTGTACCGCTGCTTGTAAAGGGGGTGTGGGAATGCTGACTTTGCAAAAAGTCAAGACGATTTGTGTCGTCTTGAGCCAAAAAAGCCACTGCTTCAAACTTTCTGTTTCCCAAAGCTCTCCTGTTCTACCATGCAACTATGGGTTAAGCAGACTTGGCTATGTTTGGTCCTCTTTAATCAAACTCTAGTTTGTTTGGAGACCAAAAATGAACTCTGCTCCACCTAAAAACCCTTGTCTCAGTTCATTTGAAGTGAACTCTGGTGGGTCCAATAAGCAAATGGATGCAAGTTGTTTTATGTTCATGAAAAACTTAAAAAAATAAACATTGTCACTTATATTCTGACTCTATTTTACTGCACCAAAACTCTATTAATTGCAATGACTCCCATTAAAACTACAAAGATCTAGTTAATGCCATTTATTCTCAATGAACATCAATGTATATGGTGAAAAATAGGCTTGGATTGTAAGGGACAACTGAGATTAGCTTAAACAAAATATCTACAGTTTACCTCTGCAAACAAGAGAGTGCAGATGCAGCATTTTATTTGTTCTACATATATTTCATATTTTGTGATCTGATAGAATGATGGAAAAAAATGGTTAAAGGGAGTATGGAAAAAATATTTTAAGAAGATTTGTATTTATCTTAAGCGGCTAAAGCCTGAGATCATATTAAAAATTGTCTTTTTAAAGTGGATTCTGCTTTTCTCCCCGTTTTGTTTACATTCTAGAAATTCCTTGTATTAAAACACACACATTTAAAATGCAGATGTCTCAGAGCACAAAATCTCTCAACTTATAATAATAAAGACTAAGGAAGTAATTTATGCATTTGTTTCCCCACATGCAGACTTTCTTTTTATAGGAAATATTGATAAATACTGAGAGTTTTTTGTTGTTTAACAACATTTTCTTTAACTTTTCTTTGGCTCCAGTCATTTGTCTTTTTCTGCATTTTGTTCCCATTAAGACATTTGGACCAGAATTGTTGAAGAAGCTGCGTAGATAAAAATGTTTGCTCTGTGATTGTGTGTTGGCAGTTATTGGCTGTCATCTTGGCGCTGACCCCAGCAGGTTAATCATTGTCTCCCTCACAGTCAGTAAATGTGTACCGAGTTCACATAATCCTGTTTGAATTCAAAGACACGTTAAACACTTAAAGTGACGTAGTTTTTTTTGACTCCATCGGAGCATATCAGGTCAAGAAACCTACATGTGGATAACCTTTTAGTTTTAAATAAATAGATTTTTTGTACTTTGTTTTTGGCTTCTTTAACGAACCTTAGTGGCGCTAATGGACTTTCTGTATTCGTTTAAGGTGAGTTTTTCCTTTTTTTATCTCCTACTTGAGTTAATGTTTGAATCTGAAGCATCGTTTCTAAGTTTTAGTTCCTTTTTTCATAAGATATTATCCTAAAACCTCAATGTACCGACTTCCGACCTGTGTCTGGTTAATATTTACTCTAGTTCATGTGCGTCCTTAAAACATTTCATTCAGTTAGCTCACCGCTCTAACTCTCATATTTAATGAAACGGAACAAACTCACCAGCTTTCTCTGCACTACAGGTCCATTTCTCTGGTTGTCCAGATATTCTGGTAATTTATAAGCGTTGACAGTTTCTTCTAAGCTGTAACAATAAACACCAAGGGTGGAGTGTCCACCACCCTACATGCTTGAAGAAACTTGGGTTTCGCCTGACTTTATTTGTTTCTTCCTCATTTGCCTGACACAGATATTTTTTGTACTTCTCAACATGTTTGCTTCAGGATGTGGCTTCTGCCTGTTGTAATTAAAGCAGCATCCGTTTGTGGTTTTTACCAGGTTTACCAGGAAAACACAATATTTGGCCACTTTGTACTAAAGTTGACACTTTTGTTTATATAATTATTCAACTTTCCACGTTTGTGATACATACCCTGATTATGTCGAGCCCTTTAGTCATCATTAACTACTTTAGAGAGCCTAAAGAATAACTAACTAGAGGTAGTTGGTTAATATTAGTCCATAAACTTGATGAAATAAAACCCTCACTACACTGTAAAAACACAAAATCTTATTTTTTTGAAACTTGGTACCCTTGAAATTAGATACAACTAACATAAAAGTAACTTTTTAGCAAAAAATGGGAGCTTCTTTTATGTCAAATATGATGAAAAAGCACTAGCAATAAGTGAGCTAGGACTTTTTAAAAAATATTAAAGATTTGTTTAAATAAAACAAACTTCCAAATCTTACAGAAAAGTTATTTGTGAATTAGTTTAGTCTCATTTCAATTGTACTAAAATGTATACATTAGAATCTAGATGAAAATGCTTAAATATATTATGTTTTTGCAGTGTACAGCCACACTATTGCGGTCTTTGCTCTGGAGGTAGTTTTTAAAAGTGAACTTAAAAACCAGTTTTTTAAAAGCCTACAATAAAAGGCAATTTAAAGAATGTTGGTAATGAGGCCGACTCTGATTTTAGGGAAACCCATATGATGTAACAGGGAAGTGATTAAAATCTGCTTGCATAATGCAAATTCTTCTGGCTATCTGTAATAAAAACAGAGTTGGCTCAGGTTTCTATGGAGTGTCATGTTAAGACGAGAACGCAGCGATGGATAAACCACACGGTGCAACATGGTGACAAGTGGAGCGACAGCCGGGTCGACCCTGGTTTCCCTCTAAATGCAAACTCTGTGAGATTTGAGACTATCTCACTATGCATGTAGTCTGTTGCTGCTCCAGCATACAGCACAGTCACTGTCCAAACACATTAACACTGAGATCAGTTTATTTATAACGCAGCACTGGTCTAATTCAGTAAATCAGTAATATGGACACTTCAGATGCAGTTACATGCATGAAATTTGTAGCAATTGCTCAGTAAACTAGTCCTTATTAAACAGTTTTCTTAAAAAATTTGTATTCCTCTTGTATGAATAAATTTCCATTTGCCTGTCACTTTGCTGCAGTTACTCCTGCATTTCTTTGCTGAGAAAACATAAATAATATTTTCTGTTTAATTCATTCTTTTAGGGTTTTTTTGCACCCAAAGTGCAACAGTTTTTGAGCTACAGCAAATAAGAGATTGCACAATGTTTGGATTTAGGGCTTTTCCACACCTTCTACTTAGCAAAACAGTTATTTGATTTAAAGTTATAATTTGTCCTCTCAAAAATTGATGGTTGCTTTAGCTTTTCTTGCAATCCTTTTTTTTTTTTTTGCTTCCGTCATATTTTTGATAATTATTAACTTGAAATGTTTCCTTTTCAACCAGTGAGCATCTTATTTAAAGTTAATTTATACAATGTTTTCTGCAAACAGCTATGCAGGTGGTAAATATGTCACATGCTTTCAATGATATGATTTTTTTTCTCTTAAAGATTTAACAGTGTAAAATTTTCATCCCATTTCAGTCGGTTGTCCACTTTCCTGTCAGCTTGTTCCAGTGATGCAGGTCCCACTTTGTCGGTGTTTGAAGTTAAAATAATCATACTCAGACTTTATGCAGTGATGAGCAGAAGTAGAACGGTTCCTGGTTCCTGCAGAGGTTTGCTGCTGTAACCCTCAACAGTGAGCTGTGTTGTAAATCATCTGCTGTTCTTCAAACTGCGCTGCTGCTGGTTGAACTTGTTTTTTTTTAAGTCCTCAGGGTATTAGTTGTGGAAAATCTTTTTTAGTCTCTATTAATTCACTTCAAAGCCAGAATGTAAGTGAAAATAAACATGACATAATTTTTGAATTCACTTAATCAGATTAGAAAAATATTTTCCATATTTTTTATTTTGTTGCTAAATCAGTTTTTAACCCATTAAAAGCTTTACTTACTGAAATATTTTTGCTTTTTGTAGGTTTTAATCTTGTCCTTTTACTTGAGGCTTATGATTATATAAATTAACCAATAATTTTAAGGTAAAATATTTAACTTCTGTAAGGTTAATTTTCTGTTTGAGCAGAAAATTCTCATATGAAGTTAATTGTGTAAATTTATTACACACTGCAAACTAGTAAAGGGAATATTTTAGTCACTAAAACTACTTCTCTCTGTTAATGTATCAAAATGCAGTTAAAAAATACTTTATTAATCCCAGGTGGAGAGTCTTTAGAGTTGTTGCAGCAGTCTGTGTTACAGGAACTCTAAAAACCCTCTGACTTAAGACACTCTGTGTAATAGTTTCATGGCATACTTTGAGACAAGAACTGCAACATCATATTTAGAGTAGTTTTAGACCTAATTCAAAGTTCTAAATAACAGATTAAAAACAGTTTTTTTTGGTTGAGCTCATATGTTTATTTATTCAATAATTTAGCAGCAAATAAGGTTTTGGATTTGAAAACATTGCATATTTTGTCTAGTGTTTGAATACAATGTAATTAATTACCAGTATGCATAAATAACAGACTCTGCAATTAACTCAAGCCTCACCACTAGTACAGGAAGATGCTAGGCTAACATTTAGCATTTACCTGTTAGCTGTATCCTTTTGAGATCAGATCAACACAAATAAAGTGCACAAAGATGGGAAACAAAATGCAGCTCATTAGCTTAAAATTAAATCATAATAATTCAGATTTTATATTTATATGCTATTTTAAGTACTTAAAATATATTAAGTATATTTTTAATACAGTTAAAATGAATTACCATGCAGCTATGAAGTTGTGACTGATTTAGGGTGCAGGTTAGTTTTGAACTTTCCCTCTCCTTGGTGTTTATTGTAAAACTTGTCAGTATATAAGAGCTAGTTGGATTTTTATTGGAAAGTCTGTATTCATGCCTAAATCAATGAAAACATCTGGGATGTACGTGGAGCGAAGGAGGAATCAAGTAATTTCCTGTTCAGACAGGAAGTCAATGTTATCGTGATTTTTATGAGCTTATTGTCTGCATAATCTTTATTATGCAACATCTGCTGAAAATGGGACTGTAACTGCCAAGATGTGCTTAGAAACATTTTTCTTTGTGTTTGACATAAACTAAAACATATTTAAAATACTCTAAACTCCAGGTAATCTCAGGAATCTGACTAAAAATTTCTGAGAAGTTTATCACGTAGCATCAGGTAACTTTTGTCGCAATGTCTTTGCGTACCATGGCGATCCTCTGCTGCTGGAGTCGATCAACCCGTGTCGTAACATCCCACCGGAGGGGATGCGTGGGGGGAAAAACAAACGGATCTCACACCGCAGCGTGGAAATGAGTGTAACCAGTCAAGGCACTTGGCCGCTGTTTCCCGTTTAAAGCTCATATTTGAGATCCCAGGCATGTGAGGGTCGATCATATGACGTAAGGGATGATTTGCAGGACTACAGAGCCCTCTAGAGTTTGAGAAAGAGTGAAGCACATAATCTTGGGTCACATCAAGTTCATAAATGCTTATAAAGGGTCTGTTGTGCCAGAATTTATTGATAAAACCCATTAATAGACTAACTTGTCCAGCTAAAAGCAAACTTTATACAAATGAGGTTAAAAGGACATGACTACACACATTTTGTAAATAAATACAATCGATACAAATGGTAAATGCAAAATAAAGGAACATGTATGTAATTCTTTGCCTACTTTTTAAAATCAAAGAATACAAAGCTAGTTAAATTAGATTATGTCCTATCTTGTTGAGCTGTACAGTGTGGGGATCAAATCCAATTCAAAATACTTAATTTATCCAAAAAGAAAATTAAGCTTTTGAATAATAAAGTATTCAATAATCAAATACTTGTTTTGGATGGGTATGCAGGGTCTCTTGTAACAGTCAGGCTTTGCTGTAGAGGCCTCTGACTGAAGACCGTTTCTGTGCATTTCTACGTACTTCTGCATCTTTTACCTTGTCTATGTTCTTTTAAACCTTTTTTTTAAAACAAGGTTTAAAAAAACCTTGTCTATGTTCTTTAAAAAAAATCTATCCAAACTCCTTTGTGGTATGGATTTATTTACATATTTTCTGTTTTGTTTGTTTGCAGCCAGAGGCTTCTGCAGCCTCTTCGCTTCACGGTCACCAACACCGGGGGGAAGAGGAGGATGAGGGCGACCTGAACAAAGCTTTGGGCGTTCAACGCTTCCAGCACATTCTCCGTCCTGCGGCCTCTGTGCCAGACGAGCTGCTTCACTCCTACCATGAGGAGGACATCGAATGTAAGAACAAGGAGCCTTCAGTTTGCCTTTGTTTATTCTGTCAAACATTAAAACTGTTAAATATTCTATTAATATTGTAATAATTATTCCCTGGTAAATTTTTCTAAAACATATGAAAGAAAAAAAAAATGCTACGAAGAAACAAGTCAGTTCTTTTTATCACCAAAATTGCAACATGGTTCAAAAATTCCTTTTAGTCTCAACTTTGAAGTATTGAAACTTTTCTTTTGAAGTATAAAAAAACGGATGAGAAGTGAAACGGTTTACATTAAAAAAAACTTAAAATGAGGCATTTTCTGTTGCACTTTTTCAGGCTAAAGTTTGAAGTATGAAAACTTTAGACTTTAGTGTATAAGATGCCATTTTCATGCCAGTCGCTGAGAGTGAAAACTCTAATTTCTGAATACAGCAGTGGTTCTGTGTGGTCAGTTTTGCTGTTTTTATTTTCCTAGTTCACCTTCATTCCTGTTTTTTTTTTTTTTTTTTTTCTTGCGCAGACCACCGTCACTACTCTCGTCACATCCACCGACCTCTGTCCAAACTGCCGACTGAGGGACGAAGGAAGAAAAGCGGCAAGAAAAGGAAAAAGGACAAGGATCATAAAAGCAGCCGTGCGCCCTCTAGTGGCCCAATAGAGGAAGGGGAGGATGAAGAGGAAGAGGAGGAAGAGAGCATAGAGGCCAATTCTGTTCTATCGGAGTCTGAGAAGCCCAGAGATGTAGAGGTACACATTATTTCACAGGATATTTATTACAAATATATTTTATTACAACCTTATTATAATTACCTGAACCTTTTGCTCTGATGCAGAAATCTTCATGAAAATGAAATTAGTTTACACAAAACCAAGGGATTTGTAGAACGGAGTATTAACGCCACACTAGGAAAGTAAAAATAAAAGTATGCAGTCATAGTACTACAAGACAAAAGTTGAGATAATATAAGAATAAGGTCATAACATTTTGAGATTAAAGTAAATATTATGAGAATAAAATATTTAAATAGTTGTAATACTGCGACTTATTCTCGTGATTTGACTATTCTTGTAGTTGTATTTTTTTCTTAGTGTTTTTATTATACAACAATATAAAATAATATAAATCATGTTTTACTTATCAATCGTATTTAGTACTATTTTTTCTAAAAAAATTTATTACAGCACTTTGGGTTTTTTTTTTGTTTAAGGGCTTTATAAACTTTGGTGAAGATAATAAAATTTAATTTAAGGGAAAAATAATAAAAAACTGATTCAGCTTATACTTTAGTCGTTCAGATTAAAATGGATTTTTAATTATTTTAGATTTATTCAATTTTAAATCAATATAAAGATGATTTTAAAATCTTCTTAATGCTAAACCAAATCGAGTAGACACCCCTAAAGCGAAGCCTGCTTTGTTTAAAGATATATAAAAAATAGAAACATATGCTTTTTGTTTCCTCTAGTTTTTCTTATCGGATGAAGACCAAATGTCGAGATGTGGCAACTCGACCCGAGACCTGAACATTTTTCCCCCGTCTCCTGTGAGAGCGGAAGCCAAAGATGCAGCCATCTTCGAGTGAGTGTCGCTTTATTCCCTAATAAGACTATGGTTCATAACTAAAAACATTTTTTAGAGGATCTGAAATCTGAATCAAATAATCCTAAACATTCTCAAGCAGGAAAAGAAGAGAGAGACAAGTGAGTTTTAAGATTTACTTGTATAAGGAGAAAGGACAGGAACTTGCTTCAGTTACAATCTCCTGCCTGTTCTGAAGCACGCTCTGCCTCACCCTCTCTTTTTATTTTCTTAGGGCAGTCCTTAGTTCCATAGCTGATCCAGTTATTTTGAGTTAATTACATAGCATTCCTGCTTCTTCTGTTCTCTTGAGTCACAGGCGTGTTGACCTATTGTGATCAGACCTGCCAGAACTGATCACAGTCATGAACTTTGACCCTTAGCCTTTGGCTGCAGTGACTGGTATCTCCTTCCAATTGGACATGCTCATCGCTTCCTACAAACATTACTAAAAGAAAACACACATTCTAGGCGCAAACAGACATAGAATATTTATTTTGGTAATTAATTTAATCCTCTCAGTTATGTTAACAATGAACAGCTTAAAAATTACCGGGTTCATCAACTGCGGTAACAACTTCGCTCCAACTCCTCTCCTCATTTTTGTGGATGTTCTTTGCACGAAATGTTGCATAAACAATCATGTTGTTTTCACATATAATCTCCGAGCTCCACTGCCCCGTGTCAGCTGTTTGGGGTTCCTCTCTGTGCTTTCACCTGAAAAATCACGGAGGGGAATCCGTGCTTTCTGATTGGCTACCCGTCACATTCAACAGGCTGCATTCTCACTCCCACATGAGAAAACTACACATTACTTCCATTTGTTTGGCATGCCTGAGAATAAGACAAGCACAGTTTTGCGCAATAAAATCTTTTACAGATTTTGCAAAATCTGTAAAAGATGCAAAAAAGCTTAAATAAACAGAAGTAGTTAAAGGGTGTTTCTAGCTTAAATTATGTGGAAGTATTTAGCTGTAAAAGAGCACACAATTTTTCAGAAATTATGGGATGTTCCATTCATTACAATGGTTACAAAAAATTTAATATTTCATAAACCACAGAAGATGTTAATACCAGTAGACACAGCCGTAATGTTCTGAATGAGTAGAATTTGGTCAAAGCTAAAAAGCTGAAATGGCACAAAGTATGCAGAAGCAGTGTAAAAGTAGAAGAACTCAAGAGTTTAATGAAAAAAATAAACGAATAAAAATCACCTGGTGAAAATGTTCTAGCAGTGATTTCTCAGGTTATTGCGCACCTTGGACTGTGAGGTACTCACTGTACGTTACCATGACTCAGGCATGCAGTGGGCCTGCTGGGCATCATCTGATGGACCAGAGCAATCCTGTTCTCATTGGCCCATAAATCACCTGTCTCTATAGTCGACTCCGCCTCATGACACAGACGAGGTTTTATTCTCAGCCTGGATTATATTGCAATAAGCTTTCCTCCGTTTGGCTGCAAAGCAACCTACGCTAAGATTTAGTTTGATTTTATTAAATATGCATACTTTAGTCTTGCTGAAGTAACTTCCAGGCAGTGAGTTAGTGAGCATGTTTATGTATTTGTAAAATATCTTTAGAAAAACATCTCAAATTTCCACGTTTTATCCCCCTTCCTGCAGTAAACCCGACTCGCCCAGCTCCCCAAGCCCCACTTCCCCGAAAACCCCCGCTTCGCCCGAAAACCCTCCCCTGCCTCGGGTCTCCTCCGCCAGCCGCAGCTACGACCTGCAGGAGCGCAGACGGACGGGCAACATGACGGGCGCCGAGCAAGCCAAGTACCAGCGCATCCCCACGGACGAGAGCGAAGCTCTGACGCTGGCCTCTGCCGACCTGGACGGCATCAAGAGTGAGTAATCATGCAATTAATTGAAGGGCAGAATTTTATCACCGATTGGGAAAGTTCAGCTCGAAAAGATTTGATAACACTTTATCTGCATGGGTATACATAAGACCCACATGATACCTGTAATACTTATGAAGGAGTCTTTATGGATGTTTCACCAAGTGTCATTTGGTTTGGTTAGTTTTGTCTTATTTTGAACATAGTGAAATATTTACAATAGAAATGAATAAAAAAAATAATAAGATTTTGTTTTTGTGTAATGAAAAGGATTTGTGCTAAACAATTATAAATATTTGATTTATTGAAAGATTAAAATGAAAGCTATCCTTTTATTGTGGATTAATTCCACTGACACATGTTGGTACGTCTTGATCCTGCAGGAAACTCTTGCGTTTTCTTGCTCTAGTATTGTCTCACTGGTATTTGTGCGTCATGGTGCAAGCTTTTTAATACCTGGGACTTCATTTGTCAGAGTGTTTAAATCAGTGCCAGCTCATTGTCTTTGATGCACCTTCATTCCTCCATCAGTGGTGTAATCAAATCCTGGCTTAGGAGATCCTCAGATTCTTCCAGAAACCTCTTTCTTTTCTCTGCCTCGCTGCGGCGTGGGCCCCTCCATATCGGTCGAGGGGCCAAGGTGATTTACGTCAAGAAGCCGACCCCTCAGCGGAGGGGTCTAATTAGAAGCAGGCCTTCGTTATTAAATTAGGCGTTCCTGCCGTCAGCTGAGGCCCTCAGGATTTAAGCTTGATCCAACATGGTGGCTAACGGGGAAACCTGGACCTCAGCTTCTGACCTCTTAGCGAAACATGCTAAGTCGACGTGAAAGCCAAATTAAGTGCGAGTTTGATAATTAGTCCTTTTTGCGGCTTTGAGATGACGAGCCGAGCGTGCAAACCGCTTCGTTAAATGTTCTTAATTATGTCTTCTTTTATCTGCTCCCATAAATCATCCTGGGAAAGAGTCTTTGTCTCTGGCTGCTGCTCAACAACAGGAATTACTTCTGTTCAACTCCAGCAAATTAACACCTTTTCTCCTTGATGCTTTCTGATGTTGAGGGTGGAGGGAGTCTGGAAACTTTTCTTTTTCCTTTTTTTTAATTTTTTTTACTTTGATTCAACCTGCAGACATCATCGGGCGACTTCTGGATAAAACCTGAATATTGTAGAGGAGGGTTTGGTGCAAACAAGGCAGAAATTAAAGTATTTTCATGTTTCTATTTAGGACTGTTTGATACTTCTGAGTCAACACTTTGATGTCGAACATTAAAAGCCTTTTTGCTACAAGTTCACTTGTCTGTAAGTCAATTTTGTTAAAATGTTGCTGCAAGAGTTTTTTCTTTTTCAGTCTTTCTTTGTCTCATTTATTCCCAAGGAAGTGCATTTTACAAAACATCCTGTTTCAATATCATAATGACAGTTTCTTAAGAAGAAAAGATGAGTAGGCCTGTGCATAATAATAATAATAATAATAAAACAATTACCACTTTGTTTTTCAGGAAAAGATTACAATGTTTGAAATGCAAAGTAGAATAATTTAAACGAAAATATAAATTAAACAGTAAGAAGTGCAAAAAAATAAAAATAAACAAACTGAAACTGACTTTTTTCTCAATTTTTTTATTTATTCTTTATTTCTCCAGAATTTTGTCTCAATATTTTCTCAGAAATGTATCTTTTTTCTAATCGTCATTCTTTTTTTTCCAAATTCTCAGATTTTTTCCCCTCAGATTTCTGACTTTTGATACCAGATTAGAGTGAGAATTCTGGAAAAAACAAAAGATTTAAATTTTATTTTTTTCTTTTAGTGTCCATAACCCTCTTCCATAATAATAAGACAATTCATTGGTTCCATAATCAGGAACCAAAGAACCAAGGTTTGGTTCCTTGCTAAATAACCAAGCAAAGTAAACGGTTCCTTGGTTACTTAGCAAGGAAGCTTGATTTAAATTTTCTTGCTTAGCTACCATGGAAAGTAAACGATTCCTTGGTTACTTGGCAAGGAAGCTTGATTTAAGCTTCCTTGCTTAAATCAAGCAAGGAAGCTTAAATCCTTATTTTATTTAAGCAAGGACTTAAATCCTTACTTGATTATTTGGGTTTAGGAACCCAAATAATCAAATCTGGTTTCTAAAAATTGAATCTTTTGAGTCTGGTACAATCTAGTCAACTTTGCCACCACAAACCGATTGAGAGAGGCTGTTCTTTCGTCTCATATTCTTGCCAGTCATCTCGGGTTCATTTGTTCAGCAATAACCATTTTCTTGTAATGCTCGTTTGCTGTTAATGCAACCATGTTTTCATTTGTTGTTTGCTACAATTGGAACGAATGGACCATAATTGTGAGCAGGTCTACTGATGTTTGAGTTCAGAACGGTTTCTATTTTCTGTTTTTCTCCGAGTTATCCAATGCAACTGTCCTTTCTCTGATTTTCAATGCCTGGGGTGCTGCCAGCATAGGTAACTCTACTCCCTGCTGAGGGACTGTAGAAACAAAAAGGCCAGGAAGCCTTTGACCAGGATGGCAGAGACTTGGTTTAAAGATGCAAGGCTGCAGCAACCAGCGAGGATACTCAGGGAATCATGTATTCTGCTTTTTTGTGAAATTATTGTAAAAACTATCACGTTTTTTTAGACTCTAATCAAAGTTTTTGTCATTTTGTTTCCCCAGGCCATCGATTTGAGGATGTTCCCGGCGTACGCAGACACCTGGTCAGGAAGAGCACCAAGGGGCAGATGGTGCACATCGGCAAAGACCACAAAGAGCCGACGACTCGCAGCAAAAAGCAGGACCGCACCCCACACGAGGTGAGACTTTCACTGGTTCTGGTCCTTTAATGGAGCCGAAGACCTTTTTCTAATTTTCAGCCTCAACATTCCCAAATACTGTAACATCCATCACTTTTAATCAACATTAGAAACTTTTTAAAAACATTTTTGGTCTTGTTTGCTTTGAAATTACTACACCAAAACTAAAATTAGCTTCAATGTTCTTTTTGTTAAATCTTGTCCAGGGTTGTTGGGGCATTTTTCTAATTTTGCTACAAAAATATTTGAGTAAAAACAACAAATCTTTTGGGAAGGTAGTTTTTTGATTTAATAAAGATGGAGTAGAGAGGATTATTACTCAACTCAATACACAATATTTAATCATAAACCCAAAGAAAAATTGAATGATGATCCTACCTGATGATAGAAAAATCTAAAGTGAGTCACTGTTGATGGCTAATTTCTTCTTTTTCTTCAGTCATTTCTGTGAAAACAATCTGAATTTGTTTTCCATTCTTGCTAACTCACTTCCTGGATAAAAACTGTATGTGAAACAGTTAGAAAAGCATCTATAAGGTTATCGGGAAAGTGGAAGGAAAGTTGACATTTACTCTTGAATATGAAAAATAAAACATGTTTTAATGTTCAGATCGTTTTGAAATAGCTTACAAATTGTGGCGACCGTTTTTCCCCGTCTCTCTGTCTCGGGTTTAGTTCTGCTCTGCCTCTTTTGTAGAAGCGACAGGGAGATGATTAAAAATGAATGAATGAGTTCTTTCCTTTCACGCGCCGAGATGGGAGAGAAGCTCAGAGTAACCAGACACGGGGAGGGAGAAAAAAAAACAAAAAACGAGGGAATCTGTTTTATTAATACGGACACGCATTCTCGTACATGCTCCTGTCAGGTGTGTGTGATGAGATTTAGGCGTCTTTAAAAGCGTGGCTCTGCCGGGTCGGCTCACTGTTTGAGTCCTCTCCTGCAGCCAGTACCGGTGGTTCTGTACCGCTCCGCCTCGCGGCCCGACGGCATCCTGCTGAACATGGACTCCCGTCAAATGGCCCGGTACCAGAAGGTGAGGCTGGGAGACCAGCCAGAGTTAGTGTTGACCTGTGTGAGCGTGGTTTGACAGGCATGCAGCGGCTGCAGAAGAGCTGTTTTTTTTTTTTGGGTGAGGGATTATTCTGGGCTGATACCGACCAGCATGGTGTTCATTTAACCTCCTAACAACCAACGAAGAAAGAGCGGAAACTGACTTTTTTTTTCGGGTTTTCTTTACATGTTGGAGCTTTGTTCTTATAATGTCGACTTCCATTAGGGCTGGGTGATAAGACTTAAAAATAAAATTGTTTTAGATATTTTTTCTGTTCTAAAAAAGATATTAGAAATGACAATGTTTTCAAAAAGTGGCTATTTCAATCAGGCTGTTTATTTATGGGAATATGATCATATTTACAGGATAAATACACAATCTTATCAGGAAAATGTTTAAAGATGACAAAAAAATCTAATTTTGAATAAGAAAAAACTTTGTTATAGCTCAGTTTGTGTGATTCTTTCTTTTAAAATATCATGCAAATAAAGTCTATTTCAAAGTCTTGCTACAGAGAATTGGATGTTGATGAGTTAAAACAATTGTTTTTCTGAAGTACTATCTGTGAAACTTATACTAATATAAATTCACAAAATCCTCATTTTATTTTTCTTCTTGAAGTTCTTATAAAAATACGTCTTTATTCCTTTTACAGAAATTACAACTTCATTCTGGATATATTGTGACTTTATTATCATAATAGCCTGTCCCAAATACTTCATCTGTGAGTTTACCTGAATTCAAAGTCCAAGTAAATTTAATCTGGAAAATAAGATGGCTGCTTTGGACATGACTAAACTAGGTAAACTTGAAGAATGCATCGGTGGGGAAAAAAAATGATTAAAATGTATTTATCCATCAGCCATATCTTCCACCTCAGGAAACTTTATAAGTTTATTAAATTGATTAAGAACACCAGATGAAACGTTTTAAGTCATTAGATACATTTCAGTGCATTTCAAAAATGGCTAAAATCACGATTTACAGTTTTTGAGTTTTACTTTTTAACTCATGTTGACTATGAAGTTTAGAAATGGGAGTCATTGGTTCAGTTGTTCCCTCTAAGTATCCTCTCTTCTGGCTTGTTAACCTGCAAATCAAATATGGATCATTTTCTCTTGACTGAACGTTTGGCACGTTTGGTCATTTTTGTCATTAATCCTGGACTTTAATTGGTTTATTTGAACTTTTCTTGTGTTGCAACGACACAGAAGTTTCTGAAAATTAACAATTGGTGTGCCAGTTTGAATTTAATCTGGGTTTTCTGTCTGAAATATAACATTCAGCCCCACTAATACTTGGATAAGTATCTCTAAGACGTTGTGCCTCAACTAAACTTAAATAGCTGTCAGCAACCTTGATGTTGATGATGGTTTATTTTCGTGGTACATAACCTGCTTTTAAAAACAGTTGCTAGATTTTAAGGCCATTATACTAGCTTAATGAGAAGATTAAGATTAGCATTCCTTTAGAGTACGCTTATTATTTGTAACAAATATGCATCTGCAGATAAATTGAAAATATTTCCAACATCAGTTTGTGAAAAGCTCAATCCTTTCTGGTTGACATTGTAGAACTGATCTGATCTGAAGCTAAATTGCCACTTGAGAAGATCTAGGTACATGTTTTTTATTTTTTATCTTAAATGCCAAATGTATGTATGTTTTGTACAGTTAACATAATTACTGCTTTGAGTATGTTATTTCAGTAAATGGACATTTTTAGAATCTATGCTCCAGTTAATGACTAATCAATTATGCGATTAATCGAAAATTTTAAGTTTGCCAAGACCTTGTTGATGGCTACAAAAGAAGTGAAAAGTCTCTGAAACCTGCTCATTAAACATGTATAAACATGAGCTGTATTTGCAATTCTGACCTGGAAATTCCCAGATTAAAAATTTGAATAATCACAAGTCCAATCAAATCTATGGCAACCATGAATGTCTGCCTGGCTGTTTGTTATAGCTGACTGATGACTGACTGACATGACTTTGCCTCCAGGTGTTTGTGGAGCTGAACGAGCTAACGATGGACAAGAACCAGGAGATGCAGTGGAAGGAGACGGCCCGTTGGATCAAGTTTGAGGAGGATGTCGAGGAGGAAACGGACCGGTGGGGGAAACCGCACGTCGCGTCGCTTTCTTTTCGCAGTCTGCTGGAGCTCAGACGGACCATCTCCCACGGTAAAACCACAACAAAGTTCCCTGAGTTCCAGGGAAATATTTTAATTTCACTGACTTGTTTTCAATGTTGGAAAGTGTAATCTAATGTTTGATTAAATGTTTAAATTTGGAATATCTTGTTTCAAAGACACATTTTTCTTTGCTAAATACCAGAAAACTTAGAGAATCTTTGTTTTTTTTAAAAGAAATTTTCCTGTAACAAATTCTGTTTACCTGACAGAAGTGAAACGCTTCCTGTTTGTGTTTACAGGTGCGGTGCTGCTGGATTTGGACCAGAAGACTCTGCCGGGTATCGCCCACCAGGTGGTGGAGCAGATGATCATTTCCGACCAGATCAAAGCGGAGGACAGATCCAACGTCCTGCGAGCTCTGCTGCTTAAACACAGGTAGAAAGATGACATAGACCTTTGATTTTATCACAGATCATTGACAATACTCACTTTGTTCCCCCTTTAAAAGTACTAATCTAATCAGTAGTATCAGATATTACTAACTAAATGTAACTTTTATAGCAAATTCACAATTTTAGGAAAAAACAGACTTTACTTTTTGTTCATTTATTCACCTGTTTGATCGTTCCTCTTACAACCAGGCTTCTACATCCTCTTAAGCTCTTTTCTTTACAGCTCCTTTTTTGTGGAGTAGATCTGCCACAATAACAAATTTTGTTGGACGATAAGTTGCCCTAGAAGTTAATGCGATGAACAATAATTTCTTATGTCAATGTTTTGGTAAGAATGATGCAGAAAAATACTCTCAAAGGCCAACATTTAACACTGTTTTTAAAAGAACAGGAAGACATTTTAAATATCCAAAATAAATAAACAAAATGACAGAAATGTCAAATAAAATTTGTTATGGAATCTCTGTAAACAAAACTGTCCTTCAAAAAAGGGATAAAACGCCAAACTTTAGTCTCAACTGGTTTTTGGTAGAAAGAGAAAATCATGCAATTGATCATTATTGAGCTTATTACCTATTCCATTGGTTTCAAATTGCCCTTAAGATGCATAGTTATCAATACTAATATGTTAAATATGCTGTATCTTTTGTCCTTAACGTTTTTCCCTCTCTTTTGCTTCCTGCTAGTAGATGGCTTCATGCTTGGTCTTTGCCCCTCTTCCTCTTGCTCAACCTCTCTCTCCCTTTTGCTGCCCCCCAAAGTCACCCGAGCGATGAAAAGGAGCACGTTAGCCATTTCCCCAGAAACATCTCAGCAGCCAGCCTCGGCAGCCTTTTACCGCACCACCACACCGCCAACCACAACCATCAGCTGGAGCCGTCTGTGACCGACCCGCTCATGGGAACCGTCAACTCCACGGTGGACCATGACGCTCGCATCGACATAGACAGGAACGAGCCACAGGTACGTCGGGGTTCCCCCTGGCTGGTAGAGGCGCTCGCTCACACTTCATCGTCTGTGTTGTTGCGTTTTGAGCAGAAGGAGCCGGGTCTGGGGCCAGGCATGCATCGATCCAAGTCCAAACACGAACTCAAGTTGCTGGAGAAGATTCCGGAAAACGCTGAGGCCACCGTGGTTCTTGTGGGTAAGTTATTCATATCCAAAACCAAAATAATTATTTTTATGTGTTCTGGTTCCACCTTAAACCGGTTAAATATATGCATATATTTTTGACAAAATCATTCTTGGATAATGAGATTTCAGTCTGCTCAGCTCTGATATTTTGAGTTCCTTTCAGATTGCGCTGTATCAGGGCCTCCTGTCGCTTTAAATCCAAATAAGCTGCTGCTGGCCAAAACCCCCAACCCAATGTTTGTAGTCACATGAACGTGACTGCGAGCAGATGGACATTAATACAACCGTAGAACTTTGAAAAGCAATTAGGTTAGTCAACAACAAAACTCTTGCCTTTTCCAGCAGGCAGTAAAACCAGCTGACCAAACATGCTGGACCTCTACTTGTGTTGCTAGGTAACCGGCTGGGGTTGCTAGGTAACAGTGCAGGGCCTGCTGATTTGTAGTATTACATTCTGGAGGTTTTTGAAACGGCTCATTTTCTAGACGGCAAAAAACAAAACTGTTATTGCCAGAAAATGATAGTTTCTTCTTTTTTAAGTTCTTGGCCTGTTTTTAGGAGGAGTTGAGGCCCAAATGGAGGCTTTAATACTCTGATTTTGTTGTCTTTTTTCCAGGTTGCGTCGACTTCCTGGAGCAGCCCACCATGGCGTTTGTGAGGCTCCAAGAGGCAGTGGAACTGGAGTCTGTTCTGGAAGTTCCTGTTCCCGTCAGATTCCTCTTCGTTCTGCTTGGACCTCCAACCACCAGCATGGACTACCATCAGATTGGACGCTCAATCTCCACCCTCATGTCTGACAAGGTGAGCAGAAAACATCTTTAATTAAGAAAAAAAAGTTTAGTTATCAGTATCTGATAATATTCCCTTATATTCAGTCATAAAATTTTCTTCTAAACGTAAAACTCGGTCAAATACGCCAAAAGATGGCGGCCTTGGTTGGGCGTGCTGAAAACCTAAGGAGTGCATTGATGAAACAAAACCCTAAATAACACATGTTGAGTTGATTTTTGTGCATGCTTCTTTTGTCCTCAGCAATTTCATGAGGCAGCTTACCTGGCGGACGACAGGCAGGACCTGCTGAATGCCATCAACAGCTTCTTGGACTGCAGTATCGTCCTGCCGCCATCGGAGATGGGAGACGACGAGTTGCTTCGCTCTGTTGCTCGCTTCCAGAGAGAAATGCTTCGTAAGAGGGAAGAACAAGAGCAGGGCAAACTGCTGGCAAAAGAGCCAAAAAGCTTCAAGGAGAAAGGTGAGCTCTGCAATCAAGGAAAACATTATTTTATCATGTTGCTGTTAGTCTTCCTCAAACTGTGGTCCTCAGCCGCCCTCTAGTGGTCTGCAAGTAAACTCTAAAGAAAAACTGAAAATACTAGTGGAAAGAAATCAACACCAGTAGGAAGCAAAGTCTTACCTGCTTTAGTATTGATGTTTCGTTCACTAGTGATTCGATTCTTTGGAACGGCTCTTAATGTGAAAGCGATGTATCTCAGTTGCTGAGAAATATCTTTCTGAGAAATAGCTCTACTTGCACGACAACAGCTATCATCTTTATTTAATCAAAAATAAGTTAATTGGCAAATAAATACAATAGATAAAAATGGGTTGCTAAGTTTTATATTTAATAGTGCAGAAGAGGATTTTTGTGTCTCTAAAAGCGGCTCAAGACTATTTTTTGTATTATGCTTCTAAATTACAGTCTTAAAATGTTAAATTGGTAGTGAAGAATAGCTTATTTTTTTTATGTTTGACATCGTTGGTAAGCTCAGAATTCACACTTTCAGCACCACCGTTCTTATTAAGATGAACAAAGAAAACAAGTATAAGTGCGTTAAGAGACTAATATTTTAATTTCAGATATATTAAAATGTGTTATTCAAAATAAGTGGTCCTGATCAGCCTGGAAAAGTGAGAAAAACTGCTTTATAACGTCTTGAATGTCTTTTCTTACCCAGAGGCCCTCCTCAGACCTTCAAAACAGTCAGACGACCCTTTGGAGCGCACGAACCGCCCCTTCGGAGGGCTTATAAGAGACATTCAGCGTCGATACCCAAAGTACATCAGTGACTTCAGCGACGCCTTGAACAGCCAGTGCATGGCGGCGGTCATCTTTATCTACTTTGCTGCTCTCTCTCCAGCTATCACATTTGGAGGTTTACTAGGTACAGATGCATCTCCTCATTTCAAAATGTCAGGGTTTTGTAATGTTGGAAATGAGGATATAATAAATCCTTTCCAAAGCTTTTCTGCCCTTTACATTAGCGTTCAGATTAAGCTTAAATCATTAGTTGAGTCTTTTTTTCTGTTTGCTGCACTCCACAACTGACTCATGTCTTGTTGCCGTCAACTACCAGTTTAAAACATTCAGGCTTAATACTGGATCTTATGTTTCTAGCTTCAGCTTAACGTTGTTCTGCTCCATTTTGTTGCTTATTATTCTTAATATGTGCAAATCAGAGGTTGCCAAATCACAATGCAACTTGCAAAATAACTCTTAAAGACTCAACCTTTCAACAGAGTTTTGGTTAAAACTTATTTCCAGTTATTTACATTATACTTTTCTTCTGAACAGATGTATTTTGTTTTGTTTTTGGGGTAAATTGAATAGAATAAATCTACACTAGAGCTGGAAAATGTTTGCCATCAATTTTGCCCACTAAACTCCTCCTGTTCATTTCTCTGTGTGTGTTTGTTTGAAGGTGAGAAGACAGACGGACTGATTGGGGTTTCTGAGCTGATCATCTCGACAGCGGTCCAGGGCATCCTGTTCTGCTTACTCGGCGCTCAGCCGCTGCTAGTCGTTGGTTTTTCTGGACCCATTCTGGTCTTTGAGGAAGCCTTTTATAGTGTAAGTTTTAGTCGTGGACGTGATTAAGTTGGATTAGTATCATTTAACTGCACACAGTAACTGTATTTTAATAATGTAAAATTGAAAGGCACAAGGAGTCATCCCTGAGGTACACCCAAAATGAGCAGAATAAATGATGATGGTGTTCAAATGTGACAGAAAATAGATCCAAAATGTTTTAATACTGTCAAAAGCAGTGGAGAAGTAGAAAAGAGTTCCTATGCTGCCAGTTTCAGATCATTAGTTCCTTTTAAAATGCTGCTTTTGCTCTAAATTGCTCCTAAATTATAGCAGCTGTGCTGCAGTTTCCTGCACAAAATTATTTAATTTAAGCTTAATTATAGCTCAATTTCCATGACTTGCATAGACATGAGCACTGGCTAGTCCACATTTGTCACTGTTCTGTGTCTCCACAGTTCTGCAAAGCAAACAGCATGGAGTACCTGACGGGCCGCGTCTGGATCGGCTTCTGGCTCATCATCATCGTGGTCGTCACGGTGGCCTTCGAAGGCAGCTTTCTGGTGCGCTTCGTCTCCCGCTTCACCCAGGAAATCTTCTCCTTCCTCATCTCCCTCATCTTCATCTGCGAGACCTTCATCAAACTGGGCAGGGTACGCATGAGAGAGAGAGAAGGTTTCGTTTGCGTAACAGATGTTAAGCTGCAGTGACTAATCTTTGGACTGCGTTCAAAACATGGGGTCAAAATGAGTGTTTTTCCTAACGAGAGCTCCTGAAATCTGTTATGATGGATGTACTTTGAAAGATTAATGGGCTGAAGGTTTATTGTTATTATTAATTATTATTCTTATCCAGATTGAGGACGATGCAGATACTTTAGGTTGGTGTTTAATGCAAGACTTTTGCGTTCAGATATTCAAGGAGCACCCGCTGAAACGCTGCTCAGTCAACAGCACCACAGAAGAAGAAAAACCAAAAGACGTTGTAGGAAACATCAGGATGAGGGAGCACAACCACACCCACATCATCACGATTACCGGGGAGCCCAACACGGCGCTGCTCTCTCTGGTTCTCATGGCCGGAACATTCTTCATCGCTTTTTACCTGCGGAAGTTCAAGAACAGCGCTTTTTTCCCCGGGAAGGTGAGACGACATGATTCATGCGATGACAAGTTTTCAGCATCACTGGAAATGTTTTTAGTTTTGTTTTTTGTTAAATGGGCTGAAATTGTCATTGTATATGTACTCGAGGCCAAATCAAATATGCTTCTTTTTTTTTCATGTTCCCTTATTAAAACAAAGAGCTCAAGTTTGCAACATTATTTGGACTTTATTGAAGCACAGAGAAGCGATTCAAGTCGGTACGCCGCAATAGAAACTCTCGCTTTGAAAATGTTTTGCTGTTTTTTGCAAAGTTTAATAAATACCTTCAGAGCAGATATTAAAAAAGCAGTGTAGGGGCTGCAAATGGAATCCGAGCCACACTTTGGACACCTCTGCAATAGGGGTCTTCAACTGTTTAAACTAAAGCTAAAATGATTGTGGAGCTTTATTAGCTTATTTAAACTGTTATTCTCTGTTGAAGACCTTATGAACATGCTGTTTTTTAAAAGAAAATCAGTGACAGATAAACAGGAAATACAGAAAACGTTAGTGGTTGATCAGATTAGTGGAAAAGTTGCAAAATTTGTGTTAATATTTGTGATCACAACTTCCTGGAGGAACTGAATATTTAGCTAAATGTTCATTGTAAAACCTGCTGAAGCGACTAACTGTGATTGGCTGTTTCCAGCTCTTCTTTTCCAACCAGTTTGCTTTTTATTTTCTAGTTTCGCAGGATTATTGGAGACTTTGGAGTCCCCATTGCGATCCTGATCATGGTTCTGATGGACTATCTCATAGAAGACACTTATACTCAGGTTGGTTTCAGTGGTGTGGTTTCCCTCTAAGCCGCCCGTCCAAACGCTGCTGACTGTCGTCTCTGTCCTCCGTCCAGAAACTTAGCGTCCCCAGCGGTTTCTCTGTGACGAGTCCCAACAAGCGAGGCTGGATCATCAATCCTCTGGGCTCGGATGGAGAGTTTCCCGTCTGGATGATGTTCGCCTGCTGTCTTCCTGCGCTGCTGGTTTTCATTCTGATCTTCATGGAGACGCAGATCACAACGTGAGTGGAAATATAGGAGCGTGATTTCTTCTTTCTCTGTCCCTTGTTTGTTTATCCACACTGTGCCCCGCAGCAACATTAAAACTGGGGAATCTATTGCCATTTGGTCACCAAATACAGTTTTTAACTTCATTTAAATTTATCTGTTACAGCAAGCAACAGGATTGCTTGCTGCTTTTTAGCCTTTTTTTTTAATTCCTCTTTTCTTGCTTTCTTCCTTGTTTTTTTTCATCTTCTCTTCCTTGCTTTCTCTCATTCTCTTGCTTGCTTTTTTAAAATCCTCCCTTCCTTCCTCAGCTGTATTCGATGTATTGTAAGCATCTGTTTCTGTTTATTTTGCAGCTTCAGGTTTGCGTGTTTGCATCAGGATTTGATTTTCTAGGTTTTCTCTCCTTCAGGCTCATCGTCAGTAAGAAGGAGCGGATGCTGCTGAAGGGTTCTGGTTTCCACCTGGACCTGCTGCTCATCGTGGTCCTCGGCGGCAGCTCAGCTCTCTTCGGCCTGCCGTGGATGGCCGCCGCCACCGTTCGCTCCGTGACCCACGTCAATGCCCTGACGGTCATGAGCAAAGCCGTGGCCCCTGGAGACAAGCCTCGCATCCAGGAGGTGAAGGAGCAGAGGGTCACCGGGCTGCTAGTCGCCGTCATGGTTGGTGAGTGTCAAACTGGTGCCTTTTTGCACCAGTTAAAGCTTCTTTTACTGGTGGAGTTTGTGTCCAGGTCTGTCCATTGTGATCGGCGACCTGTTGCGTCAGATTCCCCTCGCTGTGTTGTTTGGCATCTTCCTGTACATGGGAGTGATGTCGCTCAACGGCATCCAGCTGACGGAGCGAATGATGCTGCTCCTCATGCCGCCGAAGTATCACCCTGACCACACCTACGTACGCAAGGTGAGTCCAGATTAAAAACACGTGATGGATATCAATAGATGTTACGCCTGATGCAGCGTTTCCCCCAGAAATGAAGCCTGGCGGCCCACCAGACTTATAACGCACTGGAGGAAACTCTTTGGTGATAGAATAAATGTTTTACATGTACTGATGTGAAATGTAAGGTTCCCGGTGGCAAACTGGACTGATTTGTGTCCATCAGGTTCGTACGTGGCGCATGCATCTCTTCACCTGCATCCAGATGGTGTGCTTGGCCGTCCTCTGGGCCGTCATGTCCACCCAGGCGTCTCTGGCTTTCCCCTTCGTCCTCCTCCTCACCGTCCCCGTCAAAATGTTCGTGCTGCGTCGCATCTTCAACGAAAGAGAGATAGCATGTGTAAGTCAACCACATGGGGGCGCTGTGAGCCTGTTCATCCTCCTGTAATACAGACACTGTTCTGCTCCATGTTAAGATGGTGTGAGGTTTTTTTTTTTTTTATTATTTGATTGTTGCAGCCTAAAATTGCTACATTTGTGGCAACTTTTTTTGAAAATGTTGCAGCTACATTTGTTAATTGTTTTGCAATAACACTGAAAAATTGTTGTACATAACCTTTCCAAAAAGACAGGACTTTCACATAAAGAGGCAGTATTATGTAAAGTCAACTTTTTGGAGCTTTACATCATGTAACTGGAGTTTTGCCTTGATTCTTTCATGCACATTTGAGAAATTATTTTTGACTCCATGGCAAACATTCAACTGTGTAAAACTCTTGGGTGGACCTGGAACGCATCTGCTGAGCTCATGATACGAACTACTTCAATGCAGCTCTGGTAAAAATGTCAAATAGGCAGTATTGTTTTTTCCCAGGCAGAGTTGCATTTTATCACCTAAAGATGCCACTACGAGAAACTGTTGCCTTCAGCTGCTAACAAAATTATATGCATTTCAAATATGACTAAAAAGAAATTTGACTTTGTAATTTAAGAACTTGAAATTGCTCAATTTCAAGTTGCTCTTTCTGAAACTCCACCTTCAGGAAGTCATCAGAACACGACTCCTCTATTAATCCTTTAACGTTTTGACCAGAGTTTATGCTAATTTCTGCTGGCTAGTCTGAAGGAGGATTGCTCTGTACGTTTGAAACTGCAGCTCAGAGGAGCACCTGGAAGGCGGGGCGAGGTCCACCCAGGCGTTTTGCATAGTCTGAATGGTTGCCTTGGAGGTTAAAGGATTTCTTAAACATTCAAGAAAGAATCAAACATTCAAAGTACTTTTTTGAAAGTGGAATAAGTTATATTAAAAGACGCAAAAAAGAAAATAATGTAAAAACAGAATATAAGATTCTCTACAATAAGTGGAAGACGTAAATGGATTCATAACTGGCTCAACCAATACGCCTCATTGTCGCCACCTTCTGGCTACGCTGTGTTCTGCGCCTCAGTATGTTGCAGTTTCCTGTTTTTTCTGTGAAATTGATTAAAAACTCATTCAAAACTTTAAAAACAAGACAGACATCATAATTCATAAGAATCAAGGTTTCAAATATTATACAGTAATGAAAATTTTGTTTAAAACCACAAAAGTAACATGAAACTAACCAGCTTTTTTATACCATGCTACTATTGGACATTTGTTTTTAGGTTGTAAATCACAGAAAATCATCAAACTTTAACATATAGTAAATTAACTGCTTTTTCTTTTTTTAGCTGGATGGTGATGATACAGAACAAAAGTTTGACGAGCGCGATTGTTACGACGAATACTCTGAGATGCACATGCCCGTGTAGCGCCGCTCCCAAGCCTCGCATCGCCACTCAGTCCAACTCCACTCGACGCCGAATCCCATCAGAACCACTGATCTCCGGGTCAGAAAATTAAAAGTAAAGCTCGCTGGAAGAATTCGGTCAGCAACGTCTCTGCTTAGGCGCCTTTTTGTGCTCGATAGCAACAACAAAATGAAGAGATTTAGCTTTATTTCTTTATTTTTTTCATGACATTTTATTTTTATTTAAACGTTTATTTCAGGGGACAAGAGATTCCAAATAAAACGAAGTGATTGCAAACTAAAAATTAATGTATAGCAGTAGATGTACGTGCAAAACTGATTACTTTTTAGCCCTGAAAGGTTGCTATGATTCACATTGAATATGTGGAAGCTATCTAGGATACATTCCTTAAAATTAACATGTTGTTAGTGCTAGTCATGTTTTTTCTTTCTTTTACACCCACTAAGCGCCTTATGAAGGAAACGAGATACTGAGCAGTTTTTTCTCCTCATTCTGTCTTATTTTAGACAGTCAATCACTTGCTTGTAGCACTTTTTTATAAGAAATCAAATCTGAACTGTATTCTGTGTAATTATTTTAGCTGCTTAGTGCTCGTAGTGTGGCTTTAGTTGAGGAATATATTTTTTTAGCCTGCTTTTTCGTCATTTTGTTTTGTTTTTAACTCGGATGCTGCAGTTTAAATCAATTTCAGTGCCTGCAGTGATACAAGATCGCCAACAGAGGGAGATCTTTGATTACTGTTAATGTTTCACCAAAAAATTTAATTGTATTGTTACATTAATGCCATGAAATCATGTTTCTCATCATGCAGAGTTCACTTTTTTATATATATATATAAAAAAATATATACAGTGGTGGTACAGATGGACTCAAATTGTCTCCACGCACATGTGCAGTGCACTAATGTTATGATATGTTGTGACTTGGTGAGGAAATGCTGTAAATTAATCACCAGTTTGTCCAAGTGCCAAATATCTGCAGTTAGAAAAACAAGCTGCAGCATTTTGGTTATCTTTGGTCTGATCCTGCCATTTTGGGGGATGGGAGTGGGGGTTTCCACATTCACTCTAAAACATTCCATATTTTAACTTTTGTCCTGTTAAAACGGTTTAATCATTTCAGATTCCCACCCAGACTGAGCAGAAAATCGATGTGTCTCTGCGAGGGAAAACGCTATCTATTGTGTGTTTTAATCATTTGCGTCACGCGGTTCAATCTTTGACTGTCAAACACTTTGAAACTGACTTCTGTTACATTATGTCAAACACTACTTTTCCCTTTTCCCCTCTGACTGAAATGGTGCCTTTCTGAGTTCAAAGGTCGCAAAAAGTGAAGTGCCTATGGGGTGGGGGAAGTGACCTACACGTGTGTTTAGGATGGCACATGTTACAGTGTTCAGCACTTTTCAAACATCTCTGGATTATGCATCACTGCTGTTTGTTTAAAGAATACTACAGAAGTTTTTTCTGCTTTTAATGTATGCAAACACTCAAAGATTTGGTAGAAATGTTTTTTGTTTGTTTTGTGCAGACTGTTGTTTCTGATAAGTCTGCCTGTGTAGCTTCAGATTCTGTGATCAAGTCGTTATGAAGTGTGTAGATTTGTTTTTATTGCAATACAAATCCGTGAAACTGTTGCTGATAACTTGTCCATCAGATATTGATGACAAATAAAGTATTTTCTATTTACCTGTTTTTCTTTTATTTATGAACATCTCATCCCTGCTTCAAATAAAGGAAAAACATATTTAGGTTCACTTTGTTTCAACTATTTTAGAAGCACTGCAGGCTAGTACATGATTACAGTGGACGACTCGGTGTGGCACATGGTCTGTCGTGTCTAAAATCCGCCTCCTGAAGTCGGAATGTGGCATGATTGAGCTTGTGTCCTTCAGTGGGAAGAGGAGGGCCGGATGCCCCCCCTCTCTTCTGCAATATGGGTCGGCTGCTCCGCTTTCAGCCCCACAAACACAAGCTGACCACAATGGCTGCTTTCCTGCTCTGGGTCTTCAGCCTCGGCTGCCTGGCTTTTCCGTCCGACGCGCAGCCGGCTTACAACAACCTTCCTGAATCCTTCAAGAAGGGAGTGGATTTGGCCCTGGAGAAACTCGGCTCCCACGCCAGCGTCCTGCATCACTTTCTTTTCTTCAGGAGTTTGGAAAAGTCCGAGTACGAGGTAAAGTTCTGGTGCTTTCTAATTTTAATGTACTGTGTTTAAAACCTGCTGCACCTTGTCAAATTGTCTTTCATATATTTCTAATGTCTACTTTTGCTATTTCTAAGTATTTTTGGTCTAGTTTCTAGTGCAAATACCTATGGACATACCTTAGGACATTTGAAATAAAACAGAATTTTTATGTTTTTCTTGTTTATAGTGACAGAAATTCAACGTTTGACAGGAAATTTTTATTTTGCTGTCTTTTAATAAAGGTCCAACTGCCTTTGAAAATTAGCTTGTGGCTAAAACACCGTTATACAACACAAAGTTTGGTTTGTTTTTTAACGTGCAACATTGGTTAATGTGCTGTACTTGCTGAAATACATTTGAATTAAAATAATAGTAGGTTACAGGTAAAGTTTCAGCAAAATATAGATGCTAGTTTTACACCAATACTTCCTAATTCTTCCTATTGTATGGGTACTTGGTTTTAGTCAATATTAAGGAATAAATGCCTGAAAACTACAAGATCTTTCTGAAATCTTACTTGTAAGTCAGTTTTGTCTTATTTAAAGTGTAAGATGTTTGCACTAGAAACTATGTAATATTTTTTGTTTTTGCAGTGCACTGACTTGTTCTGCTGCCTTGTTTTGTTTGTTAGATTTATATCCAGTTAAATGTTTTAATAAGATATTAACAAATATTTCCAAAGCATTGTTAATATTAATATCATTGTTGCTTCACTTCCTCCTCAGCCTGGCTTTAATGTGAAATTCATAAACCACAACTTCTACCTTAAAGCCACAAAGTGCCAGAAAGGAACCGTCGACGGCACGAGTTGCCAGTTCAGAAACGACAGGGTGAGGGTTGTTTTTTCCTTTTCCGCCTTCTTTGTTTATCTGATTTGGCAGCTCACTGGAACTGGGAAAGCTGGGAAATGTGGAATGTGGGTTTGGAGGCGCCAGTTCTGACACGCCTCTGCTGTTTTGTTTGTGTGCGCTCATGCAGCCGCTCATCGACTGCGTAACCTGTTACAAAACCTTCGAGGGAGAGATTGAGGCAGAACCGCAGCCGTACATCCACTGCGTCCACAGACCAGCGCTGACCGAGGTCCGTTTGACCCTTCCTGACCTTTTGTTGCTTCAGACTTGACCTGAAGGCTGCGCCGGGTTTGACTTTCCTCTCTTTGTTCTGCAGGACATGAGAACCAGCAGAGCTGAACAATGCAAAGCTCTGAAGTACAGCAGCGGCACTCCGACTCTTCTCTCATCAACTGGAGAAAATTAAGAAAGTTTAAGGCGTCAAAGCTAAATTATTCTGTCTTCTCTGTTATTGTTTTATCAAAATGAGCCTCTACGACGTTGATTTTCTTTTTTCTAACAAAGTTATGATAAAGTCCATAGTATCAAATAGAAATCATTTCCATCCTCTTGTCTCTGTCACGTTCCTCAAACACACTTATCTAGTAAATAAAACGTTAAGATCACTTTATTACTGAATCTTGTTCCTTTTGCACCTTGTTTTCTTTCTTTTGTTGCATTTTTATATTTTTATTATGCAGTGTTCACCTTCTTTCAGTACAGTTTTTTTGTTTAGAACAAAAAAAATGTAGTGGAAGGAGGCAAAACTATGAAGCTATGTCTGAAAAAGTAAGTACACCGGTTTTATTTTTTCCCCCACATGCACTCTAAAACATTCCAGATTTTAAAATTTTATATTAAAACTGTTTCCTGCTCATACTAAGGAATTATGACTCACTCCTCTATATGTCGTTGCTTCGGTACATTAAAGTTTGGACATATCAATTTCTGCTGAGCTCTCAGATTGATGTCTGGACTTCGACTATTTTTTCTGCTCGATTCATTTCAAGCAGAAAAAATATTTTGCTGCCAGCACAACGTCCGAGTTAATTAAGCTGCTCCAGTAGAGATGAAAATAATCTGTGATCTACAGACAATCAGTAAAATATGCAGCAAACTATTCACCAGAAACTGGAAGTGGGCAGAAATGAAGATGAAGCTGTACGACCCCAACTGGATCAGGAAGTTTACAATAACAGTTTCGACTGCATCATGTATGGAAATCCGCAAGTGCCACAATTCAATCCTGTAAAATGTCAGAAACGTTTTACATGATGGTAAATGAATAAAAAAAATTATTTATTTGCTAAATATTTCATTATTGTATGTATATTTTATGCATCATGGCGATCCAGTCTATATTGGCTGTTGCCCAAGGTGGTTTTAAACTAAGTTAACAAAAACAAACAACACAGCTTATATTTCAGTTGTGCCTTGTTTTCTGTTGAATTCATGTGTGTGGATTCAATGGGGAGTTGGTGAGTTATGCTTGATATTGAGAGGAGATTGATTGTTTTTTGTACTTCGTTTGGGTTGCACTGTATTTGATCTCCCCCCAAAATGTTGAAAATGTAATTAATTTTAATACTTAAGTAACTCATTACTTACAGTGGCTCAGAAGGGTCAAGAAAAGGCAAAAGCCACAACAGAACATAAAGAAGCCGCAAAACAAAAAGCTGCAATGCAACAGCAAATAGATGCAACGCAAAACAAAAACACAACGGAAAGTTGCAAAGTAACGTTAACCTTGTGAAAGTCTGAATGCATCTGCCGATACTGATATTGGATTGGTATCAACCCAATAAACAAACAAAACAATATGATTAACCAATATTTATTTTTACCTGTTTCTGGATTTCTTTTTCTAAAGGCATCAAAATGGTAGTGAATTATATATAATATCAATAAATATTGGTCATCAGCCATAACAGCAATATTATTAATAGAGAACATTGACAAAACTCTTTGCATCGGTGCATCCATTAAGGTTTGTATTGCATTCGGCTGTTGTGTGATCACAGCCCGAGGTTTTCCAGACTGATGGATGGAATATCGTTACTTTTTGAGATCTTTTACTTCATGTTGTCATATTGGTCCTAATTTGAACTAATTTTAGGTAATTCATTATTTAACCAGTTATATTTCCACATAGGACCAAATTAATTTTGAGTAGATTTTGTTTTTTTAGATATTAAAATAATTAGTCCTTATTTTGTAATTAGTTTTGTTTTAATAATTTGAAACATTTAAGTGACTGTTTCAGTCTGCACTCTAACCAGATGAAATGTTCAAGCTTTTCCTTAGAAGTGCCGTTTTGTCCTGCTTTTCCTGAACAGTTTCCTGTAGAAATCCTCTCTAAATCTTCTTGAGAAACACTTTCTCTCTTTCTTCTTCAGTTTCGTTATTACTCAGTGAGTCTTCTGATTGTTTTTTTTCGTTTCTCCAGTTCACCTCCACAACCATAATAGGACTTGTTTTGGACGCCAGCAGAGCAAGGGGGAGAGAGAGAGGGGAAGGGTATTCACCCCTTGAAGCTCGGCTGTTTTCCTCATACACAGTTGGAGGAAGATGGCTGCAGGTTTGCTGCTGCTGCTGCTGGTTTGCGCCGGAGGTTTACTGCTTCCTGCCGAGGCCCAGGACTCCTACGATCAGCTGTCCACCGCCGCCAAGGCCGGAGTCGACCTCGCCTTGGAGCAGCTGATGTCCCACGCCTCGGTCAGACACCATCTTCGCTTTTTGAAAAGTGTGGAAATAAAGCAGCGTGATGTAAGTTTGAGTTTCTCTGATTTACATTTTTCTAATCTTGTGAAATTCCTGAATCTTGTAACTTTGGTACTAAAATCACATCAGGACTGATTTCTCAGGCTTGTTTCCTCATGTCCACAAAAATGTGATCACAAGTTTTATTTTACAAAGTAAATGTAAAACTCAAAATCTTACCAAGTATATTTGCTCCTGTTTCTAGTCCAAATATTTTTGCACACTGGAAATAAACTAACTTCCTAGTAAAACATATTTATTTTACATTAATAATTCCTTAATATTGATTAAAAAAAAGTAGCAGTGAAATAATCTGCCAGCAGAACTAGTTTTTTAAATCTAAACTAAGGAATTATTCACTTCAAACAAGCAAAAATGTCTTTCTGACACATTATCATTCAAGTGTGCTAAGATATTTGATGAAAACTGGACAAAAATACTTGGTAAGACTTTGTGTTTTTTGTCCTGACGTTCTGGTTTAAATGTGTTTCAGTTTCTTTTTCTCTCTGCTTCCAGAAGGTTCTGGTTCTGACTTGTTTTCCCATCTGTTTTGGATCAGCACTTTGGAACCTATAATGTAAACAAGTTTGCTCTTGCCAAATAAAAAGTCGGATAAAGTTTACCTTCTCTGGAGTTTACCTTCTTCTCTCTCTAAACAAGATCCCATCTTCTTTAGATGGGATCTTGTTTAGAATTAATAAGTATGAAATAAAAGGACCTGATTGTTTTTTTAATAAGTCTGTTGCTACAGAAACAACCAATTACTCTGAAAACAATGCCATCTCTGACACAAGTTAAACCAGTTTTTGTCAGTTTGACTCAAATGGCAGCCAGAAACAGGACGTTTTATAACGGTAGCTTCATTTCACGTGGATGACATTTAGGAGTTTCTCTATTTTTCTCCAGGTTTTAAATTTGTTATCAGAAAAAAATGTAAATAATCCAATTTAAGCTTCAGATTTTCACTGTTACCTGTTAGATTTTTTTATCCACTTACGTTTTTTAATGGCAACTATACCATGTACCAAATTATTATGCAAATTTGATTAAAGTGTCATAAAGTTACAATTTTTTGTTGTTCTATCAAATTTATAGATGGTATTGTGTATTAGGGCTCTTTGAATCACTATAATTAATTTAAAATTTGGGTTGATTAATTTGTCTGCTGAGCTCAATTAAAGGAAATCTACTTCAGAAGGATGTTCCACATTATTAAGCAGGCCACAGGTTTCAAGTAATATGGGAAAGAGAAAGGATCTCTGCTGACGAAAATCCTCATAGTGTAGTGCCGTATGACAAGATATGAAAACATTAGATATTGAAAAATGAAGCGTTATTGTACTGTGAAGTGATTTGTGGCTGATTCAGAACAAAGATGGGTTTGAACAGATAAAGGCATATGCAGCATTTTACAAAGTTTGCTGCTTTGTAAAATGCTCTTACAAAGCAGCAAACAGTTATTTGAAGCTGCTGGTGCCTCTGGAACCTCAAGGTGGAGGATCCTCTAGAGGCTTTTCAGCCACCCTTCACTAGTGCTCACAAGCAGAAACTATTCCCAAACTCAGAAGTTCTATGGATGCAAAAATTGTGCAGGTGATATCAAAGAAAGGATCCTAAGTTAACATGTAACTTAGTCTGTTAAGATGTTTTTGATTGAAATAGCTTTTGATTTTTAGTACATATGGCCACTTAATGCTGCACATTCAAAGAATGACCGTTTGCAGTTCTTTATAATCCATAAAATGTTTAGAAAATCTGCTGTGCATAATAATTTGGAACAGTACATTTTGAGTTTTTTATTTTTGAAAACAATACTGTTCTCATGGGGAGCTTTGTCCAGTAAAATTTGATTTGTGGTGTAACAGTTTATGGCTTGAAAATTATACTGACCATCATTTGCATTGGACATTTAGGAAAATCTGAGAAAATACCACTTGGATAATAATTTGGGACATGGTGTATATCACAAAGATACACCAACAAGGTAAATATGTACAAAATCAGAGCATCAGTGCTTTACCTCATCATCAGTGATTGTTTTTGCTGTTTTGTTTTGGCTAAACTGACAAAAAAAATTGATTTCATATTATTGTAGCAGAATAATATGAAATCAAACCAATATTCAACCCATTTATAAAATCTTTTATGAATCCTGCATTGATGGAAGACTTGTCTCTTATGCACATTCAATCCATTTGCAAATTCACTTAATTTTAGCTTAAAAAAACAAACTGTTTTTGACTAAAAAATCTGTATTCTGGTGTCTTGCAGGAAGGGTTTGGTGTGCGTTTCCTCTACCATCACTTCCACCTGAGGCCCACCAGATGTGCCAAAGAAACACCAGCTTCAGGCTCTCGTAGCTGTCAGTTCAGGAACGACAGAGTGAGTTAAGATCCAGAACCAAAGATTAACCATGTTTTCACAGGATTACAACTTTGGGTGTTTTTACTTTTATCATCCACAGCCATTGATGGATTGTGCCATTTGCTATAAAACGGTGAATGAGCAGATAGAAATGACTCCGGAGCCGTACGTTCACTGCATCCAGAGACCCAGGCTCACGCAGGTAAAACTTTCATCTTTCTGGTTCTGATGATGCGTTTCAGCTGGTGGAGGAAGTGCGTTATGTTGATGTGCTCGCCTGTTTCAGGAAATGGTGACAACGCGGTTGGACCGCTGGAAGCAGATGACCTACAGAACCGGCGGTGCCACTATTATGGCCCTGTCCACTGGCTAAAGACGTTCTTTACATGTGGCGCATCACACCAGACAGACTTCACACATGCATAAATAACTCTGTCAAAATGTGTGATTTTCTTTTTCGTTTTACTGTTACATTTGACATAATAATCTCTGACTTATATTCATTTTAAGTTCCTAAAGTGACTTTATTCCAATTGCAGTCTTGTAACACAGAACATGTCACTTTAGTAGAAATAAAAAATGTTTAATCCTGGATGTCAAAGAAAGATTCCTTAATTCATTTTTAATGCTCTTTATTAGCATCAATTCATATTAAATTTGAGCTTTGGTTTTGTAACAGAACATTTCTAAATTTAATATGCATGGGGTAAAAAAAGTTTCCACATGAATGTATATTCGTACATCCTAGTAATATAGGGGTCTTGTAGTAAAAATTTTATTTGCAAAATAAATTTTTGGCTTTTCAAACTCAGATTTCCAAGTTTTTTTTCTATAACATTTCTGATATCAAACATCAAACTTTCTGGGTTTTTCTACCCAAGCAACACAGTATTAGGGCAATAAATGTTGCCAAAACAAAACAATTCATTTTGTTGCATCTTCAGAAACAGGTTATTTCTGAAATCATAATATAAAAGGCAGTGAAATATGAAATGAAATACAAGTACTCACACATCGCTTTAAACGTAGCAATAGTGCCACCACGTGGTTGCGAGAGGAACTGCACGAGTTTTATACAAAACGGCAAAAAGACCCAGGATGCTGGCTTCTTTCTTTTTCTTCACTGCAGTTATGTTTGTCAAAAGAAAAGGAAATACTTTATAGTTTATGAGGAATACACAAAGAGGCAATGCATGATTAATAAACATATGAACGATGATCAAAATGGACGACTGAATTCTGCATCTGTCTGCAACTACAGGACTGTTGTGCTGTATAAATGAAAAACTGCTGATCATGACTCATGCAAATGAGTCTGTATCTGTCATGACCTGGTAAAAACGAGAAGTTCATTGAAACTGTTTGAATATTTATGTCTTGGTTTGAATAGATTCCACAGCGGTTACCTTATCTTTCCACGACAGAAAAAGCCAAGGCATTGAAATTTAGAAATTGAGGATTAGTAATTATTGCCAGTAAGAATTTTCTATTTAAATATTCTGAAATTTAAGGGAATTAAATAGCTTTGAGTTATTTTAAGACACTTTCTCAATATTTGGTATTGAATTAAAGTGACACATTTTGTAAATATTTTTAATATTAGAAAATATCATAACAAAAACTATGTTTAACATTTCTTCTCGTTTCCAAATGCTCCACGTCTTTGTTTAGATTTATGTGTAATTCAAGAAACAAACTGTTGCACACAAATGAGTGTTATCACAGATCTTTCCTTCCAGCAGCTATAACTGTAAAAATAATGATAACATTTACAACTCTGCTGTTATTTTCACAATTTTCATAATTTTAAATAAATTCAGACCTGATAGTTGCTGGGCGGTTTGTTGCTGCTATCTTTGTGCAAATATTAATTGACAGCGAAGGCCCTGGCTTCAGTGGTTCCAGCCAAAGAAGACGGCACTGAAAGGCACAATTACCAGTTCCTTTGAGGTACCAAGTTCCCCGGCTGGGGAACGTATGTCAGAGGCAAATGGTAATTTACCCAAGAAAACGTCTCTCAATGGTTGGGTCACAATTTCTTTTGGGGTTAACTGTTTAGCAGACGAGGATCATTCAGAAGAGACGTGTCAGATGGACGGAAGACAGAAGGTGCAGGATGCGGACAAAAGAGCATGGAGAACTACTTTAAGTTCTCCAACGAAATAAAAAGTAGTTGGATGAATGCCGCTTTCCAGAACCTGGGCGACACCAGACGGTGTCTTACCTGGGAATGGGTATTTCTGGAGGCAACATCCATTCCTTGCTGCGCTGGTCTGATCCATGCAGCTGTCCGCCATCCAGGCAGACATTTTTACCAAACAGACCTCTCCCCAGTTCTGTTAGAGCTGAGGAGGGAAAAATCTGTTTTCAGATATTGGAAGGGATTAAACCATCAAATGTTTGCTGGAGTCCTTGTTAGTCTGGTTGGACTCACTTGGCGGGGTCACAGACAGACAGGCAGGCGTCGTTGCTTAGGCTGCGGGTCTCTCTTAGAGAAGAAACACCATTTAGCGAATAACAGCGTGCTGGCGGACCAGGATTCACCCAGTGATAGCCAACCAGACTGTGGATGTGCCTGCACAATCTGACTGCGGTGGCAGCAGACTCCTTCTCTGCACTTCCTCTGCAAGCATCACGGAAACGGCTAGCAGTAAGTCTTGGTTGTGGAAGATGTACCCATGCAGGACATCTGGACTGCTCTCTTGTTCTGGCTTCTATTTCATAAGACATTTCCAGTGACACTTGCAGAGAATGAAGATGCATAAGTTGACCAAGTGTGGGCACAAAGCACATATTTGGAAGACTATGCAGCATCAAAGGAAGAGAAGGGAATTGTTAAAGTGTTTTTAATTCAACCCGGGACACAGCTCCAGAGGCCCGGGTAACAGAGAACCGGGACTGCAGCCTCTCTTAGAACCAGGCCTGGAGCCTTCATGAGAACCAGGAATTGGGAAAAGTGTTTTAATTCAACCCAGGAAGTCTGGAGCCATGTGGTGCAGAATGATGCTACCAGAGGACTTTTCAGGTGGGCACTGATAAGACATTGGTGAGCCCTGTGGCACAGGCCCAAATGTGGATGGAACCAGCTCCAAATGTGAAAGACCATCTATTCTAGCATCAGAACCCTGGGTCCAAACCGTCAGGCACACTTTTAAATTACTTCAGGAATTTTCTAGTTATATTAACTGTTATTGTGATTGTTTTTGATATTTCTGCAGAGGTGGGCCAGGTAGCAAAAAATTACATTCAAGCTACTTCAACATATTTTTATTCAAGTAGTTGTCCAAGAAAATACTCAAGATTAAAAAAAGTAACTATTAATAATTTAATATTAAAAAATTACATAATTGGAACAATTTTTTGCATTGTAAGGACCAAAATAAAATAAATAAAGCTACAGGAAAATTTGGGCATTTTAAGCAGCACAATGAAAATAATTAATATAAAAAATAAATAAATAAATAAAATAAATGGGAAAAATCAAAGTATTGCTATGTAAAACTTATGAAACATTAACAAAAGGTCTATATCTGGTGAATCTTTGGCGCTTCATTCAGTGAAGTTCCTCACAGTAAGCAGAGTAACTCAAGTAAAAGCAAAGTAAAAGTAAACACAGACTTATATAAAAACACTCCTAAAACTACATTTCTCAAAAAAACAAAACAAAACAAAAAAACTAAAGGACCTAAATGTAACAAGTTTGTTCAACATCTGGATTTCTGTAAAGATAAATTGCATTTTAAATATAAATTATTATTATTATTATTATTATTATTAATAATAATATTGAGCTACAGTAACGATGGAGAGATAATGGAACCAAAGTTTTAAATGTTTTTCAACAATGCATCTTGACATACATTGGACATAATTACTCGCCTGAAATAATGTTTAGCTGATTTTAAAAACAATTGTTACAGAGAAAAACGGGTTAAAGTCCAAATCCAACATGGCATTCAGCCACACTAGTAAGAGTTCAGTCAACCATTCTCTATAGGCCATTCAGGAATAAACTCACTCACTGGGTTACTTATTTATAATAACAATTTGACAGAAATTTGAACATTTGTACTTCTAAAAGTAGGACAGTCTTATTTAAAAACCTAAAAACCCCAAACAACAACATGGTTTATTTCCAAGTGTTTTTAAATGTAATTCATCTGTCTTAAACATCTGACATGAGGATGCATGTAAAATAACAATTTAATAATTTTCCAGTTGTTATCTTAAGCATGCAAAATATCAAAGGTGCAGCACTGAGATGCTGTCATGAGGAAATGGGGAGGACAAGTCCAGATAGGAGAAATTATGGCCAATATCTGCTTTCCCTGTAATCTACTAAATGTCCTCTCCACCCCCAGGACAGACGATATAAAGACACTCGTTGTCTCTGACTGACACCAAACAGATCGACTGCAGCTGGACATTCAAAGCTGTGAGTATTTATTCATTAATAGCATTTCTTCCTGTTTCACACAACTTCAACTTCATGGTATTTTGTTTCAGAAAAATGAGCAGAAACTACTTGTCCAACAACGAAGAGCTCCGCAGGGGAGATTATCTGTTGTCCAACAACGGAGAATGGAAGGCAGTTTTCCAGGTAAACATATCTTGTAAATTTAAAGGGGCAGCACAACATAAAATTGACCTAATGGTATCCATCCTCAAAAACATAACTAGAGTGTTGCTTTAATTTTTAAAAAATTTTTAATGCGTGTTTGGGAAATCCTTTAATTGCAATCCTTTTAGCAACCATTTAGCCTGGGTGAGCCAAGCTCCTCCTGGGAGCTTCTGCCACCCATTCAGCTCTTTCAGACTAGCCAGCAGCAATTAGCAAATGCTGAGCTCATTATAGGAGCTACTTCTCAGTGAAATACTGGTAAAGTAGTTGTTAAAGGGTTACTAGAGGAGCAACGATATGATGACTACCTGAAGGTGGAGTTTCAACTAGAAACTCCGTTTCCAACATGAGAATCATGTTAATCAACGTTAACATGATTAATCAACGTTTCTCTCCAATGTTTCAACTAGAAACTCCATCTTCAGGTCTAATTTCAAGGTGTTAAATTTTTTTGAAGTCATATTCAAAATATACAGCATAAAATCTGAAGTTACTCAATTATGCTATAAAATGGCTCTGGGGAAATATGACCTTGATAACAGAGACTTTTTCCGTTATCTACAAATCCGGCATTATTTAGACAAAACAAATACAGAAGATCCAAGCAGAGCATTTGTTGGAATATTAAATATCTTTCTGAAATCATATCAATCAACTTCTACTACTAAATTAATATCCAAAATGTATGACGAGCTACAAAATCTGGAGGGAGGGGACACTCTATATATAAAGGAGAGATGGGACAAGGAAGGGAACCACCAAATTCACATTGAAGACTGGTTAGATATTTTGAATAACTGCTGGAGATGTACATCTTCACTAAACGTATAGAGAATTTGCTTGGAAAACGGTTACACGCTTCTTTAAAACACCAGCTCAAAGGGACAGAAATGTAGATAAAACATGCTGGAGGTTATGTGGATCGGAACAAGCAGACCACTTTCATATTCTATGGAGCTGTCCTAAGCTGTCTTCTTACTGGAGGACAATTAAACAAAATGTGGAGACTGTTATTGGAGCCAATCTTACACTAAGCTTTGAGATTATGCTTTTAGGCAAACGACCAGATTGTGTAAAGGGATTCTGTAAAACATATATTTTCAATATATTACTAATTGCCAGTAAAAAAGCAATTACTCGGAAATGGATGACGGACAAAATACCCACATTAGAAAACTGGACAAGCATCATTCAAGACATTTGCAAGATGGAGGAATTGACATTTGCATTGAAACTGGAGCAAGACAAATTTGAAAAGTGTTGGACCCCATGGTGGACTTTTATGAATACCAGATCTGAAGCTAGTGAGATTGTGGTGACACCCATTGTTCCTTAGCTACTCTATTGAACCCTCGGTTTTAAGGGTCGTAAAAGTTATTCTAGTGTTGATACTGACTTGTTTTGCTCTTCCTCCTCTCTTCCTTTGAGAGGAGTGAAGAGGAGGGAAAAAAAAAAAAAAAAAAAGGGAACACTAAATACTGGAGATGGGACAATCACAAGAAGGGGTTAACTGTATTGATTAATATAAACAAATGATCGTGTACAGGTCAATATCATCTTATGTGAATGGACGAGATATATATTTTCTATGTTGTTCCTTAATAAAAACTTGAATAAAAAAAAAATGGCTCTGGGAAACATTACTGACCCTTTAAATTTTCAATATTATCCTTTTTATCTGATTTATCTGCAACAGATGCTTCTGTTTTTCTGCAGAATGATGGAAACTTTGTCATCTACGGCTGGCAACCGACCTGGTCCTCTGACACCTACCAATCTGATGTGGTCCGCCTGATCATGCAGGCAGATCGCAACCTGGTGATGTACAACGACGACAACAAGCCTAGATGGCACACCGGCACCTACCTGAAGGATTCTCATGTTGGCCGTGTTCAGCTGACTGATGACGGCAAACTGTTGGTGTACAGCGCCGCCAAGTTAATCTGGAGCTCTGCCGATTCTAAAGGCATGAGGGTGTAGCATTAAAAATCTCACTAGTTTGAGTTCTCTGCATTTAAAATTACTCTTTCAAAGGATCTTCTAGTGTTAGCTTAGCTGCTTGGTCCAAAATGGTAAGAGACAACATGTCAAATCCAATGCAGAAATATAATAAACATATTTTCCTTCTTGTGTGTTGTCTAAAATACTGACTTTATTCTCTTAGATTTTTGTATTGGTAATTGTTGTGGGAAAAAACTATTTCCAACATATTTCCAGATGAAACAAAATGTTTCATCAAACCATAAAATGCATATGTAGAACATGCAGAAATGACAGACAGTTGTTTTTGTGAAACATAAACATTTCTGTGATTTGCAAAGCAGCATAGAAAAGTTAAGCTATACCAGGCCGAAAATATCAATGATTAACACAATTTAAATACAAAAAAACCATTACACATTATCCTCATCGCTGTCATGATGAACGCCCTTGTCTTTTCCCTTTTTTCTCTCTCAGAAAATCTTTTAATATTTATTTTAATCTTCACTCCCCACTTTGACCACTCGCCAGTGGACCAGCAGTTCTTTAGTTGGGGAGCCTTTTGCCGTAACCTAAAGGTAAACAACCAGAATATGTCAGTTTCTTATCACTGAAAAAGTGAAATGAAGGAAACCAAACTGTTTCTTGTGTCAAGAGATCAAAAGATACTTTCTCTCAACAGCAGAAATGTCAGACTGGCTCTTCAACTGCTTCAAATGAGCAATAACATTTTTCTCACGCAAACTTTTTAAACTTCATGTGACAGTTAGATGAGTTTCTCATAGATTTCTCTACAAAAACATTTTAATTTATATACTGTAGTTTCAACAAGAAAGACTGAGATTCAGCCCAAACTGTGGCTCAAGTCCAAAAGGCCTGCAGAAATATTAAACCGGCTCTTCAACTGCTTCAATTTCGCAATAATGTTTTTCTCACGCAAAGAAACTTCTTTGAACATTGAAGTGCAAATTACATAACTCTCTCATAGCCTTATGTTTTTCCAAACATGAAAGTGTAATGGTGCAACTTTGGTTTCATCAGCTTTATTAAAAGTTACACTGAATCCTGTTCTGCCAGGTCTACTTCAGTCTAAATTTAAGGATCTTTGTGCTTTCCCCAGATTAGTCTTATAGTTTAATATAGGATGTTTTTTTAAACAGAAAATAGTTTGCTCTATAAAGGGTTTTAATTTCTACAATTTCGACAACACATACCGAGATTCCAACATGAGCCTCAGACACCGACGGATCTGATGTGTTCCGGCTGATCATGCAGGCAGATTGCAACCTGGTCATGTACAAGAATAATGAGCCTAGATGGGCTCATTAGTGTGTTTTAGTAGGAGATCCTAGGAAGCTTGTCCACATTCTGACGTGTTTCCATCATCATAGTGAGGGTTTTGTTGATATATATTTTTGTCTTGTGGTTAATGTGTCAATATAACTTTTTTTGTTGGTTTTGAAGCCATCTATTAAAGCTTTACACTGCGCTTGCGAACCAAGATGGCGGTTCAGTAGTGCACGACCTCCAGTTCAGATTTCAGGGACCTATAAACAAAGGCTTAATATGAGTTAATCCGTTGTTTTCAATATATATTTAATAAATGTTGCTTTAAGCAAGTTTATATCATTTCAGACCTATTTTTTCTTGTACTTTTCATATTCAAACACCACACAGCAAGAAAATTATCCAACTTTTCTGCATGTTTATAAAATCTAAAAGCAGAAATAAAATGAGGTTCTTCATTTTGTGCCTCTTCAAGTCTTATTTATCTGGACTGAAGGCAAACATAGCCTTTAGGATTGGCCATAAACAGAAGTTAAGAGGGATTTATTACTGTAATAAGAAACAAAAGGCTTGTGTCTTTGGGGGCACAGAAAAGAAGAATCAAAATTTGTTTACGTTTTTTTGTTTCACATGCTGTCCAAGCACAAACGACAGACTGGATTAGCTTCTTAAATGAAAAGTAAAATTTATTATTCCTGAACCACAAAATAGACTTCTTTGGTTGTACAAATTCACTAGTTACAGTCTTATATGAGCTATAACCCTTGACCCTTGGACGTCTGACCCCACACCCTCCGGCCTGTTAGCAAGTGAAAGCCCCCAAAAAGAACTGAAGACAAAAATAAGAAACACAGAAAACATAAAAACACGGCATCAATGTAGTGAAACTCTTCTGGGAAAAAAAAAAAAAAGTAGTTGCCTACAAATAAAAAAAAAAAAGAAAAAACAAACAGCAAATGATGAACTGAATTTCAGTCAGTGAGAGCAACATGGAAAAGTAATCATAGACCCCAGTTTAAATTAACAAATTGCTACGATGCTGTGATTCTGCAGAATGTTTTGCAGCTCTCCCAGTTTAGATGGAGGGCATCCCAAGCCTCAACCTCACCCAGATGCTTCAGCAGTCCAGACAGGCTCAGTTTCCAACCCATATTTTCTCTTCTTCCTTACAGTTTTTGTACATTATTCACACAATAAATGATTTTTTTTTTTTCAGTGGCATCAGATTTAAGTTAACCATAGTCAGAAAAATAAAACTCCCTGCTACCTTCATATCACTGTGATTAAAAGAAATAGCCAGATAACGCAAAGGATGCCAGGGTAGCATTAACATTAACGGTTCACATTGAATTAAAAAGAACATACAAAAACACACAATACCCTTAAAAGGGAAAGTACCATTGATAAATGATAAAATGCATGATCCCCAGTATTACTACTATCAGTTGGGGAGTATTTGCTGCTGCTGTGTCCAGTGTAGTTGTCCTCTTTGTAGGGGAATGTAACAAGGGTTAGTCTGAACAGAGGCTGCAGGGATGAGAGAAACCAGCAAGTAGACGCGTTCGTCCAAACAGTTAAATCATGTTTACTACAATTCCTCTTGTGATTTAAGTGTTTTTATAAAGTAAATACAAGTAGTGATATACAGATGAGTATTAGGAACTCATCTTGAGTTCAAAAGGGTTGAAAAAGTAGAATGAAGGCCTTTTATTCATCTAAAATCATAATAAATTATGATACGGGGCAGTGAATAAATGATATGTGCTTCAAGAGAAAAGATTTTCCACCATGTATGACGATGAAGGTAGCAAGCTGTTCCCTCCTCAGTTAATATTTACACCTCAAATCAATAAAAACAGACATTTTACAATCTAATCGCTGAAGTTAGTAAAACTATAACCCATTTCTTCTCATTTCCTGTTTCACTATGCTTTTTTTCATAACAGCAACATCACAATGGTGCAGAAATAATAATAATAAAAAAAACAACTAAAAACTTTGATCACCCTCAAGTTAAAATAGATCTGATCTACGAGGCAAACAGAAGATTTAAGAAAATAATTCATCTGCACGTAGCAATCCTAGCTAACCACACCGACTCGTCCCGTCCAGGCACGGAGCTCGTCGACTCACCCACAAACTATAAAGGCAAGACTGGCACGCAGGATATAAGTGAGTATCTATGTGGCGACTAAAAGCTTCAGAGTCTTTGCAGTGGTTATATCTGAAGAGCCGACCTCTCTGGGTTAATGTTTTTGGTTGTGTTACGTCGGCACAGCGGCTTCCAGGCTGCGGCGGCCCTGCCTCAGTTTGCGTTTGTTGCTGTAGAGGGCCATCTCCTCCAGGGCTGAGGTGGCGGGCAGCGGGGCGGGAGCCTCCACTTCAGGGCCGTGCCCTGCAGAAACACAAAACAACAGAAAAATTCTTTTTAAATGTGTTCTTTGGATAAACGGCTGCACAGAAACCGCCCTGAAACCTGCAAGATGCTTCCAACACTGAGCAGCAGTAGCTAGAAAACAGCAGAATCAGCAGCGAGAAAGCCCAGATTTCAAATAATTTCTGTTTACATGCACCGGAGAGGAAAGCTAGATTCATCCAGGTCCCACTGTTGTGTTTTTAATTGTAATTTTTTTATCCAGTTAATTGCAGCCATAAGAGCACAACAAAAACATTTGTTTTTAACCCGTTATCTGCGTCATTCAACCATCAGATTGGCGCACAGTTCTGTTATATTCATTCAGCTTTGAAGTTCTTTGAAAAAAATCAAATAAAAATGTTTTGCAATGAGAAGCTATTTTAGGATTAAACAATTTCAGTGATAATCTAATTCAACTTTGCACAACAATAGTCTTTTCCAGTGTCCCATCTGATAAATTTTTTAAGCAAAAATTAACCCCTGCTGGGCTGAGAGGAGAGGCCTGGTTGTCTATAGTCGTTATTTACAGATATTGTCAAAATTATGGCTGTATTAGAAATATGCAACAAAGGTTCCAGTTTGGGACTTTTGTGTGAAAAACAAAAAAACAGCACATATGCAATCAAAACGCACCAGAGTCAAGCGAACAGAATCCCAGGCTATTAGGGGGACCAGAGTTCACTTTCTTTGGTCCAATCAAAGTTCGGTTGTTCATTAATTCCCCCCCGAAATAAACTGGACTTTCTAGAAAAACAATATAGTTTGATTAAAGCAGACTGGACTTTCATATCTGTGCATTTCTACATGAGTCCAAAGGATCCCCAAGTCCTTTTAGGGACAATATTAAACACCTCATTAATTATTAGTTCAACCTAAACACAAATCCATGCAGTTATTGAAGTACTGAGCTCGTCCAGCTTAAATGCAATATGCAAACACAATACAGATGCATTAGAAGGTAAATTTAATCACTTTAAATGTGCGATAAACACTCTAGTGTGGAAGTAATTAAAGAAGAAAGACATTTTCAGCATTTCTGATGTGTTTGACAGGCGAATTGACAGTTCATCAAGGTTGTTGCCAGTAAAAATGTATCTGAAACTGGAATCTGGCCAATAGAAGAAAAATAACTGGTGTATCTATAAAGTGGTCACATTTTCATTGCAAATAAAACAGCTAAATAGACAATTTTACTCACAAACCCAAACAGTAGCTGCAGCATTAACATGAACTGCAGTTTCTTAAAAGAAGAACTTCAAGTCTTTAGAGCCACCTTGCAATGTCTCTGGCCCGACATACATTTTGCAGATCAGGACAGCAGAAGCAGAAGAACCTGAACCCAAGCTTTGCCACACAACTTGCATGTTAGACCGACACCAACAAACTCCCCTCACACATCCAGCCAACACACACATGCACACAGGATCCTACCAATAGGAGCTGCTTAGTCCTGGTAGTTACCTGAATTAAAGGGAATAGAACAGGTTGAGGTAAAACAGTTTTTGAAGTCCATTTCAGTTCAAAAATGAAACTGTACATACCAGCATTAATGGAGGCGTCGATGTATTGCACTCCCTCTGCTGCATCAGGGGTCTGGGGAAAAAAAGGCTTTAATGAATAACAGGGAGGTGGTGATAAAATGCTCCAAAAACCTATTTCCCACAGTAATCCTTCACCGTTTGAATAGAGGAGCTGGCAGGGTAGCGACCCGTCACTGAACCTTCAGAAGATTATCTACTCTACCACAACCCAACTCCCCACCAGAAACCCATAAAGGAGAAACAATGTGGAGTCGATGTGTTGATATCGTCCACGAAGAACACCAGTAGACACCCAACAACGCAGCATCTTAAGGTATCAACTCATTTCCTACTTTAGCACCTGTTTTCAGCTCCTTTCACAAAGAGATGTTTTAGGGCGTCTTGTCATTTTAAATACAAATAAGCTGCTGCTTAACGTTTACACTCGTGTGTCAAAATGACTGCAAGCAGATGACCATTTATACAATTGTATATCCTTGAAGAGCAGAAGTGGAGCTTCCTGCACAACCAACAAGGATGCAGCAAGTGGTTTCTGGAGTCAAGTCAACAACAAAACACTTCCAGCAGTCACTGTAAATACAGTGGTAAAACCAGCTCACCAAACATGCTGGAGCTCAGCTGGGTTGCTAGGTAGTGGTGTAGTTTCTGCTGATTTGTGACGATAGATTCCAAAGATTTTAGAAAGGGTTAATTTTCCAGACACCCATGAAAATACTTATTGTCAAAAAAGTAACTTTTTTGGCTGTTTGGTTATTTTAAGTGTTTAGACTGTTTTTACAAGCAATTGAGACCTAATGGAAGTATAAAAATGTGGTTAATTTGGTTAATAGCTTTGCTTGAGATACATTTGGTGCATTACTGCCACTTTGTTGTACCAACATGTAAGTTTCTGAATTTATATTAAGGTCAGAAATGACCAACCATCTGCAATAAACACAAATACAACATGTAAACGTACCAAAACCAAATGAAGCAAACAGACGTCACTGCCAACAGATCAGATGCTACACTGAACCTGATGCTGACAGACGCACACAAATAAGACCTGAAGACCGGCACAACCACAGGTTTCCCCTGCGTCCTCTCCTCCACAGGAGACATTATGAAATTATTCTCAACCCTTTAATGCCTCAATTTATACCCAATCGTACCAAAATATTACAGGTGTTTTTTCAGTCAATCAAATGTTAAATTACTTGGAGATGATAAGTTTTAACCTTGTACCTACCAGTAGTGTATATTTAGATATGATGCTAATTAGATCCTTTAAGGAATGAGACAAACTGTTCAAAATCAATATGTTGATTATTTTATTTTACGCACACACAAATTAGTCAGTCTACTTGACTAATTAGTGTTTAATTCAAGCTAAATTCAGCAAATTTCCTTTGCTGCACAGTTTCAGAAATTTCTTGATAATTTTTTCCAACATTAAAACGGTTTTACAAACTTTCAATATGTTTTAGATAACTGTTGTTGACATAGAATTTTAAGTTAGCACAATACTGCACAGGATAGCTTTGACACATATAAAATATAACATAGAAAGTTAAAGTACACTCTAGGTTCATATAAATTTAGATGAAACTAAAAACAACGGCTCAATCTCTGAAACGCAGATAAATTCTTAAAAGGAGGATCAGACAGAAAAAACAGAAAACGTAGGCCTAGACTCCTTGGATCTCTTGAGATAAGGAGCCTGTATGCCAGGCAATTAACAAATTCCTGAGCATGGTTCAAAAGTTCACTAGGATCTTAAAACTTTTTATAAATAATTTTATCTATATTAGAATTAACTATATTTCTTTAAGCATGTTTTTAAATAGTTACTTATTAGATCCAAACTTATAGTCATTATTTAGCATTACATTGTGTGCAAGCTTGGTTAAAATACAAACGACTTTTTTGTGAAAAACAGCTTGGGGAAGAGATAGCGCTGCAGCTGCACTCTATATCAAACTGGACAGCGGCAGGTACGAAAAGAGCCGGGCCATATATCTGCCTTTGGGCTCTTGAGCAGGAGGTAATAAAATTAACATTAAGACAGCCCACACAAAGGAAAAAAACACACCTCCTAATGCATATATTTAAATGATGAGATTACGCATTCTATAAAATGATTTGGTTTACAGCAGAAGTTCGAATCGCTTGGTGCTGAGTGAGTGGTTCCCAAAAATGCATTTTTGAATCAGGTAATATTCTGTTTTGTCATTGGGTGTTGGCTTTTTGATATATCTGAGTGTAAGTGGTGTTCTGTTATTCTGTATGTATTTGTATTCACCTTTGGATAAAGTTATGGATATCTGAAATCTGACGTTGTATGATTGGTCTATTCTCTCTGCACACTTACACAGACACAGGAATTCGGGACAAAGAATTAATTAATGAGCTAAATCAAGTTCTTCATCTTTTTAATTCTTAACACTGTCTACAAGTGATCTCGACTTTTTAAATAGATGTAAATAAATCCAGGTTTTACTTTTAATTTAATGTAATTTCCAGAATGATGCTAGAAGTTCTGATGTTGTCCTTTTTTTGTAACTTTTCACAAACATACGGATCTTGAAGAAGATGCATTTATAACATTTCCTCCACATAAAACTAAAAGCTAGAAGTATAATTGTTCATTAAAAATTACAACAAATTTACTACTGCAGATGTTTAACAAAAGACCAGCTAACATTTGCGGCTCTCAGTGAGTTTATTTTTGCTGGACGCAGGCCTAGAATGACTCTTTGGATTGTACAGGTTACAAACTCCTGCTCATTGTGTTTGTAAGTATTGTTTTCATCTATCAAAAACAATGCATCGTTTGCCTGTGTTTTGCCAAATCACATTAATGCAAAAATATGTTCAGAATTATTTAACTTTTTATTCCCATTTTAACAGCTTCATGTGTCATTTATCAATAGATTTAAGCTCACTTGTGATCTTAATTAGGCCTGAAATAAAAAATAGTTTTAAACTCCTGCCTTAGATGCAAAGTTCTAAAAGCAAAATTCACTATTTCTAAGTTATTGCATATTGATACTAGTGTCACTCATTTCCTTTCCCTAGTTACCTAGCGTCGCTAAAAAGCATCAAACCTAAAATTAGAAATAAGAGAGAATTTTGGTCAGATATTGTCTATTCTAATATATAAGGTGCAAAAGTGAGCCTAAAAATATATATTTTTATTGCACAACTTAAATTATTTACTGAGTTTATCCTTTAGTGGGCCCACTGCCTTCCTGAAACACTTGTAGTTCACACTCTGACCATCAGATGGCATCAAATCACCTCTAATTGTCTCCTACACTCTCCTGGCTGTAAGTTAATCAGCTTCACTTGTCTGTAAGGGAACAAAATGACAACAAAAGGAGGACAACCAATGTTTTAAAGAGCAAGAAGATGAGGAGAAGTTCGTCTGTCTGAAATGTCATGACCCATGCATGGACAAGGAGGATGGAAGTGAACGAGAGAGTGAGTGAGATGCTGAATTTGTAGCCATAACCGATTCAGGTTAGTGGAATCAGAAAGTCCATGTCTGCAGCAGGCAGGTTTCATCGTTTCATAGTAATTAGTTAGCGCAGAAATATATAAAGCTGTGAATGGTTACTGATAATGTTTTTATGAGAGAAAGAGAATATTATTTCAACGTTTCTTTCCTTGCGAAGTACAAGTTAGTGCACGACACGTCTACCACTGAGCCACGACCCAGACTGCAGCCACACTGATGCCTCTTGATCAACAGTAACTTGAGGGGAGGCAGCAGGGAAAGCCAGGGGGGGTAAAGAGGGAGGAGGCCGGGGCGGGCCCCCCGGAGCTCAGCATGCAGCCAATACCTGAATGTCGTATACGGGTTTGGAAGAAGGAATGGCGGCAAACTGTCGGTAGTCAAACTTCTTTGATGACAGGGACTAGAAGGATAGCAAACAGGGATGAGCAAAAAGCGAGGGAGAGGTGGAGGATGAAAAGAGGAGAGTGGGGGAAAAATAGAAAGGAAGAGGAGGCAAAGAGGCTAATGGATGAACCAGTGGAGGCAAATGATGGAGAGCAATGTGTGTCAGTTTACTGACATCAAGCAGGATAGTGGATTTATGGCAATGTAGGAAATGTCCTCTCACCAGCTCATCAACGAAGAACCTGGTTTTGATCTTAAAGCTCTAAAAACTGGACTTAATGTTAAAAAATCAATTTTATTTAAAGAAACTCTCCAAGATAAAACAAGAAACCTTCACAGGGTGAAGAGGAGTAAAATCAAAAGGTGATGCTTACCAGCCTGCCTGGAGAGGTTAATGCTCGAGGACTGAGCTCTGTCAAGAAGTAACACAACATTTCAACCTTTCTATACATCATCATAAATACGCTGCATTTTGTAAGAGTACAGAATTTCTCCACATTTTGTCACGTTAGAAACTCAAAATACAGAAAGCAATGTTAAGCAGAGGATCAGAAAGAGGAGACGAAAAGACGACATTTTCTTTTTACAAATAAAAATCTGAAAGATTGGAAGCTGAAGGATAAATACACAAACACAAAAATTTTAAATAAAATTGATATCTGACTTAAAGCTGAGATCTAAGTCTCACCTTCCATGGGAGTGGGAGACGGCGTCGGAGCCGGCGACGGGGACTCCGTCAGCTGGTCTAGTGTCCCGCGCTTCTTCCCGTCCTTAGTTTTGGCGATGACCATCTGAGCTTTCAGTGCGTCTTGTTCCAGAGACTTCATTCTACACAGGAAACAAGCAGGTTCAAGGAAGTCCTCTGACACCAAACAAGGACAAGGAAGCGTGAAACAAGGACAAGAAACTCCAGAGGAAGTTGTAGGCCATTCACTACTAATGTCGGGTGCTCCTTGTCCTGGTTTGCTGTGATCGTCTGATTTTATGAATGGAATAAAGGAAGGCATTCCAGGAAAAGGACGACCTACTGCCTGTAGGTTTACCCTCATCAGCTTGCAAACTTACTGCGGGCCATGTGTTAATACACATACCGCTAGAACAGCAAGACACAAAGAAAAGAAGAGCTCTACGGGGCAATGGGAAGGACGAGACAGAGGAGAGAGAGGTTGGGGTAAACCGAACTAGAGACAAAACACAAAAGACGTGCAGAAGCAAAAAAAATAAAAATAAAACAGAAGTAGAAAGGCAACAGAAGCACTGTTAGTGTTGCTGCTTGGACCTTTCTGGATCTGGCCTCTATAGCAAAATACGGAAAAACCAAAGCACCCCAGCACACCCCCATGATGCCGCGCGTCTGGCCCTAGCGGCCGGAGCCAAGGAGCAGACCTGAGCTGGGAGGCTGCAGAGGAGGAGGTAGAGGAGGAAGCATGGGGGGCTGCGCCCTGAGAGGCCCTCACTCGGGCCTGGTAGAGCCTCTTTGCCAGGTCCTGCTCATACTGTCTAACATCCTCCTCTAGGCCATAGGGCCTGAGCCCCGCAGGCCACACAGACGGGAGGCGACAGAGGGACCGGGAGGGAAAGGAAAGGAATTTCAGGATGAAGGAGAAGTATCAGGAGAAGACAGAAAGGGACACAGACAGAAAAAAGAGAAGAAAACCCAAGAATGGAAGATAAAACACTGAAAATTAGGAAAACCAGGAATAATAAATACGTATTAGATGTGACATTAGGGAGAAGGAAACAGACCAAACACTCAGCAGCGTCGTTCTTCAAGACAAAGTGGACTGTTGCATTTACCGTAAACAATTTCATCTAAGAACAATAATTATTGTCATGATAAATTTCAGTTACAGACGGCAAATAAAATGACAAAACTGACAGTATGACTGGAAATATTTGTTATTTTCTCCACTTTCAAATGCAGAGACTCTGTGCAGTTTAGTAAATCACACCTTAAGAAAAAACAGTTCAGAGCAAAATTTTATCTACAAAAGGATTTTTCTTTGATATTTGAAAAATTGAATTTCTATTGTTCAGTTTAAAATAGATAATAAATTTTTTGTGAAAAAATATTACAAAAAAAGTATAGATTTTCCAAACTAATAAGAAAAATAGATCTAAAAATAGGCAGACAAAAAACAAGATGGATAGATTTTCTACTTATTATTATTATTGATTCTATTTTTCAGTAATTGTCTTGAGGAAATTTTATGCAACTCCATGAAAATCTCTGACATAGGAGTACGGTAAAGGTTGCAGACCCCTGGTTTAGTTTTTCACATTGCATTTATTCTATAAAATCAAAGAAAACAAACGTAAACTGAAGCAATAATTCTGTTTTTATGTCTAATCATTGATGAGTCAGTTTTAAGTGATCATATTTGTCTTTTTGCTTCAGTTACCGTGCCGCCCGCCACATGGCTCTCTTCTCAGCTTCTAGCGCTCGTTTCTCTGCAGGGGACAGATCCTTGTCTGGGGCCACAGAGAGCTCAGGGCTCTGCATGCGGAGCCTCTCCTGATGTCTGCGCTCCGCCTTGGCCGTGCGGATGGGAGCTGCCGACTCTCCAGGGTAAGACGACACTAGACTGATAAGACGGAGCATCGGTAGAGGTTAGAGCTGAGTAGCAACTAGTTACACTTACTTGAGCAACTTAATTACGAAGTATTGCTACTATTCAGAAATGACTTTTAAAAACTGTAATCACCCCGTCATGGAGTTTGGTCTCTGCTCCAACCTGAAGCTGTCTTCCAGTGAATTTCTCTGAGAGTTGCTCTTCCCATCTACCGAAGAAGCCCTGCAGAGAAAAACACAAGTAAATCAAAAGCCAGTTTGAAAAAGAAAGTCAAAATGGAAAAGATTGAAATTCAGATGACGTCAGATTCTCACCCGGAGCTGCCGGTGAAGCTCAGTGGAGTGGAGCAGTGCTGAGATGGGGTAGAAACGGGTTCCACCTTGTACTCAACCCCGTCTAACAAAACCTTTCCTGTAGCCTTCATGTGCTCCACCTGCTTAGCCAGGTCTTCTTCCTCATCCTCATCCTCTTCGTCCATCAGGTACTCCCGCGCTCGCTGCTCAAACTTCCTCTCTGGGAGGAAACAAAGAGACAGAGACAGGTAAATTCAAGAAGAAAACATCTCTGGTCTTTTGTTTTTATTGGTTCTGGGAGGCCGGAAACAAACCTTCCTCCTCCCTCATTTTCTTGAGGTCATCCTCTCCGACGAGGGAGACTCTGGGTTTGGGTTTCTCTGGTGTCTGCTGCTTCACGTCAATCTCAAAGTATTTCTGCCTGTCCCTGAACGAGCGCTGCTCTGGGCTGTTCTTACCTCCTAGAGACGGACTCTGATGGAAAAAAAAACAGTAGGAGGAATTAAAGCTGCGTCAATGTATTTGCTGCCAAAAGATGGAAGAGGAGCTCCAGCTCATGATTATTTTTGTAAGCAATTATCCTGATGATTAATTGGATGAAAAAATTGTCATTCAAAAGTTTTCATAAAATCTTTTGTATACTACATTAGAAATCTTTTAAAATATGCATGTAAACAAATAATTTTGTTTTGAAATAAGAAAATAAACACTTCTTTACACCATCATTTACAGCAAAAAATGCGTTTGACATTCTTTCTGTTTGACTTAACTCAGCTTAGGTCTAATCTGATGATTATTTCTGGATTAACAGATTATTAACTTGATAACAAAGGAGTTTTTATTTTATTTTACAGAATTTATACCAGGGGAAGCTAAAACTTTGCAGAGTTTTGGGTCGAACATGCATCTTAAATCCAAAATATATGGATTTAAGATGCAAATATATATTTTTTGCCCAGTTTTGTCTTAATTGCTGCTCTGCGTGTGTTGTTCTTTCAGCAAATTGGCTTTTTTTTTAAAGTATGTATATTTCAGTTAACAATTAATTAATTACTGAATAAGTTGATAATTATTTCAGTGATCGATTCTTCATAAACAAGAAAAGTCAAGAGGAAAGAAGTTAAATTAAATAAAACCCAACACCATTAAGTTGATTTCAGAGCTGCTATAAGTCAAGTCGTTCGCTGACAGCAGAAACCACCACCGGTCAAAGCCAAGCACCCCAGACAACGGTCGGGTCGCTCCGGCCAGGGAGCCGGAGGATACCTGCTGCTCCACGGAGGTTCTAGAGAAGCGTGGCACGGCAGCCAGGCTCATATAGTCCCGTCGATCGGAAGAAAGGGAGGTCCGGGGGGAGACCCTGCTGGTCAGACCCTCACCACCTCCTTCCTGACCTTCACTTCTATCATCAAACACCTCGTCGTTTAGCACAGGCTGAAAAGGCCAGATAAATTCCGACTGTCAGAGCAACTTTGAATGCAAAGGTTCCCATTTGAAGATGTAAAACAAAACTCAGTTGGACTGCAGACCAAGTTATAGAGAAGCCCAACTCTTTCACTTTTTACTAGTCCTCCCATAAAACACAATCCAAATAAACATAACTAAAAATTTGTAATCAACACAACTTTTTAAGAACTGTACGATGCTGAGAGAGCTCTGGTGGAGCCAGCTAAACATGTCCAAAAAACATAACAAAAACAAACTATCATCCTTCAACCACTTTCTGTCGTCTTCTTTACCTCTTTCGCCAGTAGCAACGTCCGGCTGTTGATTATGTGACTAGCATAAGTTTTGTAAAATACATCCATTTTGATACGACCCATAAAAACAACAAAAAAATAAGCACAAAAACTTCTTAACAAAAACAAAATTGCCAATTAATTTGGACTATTTTACAGCAGCTAATGACTCAATGCAATCTGCTGTATTTCCTTCTAAAATATTTTAAGCTAACTTGAAAAATAAACAGATAAAAAAAATAAACTGTTTGATAATGAAGATCAATTGAAATGCATCTATGATTGGGTTTAAATTACTTTCTTTTAGTAAAGTACCTTGAAACATGAACTGATGCTAAACTGCATATAAATAAATTGAATTAAATTGAACAAGGAGCTTGGTATTGTGTTTAAGATTGCACATTTTTTCTGATCTCTACTGACCTCTGGTGAAGGTTGCTTTGGGTGAAAATTGTTCCTTACACTGTATAAATCCTGTTGGCAGAGAAAAAAAAAGATTATTAACAGAGCGGCGACTCATGAGAAAGATGGAGACACAAAGCAGGCAGGAAAAAAAAATTGAAACAAGATTAAACATTGGTGAATGAGCCAAACATGAACAGATGACAAGGTTTCTGCAGGTTTCACCAACTCAAATGTAAGACTTTTTAAGACCATTATGAATGAAATTTTAATCATAATAGAAATGTACAAAAGAAAATTGCATATTTCTTTATGTTAGAAGTGACTTTTTTTTAGCACAAAATGCATGTAGTATCGTACGGGCAAAGACAAACTTTGTTCAGCAAACTGGCTAGCTGGCACGGCTATATTAGCAACTAGTTACTGGCAGCCTGAACCTTCATGAGTAAAAAGAACATAAAGAAGAAGTCTGTTGCAAAAGTTTGCCTGACAGAAAGGTTCCGCAAGAAAAACAAACTAAATAGAATGAATAAGATTAAGTAGTCCTGCCACCACAAATTTAAGACCTGTAATTAATGTATTAAAGCTGCAGTACTTAACTTTTACAAAAAAAAATATTTTTTTACATATTTGTTAAAATTATCATTTTGTGACAGATATTCTGTGAAATAAAATTAAGCTCCTATCCCTTCTCTCAGTACAAAATACAAATGTACACTTAGTCAGAAACAACCAATCAGAGCCAGTAGGAGGTTTTAGCACAAATGTTAAGGCAAGTTAGCATGGCCGCCAATGATGGTGGATAAGCGGTTTTCCAGTAACATTAAGTTGTTTTTCCATCATTAGTACATTGAGCAGTGTACATAAGCTTGATTGGCAGCCCTAAGACCCTCCTGCTGGCTCTGATTGGTTGTTTTTGACCGGGAGCTGTGGATTTTTGCAAAACACAACAGTAACACTGGGTGGATATTGATTATCCGCCTCATCCCATTCTGTAACAGCATGGTGGCAATTTTAATAAATACGGAAAACACATTTTTGTATCTGCAACTTTAAAGACCAACTTGCATTTTTTCAAGGTAATTTTTGATAGGAGACTTTGATGCTTTTTAAGGACACCCTTGATGAACGGATCAAGAGGAAGGTCAGCACCAGTTTCACAGATGAAGTCAGTAGAGCACAAAAACCAACGATGGAGACATCCCACATGTCACAGAACGTCACAGATGACAACATGCAGGCTTCCTTTAGGGCCGCCTGCTTCAGTCAGGTGAGGAGGGGAAGGGGCGGCAAGCGAACCAGTCAGCACAGCATGCTTGTCCGAGGCCGGTCGGCACGTCCTACCTGCGGCGGCTCCAGCACTGCCAGCGAGCGAGGCACGGCGGCGAACGCCTTGTATGCCTGCTTGACATTCATTGGAAACTCGTCAGGCGAAGAGGGGGAGGGGGCACGAGGCTGCAGGGGCGGGAGCAGGGGTTGGGGTCGGGGTGGTGTGGGTTATGGAAGTTGGATCCATATGATAAAAGAGGTGGAAAGGACAAACAGAGACATGGAGAGGGCAGACAATGAAAAAAACCAGCAAAGTTCAAGACGACTGTGGAGGAGACGGGGTGAGCAGCATGGCAGCTGGTTTCATGTGGAAGAGGAGGAGCGATGTAGAGAAAGACGGACAGTAGGGCGTGGGCAGGCGAAGCAGTCTGTTCTGTATGGGAACCTTTATGAAACAACCCAGCAGGTTTGAGATCAGATCTCAGATTCTCTCCGATTACACTGCCTGGATTGTTTCTGAAAGCTGAAACCTTCAGCAGCTAAATCTGGTTCTGGAGCCCAGAGCAAATGGATATGAACTATAACAGCTCCGCCTGTCTTTGGTAACAATCAATTTTGCGCTTTGGACATCGGTAACCCACCGCACTGTGGTCGGGTTACTTCAGGGCGTGCAGCAGCACAGGAAGCGTTAAAACCAGCCCTACGTGGAGGTGAAGGTGAGGGGTCTTACAGAGGAGTTGAACGGGGAGGGGCCATGCTGAAAGGGGTTAGGGCTGCGGCTCTCCGGCGTGCCGGGGGAGGTGGTGGGCCACGGGCGTCCAACTGGCTGGATGGCTCCAGGCCGCGTCTGGAGAAAGACGACACATGATGTAGCTTCACTGCTAAACACCAGAACGGATGAAACTTTGAGTGAATGATAATGCAACATGAATGGATGCTGATGGTTGAATGAATTTGAGTTTTAATAACATATTTAACTTTTACTCCTGGAGCCTATGATTTTTATGCATAAAAATCTTGTGCTTTTCGCCCTTTAATTTACAAACTCAGCTGCACATTTATTTTAACCTAAACCTTTTAATTAGGTTTCAAATCTCTGCCTCAATATTTTTTCGCATTTTAATTGTATGTACTTCTTTAAATGTCCTCTGAGGAAACATATTTGCAGATTTATCCATAACAACTAGAATTATCTAGCAAGTTATTTTCTATTAAATGAGTTCCCGTCAGATTAATTTCACTCCCTTCTTCAATGGAGGTAAAATTACCGTAATAACCCGATATTGGCTGGGAAGCGCAACGTCTCCCCTTACATTTTTTTTACAATGAAACATTTAAATTATTTTTGTTAAATCAGCTTCTCCTTATTTACTGTTTATTTGCTGACTTTAGGGTTCTAAGCACCCAATAACGAAGAGTGTTGAGCCAACTAAGCTCTACTGACACTCACTGATGATGAAGTGCTGTCCTTAGCAGTGGGAGTGGCAGTGAAATTAATGTTTGCCTGTGGAGGGAGAGAAATACATTTAAACAAAATTAAAATCTATGACATATGACAAGGCATCACCTAGTTCAATTTAAGCTAACTAACTAATGAAGCTTCTTCAGGATTATGCAAAGAAATCAAACACAATCAATTTTTAAATGTGGCTGTGTAGACGTCGCCGTTTGATCTTTTAGAAACTTATCATCCGCAGGGAAAATGTAAAGCCAAAGCTGGTCAGCAAACCATTTCAATCACTTATTGAATGATTATCTAGTCTGCACAAGGCAAAGCATCAGGGATGAGTTGGCCACAGAGAAGCGTCTGCATGCTTTTCAGCCAGGAAGGGCCGACGCAGCTCAACGCTTCAAGATCTGCCACAAAGCCCACTTACAAAGCGGGTCTCCCTGCCTGCACACAGGGAGCTGCTGGAGGAGTGGAGGCTGGGCTACGGGTGGGAAGGAAGGTCAAAACTGTCAGCGCTAAAATACCTCCGCTGAAGCCACTCGTGAATAGTGATGACATAAATTAAAGGATGATGTGATGGGAGGGCGGTGGACACTGCAGGAAAGTAAAGTGTTGGGCAGCTTACCGGTTGGATAGTGGGAGAATATGGTGCTTCCCTGACTGGGCTGTCCGTTCTGGTGTAATCAGTTGAAGATGCCTGGAAAAAAACACAAGACGCAACTAAATAATCAGCTCAACATTTTATCTAATAAACCAGACATATAACAGGGATAAGAATCCAACCACAGGTCCATCTGAATAAATTAGAATATCATCTAGATGCTGGTTAATTTAACTTCCCTGAAGGAATTACTTAATTCTGTTCAAACCCAAAAATAATTTCTTAGACAAAAAAATAAAGACTAAAAAAAGGTGGACTTATTGAAAAATATGTCCAGTTTCTTTATATTATATAAACCCATCACTTGGTTGGATAAATCTATGTGGTGGCTGTTTAGCTGCAGTCCACTCCTCATAATGGGTTTTGTTTGACATTTCTCTCAAGGCACTTTTTTTCTTCCACTCAACTTTCCAATATGTTTTGACAGAACACTAAACTCCTAGCCTTCTCGTAAAAATTGTTGGTAAATGTTAGCTGTAAAAAATTTCTGATTTCTTTGCTCTATAGTCGTCTTAATATTAACATTTTCCAGAAACTTTATTTTTTTAAAAGCTGTTTTGCATTTTGACTTGAAATAATGAAGTAATTTATTGAGATGCACTTGTGAAGCATTCTGGTTAGTAATATTGCATTTATTTCACACATTAAACATCCTGACCTTCCTCACAGCTATCAGGAAGCTATAAGGTCAAGTTTTTCTATCGGTCTGTACAATTAAAGATCCTGAATAATTAAAGAGATGCAACGAGGGGTGGGCATTTATTGTATCGTTTATCATTTATCGTAATAAATTTCTTAATTTATGATTTTTAACCGCCCCCAAATTGCTATTTTTAATATTTTATTTATTGTTTGCTCAATTAAAGTGTCAATAAATATCAATACATTTAAAATATGATTAAATGCAGTTACTCTGTGCAGTAACTGCACAAAGTAACTGTGATAAATCGTGTCTGAAATAAGCATATTAGAATTTTTTTATTTTTCAATTTGTGGGCTATGACTGCTAAGCTCCTAAAAATGGTTTTAAATGGTTATTATCATAATACAACCACAAGATATTGTAATAAAACTTTAAGTCCATATTGCCCATCCCTAGATGCCACAAGCTGTGCTCACAGCAAAAGCGTGCAATAAACTCTTTGTATTGTTGAGCGGAGGTTAACACACACACACAGTTAGCCAAACACATCATAGAGGGAAAGAAAATCAACGTAAGCCTGTGTTTTGGTTTGCAACCAGCTTCACAGCTGCAAATAAACCCTTTTTTACTGTAATATTTGGAACTGGGATCCAAATGGATGAAGCAACAAAGCTCACAGCAACGCAGCATGCCGCCTCCAAGCTACACTCGGCCATCTTGCCTTGCTGAACAACCAGGGCTGCAGCTTCCCCTGCCGGCCGTAGCCCACCGGAGGCCCAGACAGGATCCGCTCTCCGGGTGGAAGGTCTCTCCCTCTACGGTTAGCCACTAAGAAGGGGTTCTCATTAAAGCACATGGGCTGCGAGTCCACCAGGCATTCCTCTTCCTCCTCAGGAAAAACTGTCGAGTCAACAGCTGGACTGTCAGGGACGCTGGAAGCCCCGTTGTGGGACAACTGGGATTGGTGGAGATAATCAATGAGGGGTTTGGTGGTTTTGCCCGAACCGAAGGGCTCTATAGGGGCTCCGTGATTGGCCGGCAAGGGGGCCTCCATGGGGGCAGTCAGAGTAACAGAGGCAGAGAACTGAACAGGAGCAAAAGATAAGGAGGACACAAGACTCACAGGAGGATCTCGACTCACTGATATTCAAACTCACACAAAGGAGATAAAGAGAAAACAGGAAAATGGTGTTCAGTAGCTTCCCACTCTAAGTCAGGAAGGTAAAAATAATTTATGTCTTCATAAAGGAAATAAATCAGCATAAGTTTGAAGTTTTATTGTAGAGCAGTTTTAGAGAAAACCAGTAGTTATAATAATTTTCAAATTAATACCATAACAGGACATCTGCAAGTTTTAGCAAGTCAAATTTAAGGCTTTTTAGGACCATTTTAATACTAGTTTGAATGAAATTTAAGACAGAAAAAACTACAAAATGTAGAAGATGATTGAAGGGTCCTGTTGTCTAATGTGGGTTGGGTACAAAAGTGAGCCGGTGGCAAAAGAAACAAGTGAAACATTTGCACTTGCGCAAAGAAGCTAGCTAGCTAGCAAGGGGAAAATAGCAGCTAGTTACCGACTGTCTCAAGTCACAGAATGTGACAAATATTTGCCTAACAGAAAATAATAATAATAAGAATATAATAAGAAAATAACAGAATACAAAAAAAGAACAACACTACAATCAAGATAGAATACACTGCAAAAATACAAAACTTACTAAATGTTTTTAGTCTAGTTTTTAAACCATATATCAAAAACCAAAACTTGCTTTCAAGTAACTTTTTAGCAAAATGTAGGAGCTTGTTTTGAGTCAAAAATCAATTAATATTGATTAGAAAAAAGTACTTGTTAAACTGACAGATTATTTCACTTGAGACATTTTTCCAAGTGGAATAATATGTCAGTTGAATTAACTTCAATGCCTTTTAAAATAAATATTAAGAAATGATTTAGCTAAAACATTACTTGTAAGTTATTTTTGCTCTTGGACAAAATTAAGATTTTGGGGTTTTACAGTGTAATCCTGTAAAATTTAAAACCTAATGGATTTATGGTAAATCTATGTTTTGAAAAGATTTTAAGACATTTTAAGGTCTTAATTTTAATTTAAGGCTTTTTAAGGATGCGCAGACACCCTGCTTGAACCAAAGGAAGATAAGGAGGAACGTCCATGGCTCTAAGAATAGAAATTTTACGCATTCGCCGGTTGTTCCTTTAAAGAGTCACTTGCATCACTAAAACTCCTCTGAAGCCTTGAAGATAAGTTTCTAAACTTGTAGAATGTTTTAACCGCCACATTACTACAGACTGTCAACCTCTGTTTTAAAGGAGGGTTAAGGGTGCATAACATGAAACAGCAGACACAGCTACAACTGAGACCAATCGATCTCAAATGTTTGACTATTGAAAAGCAGAGATTTGGCTCTCGGGCTGCAGTCGGCGTGAGGGTCAGAGGGATGGAATGTGAATCGTGACCTTTTGGCACCGACACAGACGTCTGTGAGCGACAGCTGGCTTTTAGAGCAGAGAAGTCACCCTGCTGGCTCGCCAACATGCCAACGCGCTGAAAGGTTCACAGCTGTGTGTCTGTTCAACGGTTCGTTAAGCTTTTAGGGGTTACATATGAAATTTCCTTAAAGAGAAACAGAACAATTAGGTGTCAACAGGAAAGGTGTACTAAGCAATTTTAGTTTCTCCTGATACAATTCAAATTGCAACATCTACCAGTAAGAGGTCAGTATCAGTGAAATTTGAGCAATTTTGTTTACAGAGACTTTGTAAGCCATTTTTGTCTAATTTATTTTAAATATTTAAAATATATTCCAGTTCCAGTGTTAAATGTTTGTACATGAAAGTTTATTGATCTTTGAGAGAATGTACTGGCACTATTATGTCTTAACATATTAGTTGAAAAGGATCTGAAAACAACAATATTATATTTTATCACAATAATGTTATAAGCAACATTTGTTACGACAGACCTACTTGTCTTCCCTTTATTTCAAAATACTTCAGATAAATAAGATAATATCCAAGATGGCAAAAACTAGAGGCTTTAATTAAAAATGTGTAAAAGCGTCTAGTTGTTTTGTTTTGTCCAACTTAAAAAAAATTAGGACCAACATCAGTAGGCTCATTCTCAGGCCTCCAGCAAAATTAAACATATTTTACTGCCAATATGTAATCTACAAGTCTTAACTAAACCCATCAAACTTTTTAAAAACTGTATTAAAACTCCAGTTTAATTAGAAGCTGATGCATTTGGTTTTATATGAATAACACTGAACCACCATGTAGGAGCGCTTCAGATCTCTCCAACAGCTGCCCAGAGTATGTAGGTTAAGTGCTGCTGCTCTCTCAGAACAGATCTATAATTAAGTCTAGTTACAACAGCAAAGAAGACATGATTTAACATCTTTAAAGAAAAACTGCTAAGAAATCATCCAATTGTTAGGAATGTTGATGTCAAACTTAAAATAAAAAGTCTATATTTTAGTGAAAATCAGGAGTTTGATAGAACCAGAGAGCAGAAGAGTAAAGCTGGAAGAGGAAACTCACAGCATGAAAGGACAGAGCCAGACGTCCACACTACCCGTCCCAAGCAGGACTTTCACAGCTCAAACCAAGACACTCGTCTGTTCCTCTCAGACGACGCCGTCCCCACCCACCGGACACGCTATGTCCAACTCAGAGCCAGATGCACGTTTAAAATATCGCAGAGAGCAGGCCAGGTGATAGTGGGCAGCTGTTCCCTTCCCCCAACTTGCCCACTCTCTGTCACGATTTATTCTGACGAAAAACATTCATGTTGTATGCCGTCAGTCCTTTATTATGGGCTTTTCTTCTTTATGTCTTTGTGGTTTAGTTAAATCACTACAAGGTTCTTCATTCAGCAATCCTGGGAGGGGTTTCGGTTCTCCTTTAAAAAGGTCCAGCACCGGATCAAACATGACAAATACCAAGAGAGCTTATTCTGAGTCTCTGACCAAGGCCACACGCAGTCAGAGAATCCCAAAAGGCAATGACCCCGTTTTCAAACACGTCAAAAAGTTAAATCCATCCTGGGTGAATTCTGTTAGTTTGAGGCAAGACCTGAAGATAAGATAAAAGAAAAACAAAAAAAGGACTCACCCTGTTCACTTTCTGGAGGCTGGTGGTGGGGAGAGCAGCCAGGGTTTTGTAGTCAAGTTTTAAAGGTCCAGTGCCAAGGTTCTGAGGAGAAATAAAACAAAACCAGTCTATACACAGGTTTCAGTCATTAAAACTGAACACTTTTTAAGACCTTTTCTAATGCCAGATTGAATAAAATTTAAAACCGACAAAAATATAAATATTGGGGGTTCCTGCTGGGATATAAGAAGCGAATCAGTGACAAAAACAAACATCGACCAGCCAACAATCAATACATTTTACCCATGAGAGACGCAAAAAAGGCAAGCTGGGTAGCTAGCAAGGGTATATTAGCAGCTGGTTACCGACTGTTTTGAGTCAGAGACCGCAATAAAGATGTCTGCGTGCGACTCAAACTTTTGCCTGACAGTAAAGTTCTGCAAGAAACAAAGAAAACTACATACATACAATTCTGCCACAACAAAAAGTTGGACATTCTTCAGTAAACTGAGTGTAAATCGATGTCTGCAGCCCCAGTTGGACTAATGTTGCGTTCAGACAGCGGGTTTGTCTGAGCAGGGTCTCACCTCCGTCTCCTCTTCTAGCAGGCGAGTTGCCTCCTCACGCTCCAAACGCATACGCTCCTTCACCATGAGAGGAAGAGGAGGAGCAGAGTGCAGAGAGGAAGACACCAGCCACACAGAGTGATACGATGAAGACAGATTGTTTAAAGAGGAGAGTGTTATAGTCGGAGGGGTGAGAGGGGGGACAGAAAGGAAGGAAGTGGGATGATTGGGTGATTATATGCCGCACCAAACACACCAGAAGGACAGGTGAGAGAAAAAAAACAGCAGGGTAGAAATCACACAGATTACAAAGTACACTATTCACGTTTCTATGGGAGCAGAAAAAGCATGCAAGGTGAAACATTGCAGGAACAAACTCTCCAACAAAACCCACAGATAGGAAGCTTCATTCATCCAGTTTCTCAGCTAAGGAAACTTATACCGATTCATCTATTTGTATCTTTCTCATCCCACTAAATGTTTCACTCACCACTTTCTCCATCTCCTCTCGCTCCCACTGCGATGTCTCTCTGACCATCTCAGACTCCTGCCAGAAAATATTACATTTCAACTTCAGTTCGAAGCTTTTCATCCAGCAAACCTCAGCAGAACAGGACATGTTTACCTAAAGTTGGCAAAATAAACAACTGTGCCGGCACATTGTGGGAGCATAAGTGTGTTCACAAACGGCGCGAGGGGAACTATAGCCAAATTCCACCTGCTGACACCAAACTGCTGCTGCAGCAGAATAGCTGCACAAAACATTTGATGTATGGGCTGACTGGAAAACAGCGGCGCTCGTCTGGGGTGATACAAAGATCTGACTCTGGTGGCTACATGGTGGACTCGTTTAGCGCATCGCACCTTCTGTATGATTTCCATTTCCTCTGGGCTCAGGTCTCGATCTATGGAGGAGATGCTCTCCATACTGTTCTTGCGTACGATGCCGGTTGCAAACGGGTTGGCGATGATCCCAGGAGATGCCTGGAATAAACAGTCACATAGATTTGTAATTGAGTATTTTGAATTGTGGCATATTTTTAATTGAATTGTTTCATATATTTTCAGGAATGCAGAAGCATGCACATCATACAATTACAAAAGGAGGACAAGAACTCGGCTAATTTCAGAACTGATGAACTCATAAAAATGGAGCTCAAAATGTGCCAGAAACAATCATTTCATTTTAAGCAAAATATTTTATTGGGAAGATGGTTTACTTGTTCAACTTTAAGACAGATTTTTATTTACTTGTCATTTAAAGTTCTTGAAGAGAAATCTTAATCTACAGAAACTGGTATCAGTAGGTCAAAATTTTCAAACATTTAAGAGCCAGAAAATATGTGCATATTTTGGTTTGGTGGTAAAATGCTTTAAATTGACAACAAAAACACTCAGTTATTCAGATGCAGCTTTTCCTTGAACAAAGTGTTTTCTGAGAGCTCACCTCAACAGCTGCGACTTTCCGCGGGTCAAAACCGTCGCACACCAGCATGACCAGAGAGTCCCCGACCGCACGAAGCACTCTGACCGCCTCTGTGTGGGTCATTCCCAGTAGGCTGTGGTTGTTCACCTCCAGGATGCGCATGCCGACCTGCAGCCGTCCATCTCTGGCTGCTGCACCGGTCGAACTCACCTTAAGACAAAACAAGCGTTATGTTTCCAAACTGGCCGATAGGACTGGGTGATGTGACTCTGCTCTGAGCTGTACGACAGAATTACAGCCAGGTATAATAATTTTCTAAAGCACGAGAACAGATATATTAGCAAAAAAAAAATGCAATTTTATCAGAAAAAATGTATTTCTTCATAAATTTAAAGAATTTACCAGAAAATTCTCAAAATTTCCTGGTAAATTTAGAGAAATTTGTCAGGAATTTAGAGGAAAAAAGCTGATTCTCAGGATCTGATGTAACCAGTTTGCTCACTTATAATGATAACTTGATGCTGATGTCTTAAAAAATGTCTTGTGTGTGCTGTGGAAACCTAATGAATGTTTATTGGAAAAAATAAAAACTTCCAAAACCAAAAATGGACATGATGAATCCGTTTTGTTACCTTGGAGATAAAGATGCCCTCATCTGTGGGGTCAAAGGGGTTTCCAGCATGACCTTTTGCTCCTCCGCGGATGCTAATCCCAAGCTTCTCACCGGGCTGCTTTTGGATCAGAACCTCCTGCATCCCTGGCGGTGAAGGATCCCTTCGCACCAACATGCGGATCTCCTGTTTGTTGGCCAGCAGGGCCCGCACGGCTTCCTGGTGCGTGGCGTGCCGCAGGTCGATGGAGTTCACCTCTAATATGCGGTCGCCGACTCGGAGGCCGCTTTGACACGCCAAACCGTGAGGAATCACCTGAAGGAGCGAGAAGCAGAGATTGAAAGCAGAACCAAAATATTTCATCAAGGTAAGATTTTAAACTTTTCCAGCACCAAACTAAAACAACACAAATTTACTAAAGAAGACTGCTTCAACTCACTATCATATGATATAATTTACTACTGATACTAATGTCATAGTATTCTATATAGGCAGGGACAAAGCAAACACAAATATAACAATTTTGAAGGTAAATGCTTAGGATAGGCTAGCTATGCAAAAGATTTTTATTACATTTTTCCATATAACCATTCTTAGATAATGATACCTTATTCTGATCATTTCTAACTATTTTGAGCTCCTTTCAGAAAGAGTCATTTTAGAGCCGCTCCCCCCGACTCAACGTTTACACTCGCATGCGAAAACGGTTGCAAACTCATATGCAATTATACAACTGTACATCTTTGAAAAGGAGAAGTAGAGCCTTCTGCACAGCCAACAAAAATGGGAGCCAGTGGTTTCTGGATGACAAGTTAACTTCACAACATTAGTCGTTTCCAGGAGCCATTGTACGGAGGATACATGCCATTTAGAAGGTTTATGAAATGGCTCTTTTTGTTTCTAAAAACACTTTGTTTTTAGAAGCAGTTAAGACACAAACTGAAGTAAAAAAAAAAAAAAACATAAAATGTGAATTTTGCACAATATGTCCCTTTTAAATAAATAAAAAGTGGCAGCACCTTTGAGATGAAGACTCCAGGTTCATTGATGCCGAATGGGTGGCTGGCATGGTCACTGCCTCCAACAATGCTCAGTCCCAGAGGGCCGCCTGACTTCACCAAGGTCACTTCCTGTTTACGTGAATGTGACAAAAGAATCAATACACTTAAAGTCTGTTTTGTACTGCACACACAACATTTCAGCAGGCTAAAAGCAAAAAGCACACTCCTCTCATCACAACAAGCCTTCATACCATGCACCATCTTCTCTGCAGCTGAACAGCATTTGGGATGAAGCGGGGAAACGAAGCATCAATAAGGTTTCTGCAGCATTTCACGAAAACATCTAGAAAAACTTGACCAACAAGATGAGAATGTGGTGTTGTCTCACCTCAATGGGATACTCGTCCTCCAGCTTCCCCATATGGTTCCCCTGAAGGCCTTCCTCATCTTGGTCTGGAGAGGCAGAGGGTTCTGGGGGCGGAGGGGAATGGGCCCGCGCCCGGTTCTGACCCGGAGAGCCCCCCGGTGCGCTCAGGTCTCGCTCCACCAGCAGTGCGATGGTGGGGGAGGTGCCGGTAAGGAGCGCTACTGCCTGGTCATGCCTGGCCTCTGTCATGTCTACACCATTGATCTGGATCGACAGTGAAACCAACCATGGAGGAGGAGTGAGCCCACCAGGATTCTCCCAGAGATCATTTACCACCAACAGGATGAAAATTTACCACAAACCGAACTGAAAATATCAAGCTGAAACTGGATTCTGCATGTTATCATTCATTACTAAAGCTTTCCAGGGAGAATACATCAAATATTAGCCGAATAAAGACAAAATGACACCGTAAAAGAGAGTCATAAAATTACGAGAAGTTACTTTAATGAGAAAATCTATGAATGAGTTATCAAGATCAGATATAATCAGCTGGGCAAAAATGTGGTTCTTTCTTTGAAACTCATTTGCAGAATCATTTCAAAGTCCTGCTCCAATGCTGAAGTATTTTCTTATTTACAAAGTTTTATGTAAGAGTTCTCATAAATGAATGACCTGCTCCTGAGAAGCAACCCAACAGCAAGATGCTGCCACCACCGTGCTTCACAGTAGGGATAATGTGTTTGTGGTGATGTGATGTTTAAACAATTTGTGTTTTATTTTAGGGGGGATGTTTGTTTGATTGAAAGAAATGTATGTTATCGCTTTGTTCTGTTTTTATGTTTTACTTAAAATGCAGAATAATGAGTACAGAAAGACATATATAGACAGAAAAGAGAGCAGTCTCAAATAGGTTTATGCTTATGTCCTTTTCAAAGTTATTTATATATTATGGAATTTGAATTAGAAATGTGTTTAAAATAAATAAGCAAGTTATTTTGCAGAAACAGGTCTTTACTTCAACATTAAGAGTTTTTCTTGTTTGTTTGTTTCCGAAAAAGTCACGTAATATTTCTCATGATTGATTTGTAAAAGTAATAAGGTAAACCATCAAAAAATGTGAATCATCTTTAAAGATACTGCATGTGTTTTACAGCCTGGTGTTACAAACCGCACACTGCTCCATCCTGACCAGCAGAGGTCAGCACTGACCCGACAGTAACAGCTCTTACCGCAGGGCTGAAATGCTCTGCTGCTGCGGTGATGTGACACCTATCTACCTCAGCAGCAGAGCAACACCGCCTGACACCACACCCACCACCAAGCAGGCAAGGAGGCTCGCTCAGAGTTAGTGAGCATGCAAAGGGGCGGAATGTGATTACAGATGAGACAAAATCGGAGGAGGAAGAGGGGAGAAACCGCCAGAGAAAGCAAAACACATCCAAGGCAGCAGGACTTGAAAGAAAAACCTCTGAAAAGAGCATCATTGCATTCATTGGCAGTAGAAACACAAATGTTTCTACTGACTGTAGGAAACAAATGTTCAAAGAAAAGTCATGCAGAACACCCTGAGCTGTGTAAACCATCGATGTGATGATTTACACTTCTTCCCAAGAAGCTGCTCTGAAACTTTGGGCTTTTATAATTGTTATAAAATATTCAGATTACCAACTGTGGCCAAAAGATTTGGACTTTAATGTGACAAGCTCAGTCCTGAAAATGGTTATCAGAGAAAATCTCAAATCTGAGCATAAATGAAAACAATAATTTAATAAATTTGTAACTTTTGCTTCAGAAATTTAGAAGCCGAACTGACCGTCATGTTCACTATAAATCAGGAGGGAGCGCAATTTTTAGGCAAGAGTGGACAGAGGGAATTTTAATCACTTGCAACAGAGGTGTGGGATACTGCTTTTTCTGGTATACAATCAATACTAAGTAAATACAAGGCCAGTGTTGCCAATACTAATATTTTTTTATGCAAGTTTGATATATCATTAAATTTTAGGTGTCTACCAACTACTTTTGTAACATGTTAACTGGTGAAAATAGAAAACTGTTTGTGTATTTTCCTGAAATAAAGTGAAATAATTATAAATTGTGCAAATCAGAACACAATCTTTTGTGAAGTAGAGCTGAGAAATTACACTAAACTATTACCACGGTAATATTAACACCAACTTGGTATCATTAATATTGAACGGCTTGTCCACCTACAGCTAGCAAATAAAATAAAATACCTGCAATCAGAGCCAAGAGCTCTCTGTCAATAAATAAAAGGTTTTTGGCATGAATGCTAAATCATAAGTGAGGTTTTCAGGAAACAACATGATGGCTGTGCATTTCTGTAAAGATTCTCTGTTTTTATCCATTTAAGCTTTCCACCTCCATGATAGAATATGCTACATTTGAAACATTGGAAATCTCAGAGTAAAGGCAAGGATCTACTTTCTCTTGGAAATAAACTCACTATCCTGACCAATCACTAGAGTAACATTTCGTCTATGCTTTAGAATAACAGAATGCTGTTACACAGTGTGTCATCCCCCCTGCTATTATATATAAATCTTAGTTTAATATTCCTGTAAAGAAAAGGTTCCAAGATCAGTTTTTGCAGTTTAAGGTTTTGTCATAAAACATAGATGTTGGACTAAATATTGTACTTTTGTGATACAAAATAAACAACGTGTTTTATGGTAAAGCGATGTTACTCACAGAGATCACCCTGTCGCCGACTCGCAGCGTGCTGTCTCTGTGTGCCGCTCCGCCCTCAGCAATCCTGGAAATGTAGATTCCCTGAAAACCAGACAGACGGTGACAAATTTTAAATCTTCTCTTTTTGTCACTTCTGCTCAAATTTGTTTCAGGAGCCTTAGATAAGATGAACTAGAAGATATTTTTATACTATGGATCAACGTTATCGGACTACTTTTTAGGCTCCTGTTCTTCCAACCCAGACATGAAATTTCACCAGACCATACTTATCTAGCAATCCAGAACAAGTACACCTAGTTTATATACTTTAGATCGACATTAGATTATATTTCTCTTTCCTTTGGTTTATTATTTTGTTTGGATTTCCTTGCTTTGTATTGCCTTGTTGCTGAAAATGTGCTATGCAAATAAAATTACCTTTACCTTTTTGAACTGTTTTGAAACTATCCACTAGTCATGTTCTGTGAGTTTCTGAGCTTCAATGATAAAATTGGATAACTTTGGAAGTAAAATGTTTGGTGCAAAAGGCTAAAATGTTGAGATAACTTTGTTACCTTACTGTCTGGTTGATAGAAATAGGAATGTGTGAGACAACAGTCAACCCAGAATCAATTCCAGACAAAAATCTGAAATTGAAATAGTTTTTATAAAATCCAATCCTGACTTGACAAAAAACCTAGTATTTTTCACTCTAATAAAAGTAAAACATTCCTTCATCATGTCTTCAGATATCATCGTTTAGAGCTACTAGCCAAAGCAAACACAGCGATCAACCAGCCATAAAATGCGCAAAGGTTCTCATTAAGAAACAAAACTTTGAAAAACACCCAACACTTACAGTCCAACCTGCCTAAAATTGCCCGGCCTTTCCTTTTTTCTTTCTGTGCTTCATGAGCTGCAGAGCTGCGCGGGTCCAAGTCTCGACCTCACCACGTCTAATTACAGTGAACCGCTCGAGTTTCAGTGCTGGCTATTCATATCTCTGTAACCGCGGTGATGACTGTAGACGCTGTGGCGGGAATAGGCACAGAGAAGATGGATATCGCTCACTGTGACAGTTCCTGCTGGAGCGGCTTTCCAACTTCCCAAACGATTCTCGCTCTTTAGTTATGGAACGACTGGTTGTGTCTGCAGCTTTTTACCTCAGTATAGTTTCTGACCTGGAAGTAAACCAACTGAGGTTTTCCAACCAAACTGTGTAAATTTTCCTCTTTATTTGCCACTTATGGTCTTGATAAACAATAATTGTTCAGTGTTCACAGTGAATTTTAAAACTATTGTTTTAGAATTAATTAATCAGATTGAAAACGAAACATTCTGCAGATATTTTCTTAAACTACTTAAGCTTATTTTACACAACAGTAAAAATATGTACAAAAAGCAACAATATAGCAGCTAAATAAATATTGAAATAAGTCCTTTCTGCTTGACTTAACATCAATAGGTTGTAGAACTGACCTGTTAATTATTTTTTTTCAATTATCAATTAATATTAGGACAGCAAATTGTACTAAATGGGAGAATTTTATATAATTTAAACCAGGTGAACCTGAAACTATGTCACTTGAGGATATTGACAAAAAAAAAAGTTTATTTCAACTAAAAAAAAAAAAAACGTGTTTTAGTATAGTAGTATAGTTTTAGCTTAAATATTGCTGTTGTTTTTCAGAAAATGACATATTCTAGAGTTTTGTATACACCAATTAACAATTAATCAATGACTAAATTGGTTGACAAGTCTCTCAACAATTGATTAATCTGATTAATTGTTCCAGCCCTGCTGTGTTTCGGTGCTTCTTACAGTATCTCCTGTGCGGTATGGTGTGGAGCCTTTTCCCCCGGCGATGCTGAACCCAAGGCCTTTGTCGTTCCGGATCAGGCAGGTGGAAAACCTCTGCCGGGGTCCGCTAGGACTGCTCTCCAGATTGAAGGTGAGGCCGCTGCTCCGCCTCTCCCGTGGGAAGTAGTCGTCCTCGGGCCTCAGCGGCGTGGTGGTGATGGCGTTCTCGGGCTCCACCATGCGCTCGCGTAGTATCGTCATGGAAACCGTTGCCCCGGAGCTGCGGAGAGCCTCAACTGCAGTGTGATGCTCTGCTTCATGGAGGTCTACTCCGTTTACCTGAGAAACAGGTACAACCTTTGAAATGCCTGAACAGAAACGTTTTTAATCTATTCGTGCCAAACTCATTTTTACCTCAAGAAGCTTATCTCCCACTTTCACTCCTGCTCTTGCTGCAGGACCTTCCTCTGATACTCTGGAGATGAAGATTCCCTTAAAGAAAACAGTCGAAGAGAGTATTTAATATCTACAGTTTGCATTTTACCTCTATTATCCCAATCTTGTGGGTTTATTACCTCGTCGTCTCCCTTGTAAGGCGTAGATCCTTTCCCCCCAGCAATGCTGATACCAAGCCCACCAGACTGTCGAACGATAGTCAGCGAGTGCTGCAAGTTGATCAGAAAGAAGTCAGAAATAGTAGGAATGCATCTCACAGAAAACAAGTTTCTTTTTGTACAGGTAAAAGTGATGAGGAGTTTCTAAAAAATGTTATTCCAGTTTAAACACTGAATTCCCTCCTCAGTTTACCAGCAGGTAGTGTCAGTCATGGATGTAGCTTAAAGATTCCATAAAAAATGAACTCAAGTTTGCCAGAAGACCTATTCTAGTTATAATGCAAAGGTAGATTATTTTATTTAAGTATCTTTTGAACTTTGAGGCTTCCCTTTAATAAAAAAATGTGCGTTAGATGCACACGTGTACTCAGTGGTTGGTTAGAAAAGGCAGATGACACACAGGGTGTGTGTTCTCCAAGTAGATCATGCAGAAATGCAAACTGAATTGAAACGAAGTCAATAAAGAAACACCAAGTAACAGCAAGAAGAGTGAAGAGTCCTGCATGTGGAAACTGCTTTTGATTATTTTTTTCCCACAGTTTAACCTCAGTGAAATATGGTTTGTTTTTCCAGATATACATGACTGAAGAATGAACAAGCGTTTTAGTAAAATCCTCATCACAATCCGCAGGGTACCTGCAGTTTTCAGAAAGTCATATTTAAGACTTTTTTAAGCCTGAAATATAGAGGACAACTGGCGGATCGTATTAGTTCATAGTGAGCCAGTGGAAAAAAGAAACATTGTCCAGCTAACTGGGGAATTATCCATGATAAGACGCAAAAAAAGCTTGCTAGCTAGAAAGAGTAACAGTATATTAGCAGCTATTTACCAACCGCCGCGTGTCACAGAATGCAACAAAATATCTGTGCTTGACTCTAACTTTTACCTGACAGAAAAGTTCCGCAAGAAAAAAAAAGCCTAGATACAAGACTGAACAGCCCTGCCACAACAAAATTTAAGACTTTAGCATATTTAAGGTTAACTTACCATTTTTTGAATAAATTTAATTTTTTTTAAGGATGTGCAAACACTGCTATAGAATACCTGACTTGCCTTTCCATTGTGTATGAAGATACTTATGGCAAATACTGGTTCACCAACACCTTCACATCTCATACTGGGACATTCTCTAGCTAAGATAGTCAGGGAGTAAAACATTTTTTTGAAAATGTAAAATAAATAAATAAATAAATAAAAGCATCCTATTAAAAATTATCTAAACTATGCAGGTGCTCTGTCTATGCTGATGAAGATTCGGTCACTCTGATAAGCCAAATGGGCAGAGGAGTTTGACTTATCTGATTGATTTGGCCAATATTACTATGACTATTGGGAGAATTCCTATACTGTGTGGAGAACAATAAAATTTTAGTCAAAGATGGGCTGTAAAAATGGAAAATAAAGTAGCTCAATTCGCCACAACAATCCATAATGGATTGCATTCTGTAAGTTTTACAGCCTTCATTGCTATACAGCTATTTACATGCCATCAGGACACATCACAAATAACATGCATTCATCATATACATGACAGGACTTTGTGTTTCACAAAATGTGCTTTATATTTTTAGGTTATCTTAAGATGCACTAAGTGTTCTTCTTCTGCAATCTTTACACAAGCAGCTTAATATTTTAGTTTTAGTCATGCAAGGAGAGTAGATGAATACTATAGAAAAGAAGACGGTGGAGCAAACATGCTCTTTCTCACATCTAATACAACACCCAATCTGATATTTAAACAGCTATACTTAAAGTGATGCTCAGAGATTCATCCATGCAAAGCAATTCTTCGGGTTAACCTGAAGATGTTTTTCTATAAAAATAACATTCTGCTACAAATAATCTACATAAATGGAACAACATGGAGCAAAGCAGCAGAGGGAGAGCAGTGTGCCAGAACCTGATGCTTGACAGATTTACACAATGAAAGAAAGAAATGGAAGCATTGGCAACATCTTAGATGACAGAACAACATTTAGTATGAAAAGAAACATTTAACAGCACAGGCCCTGACCTGCCCAACATTTAGTTCTCTGGATTTACAGTTTGGCTGTAAATCTCTGCCAAAACTTTTCAGGAAAATGCATGGTGAGAAATACATGCGTAAAATATAATTATATACCATCACAAAATAGCCTTGGTAACTTTGTATTAACAACCTGCTTCATGAGACAGATAAAGAGTTCATAACTGAAGTTACGCTATTAAGCACAAATGGTTAGGCCTGAAATAGTTGGATAAATAGTGATTAATTATAGAAATAGTTACTTAATTCAGCAATTGAGTCATTGCTAACTTAATATAGAGAGTCTAAAAAACATTTGAAGAAAACAACACACGGTTAAAATTGTACAAAAAAATACAAATTTAAGCATTTAGAATAAAAATTTTAAAAAAACAGTTCGACTGTAAATATGTTTTATTCAACAATGGCATGGTTTTAGCTTCACCCAATTCAATTTCTATAAAAAACAAAAAATAAAAATCTATTAAGCACTTCTTGCTACTTGGTTATTACTTAATCCAAGCAGAAAGGGCTAAACTTTTCATAAGTTAATGTTCAAAGTATTTTTTTTCATTAGAGATGCATGCTTTGCTACAAACTATCAATTGTATATTAAAAGAACATTATTTGATTGCTTATTAGGATTTTTTATATGCATTTTTCATATTGCATAACATAAGCTTAAGTGGTTAAATGAGAAATCTGCAAAATATGATTTTTTGACCAATCACCAGAAGAGTTGACAGAAAAAAAATCACTTACTTGTTGCATTAATAATTATAATGTTTTCTTAACAGGTGCCAAAGTGGATGCCTTTCATCTTAACCATAAATATTTATCAGTGATGTTCCAGTCCTGATTTTGGGTTCTGCCACACAGACACTCCAGTAACGGATCTGTTAGTTTTCTTTGTGATTTGTGTGACTGTTTTCTCCACTTCCTAAACCTGTGTTAGCCTGGGTGGGTGATGCACAGATAGGCACACTGGATGGGAAAGAGTAGGTACAGACCTCTTCCTCCTCAATTCGAGCAGGTTCAATCAGCAGATTATTGACTTGATCAAATGACACCCCCTGTTAGGACAGGAACCAGCGAGAAGCATGCGGATTAGTCAGGCCAAAATTAAAATATCCACTCATTCCCACACCCACACGGTACACGCTCTCCCATTAACGTCACATCACTTTCTGCCGGCCTTGAAGCAGAAGTGAGCCCTCATTTGCTCCCCAGCCACCAAAAGCAAATACAGGCAGAGGTGGAAAGACAAGACCAAGGAGCTGAGCCAGAGTGCAAAACAAAACACAAACAACCAGTGTGAAGCGAGAGCAAAAACAAGAAAGCAAAAGCTCCTGAACCAGAAGAAGAACCTACTAACTCTAACAAAGAATTGCCAGAAAGCTTCATCTTATCTACAAGGTTTAGATTTAAAAGAGGGACACAATATATTTGATCTTTAATTAATGAAGTGCTAAAAACTGTATTTGCTGCTTTAGTTGCCACTATTTCATTTTTAGATCTGGCTGTCAAACACATGATGAACAACTGAAAGTTAAAACCAGGAAAGTGGATATAATAGACACTGACAGTATAGTTAGACTGAAACCAGAAGTTTTCATACATAAAATATACATATGTTTTTTTCTCCTTGTCTGAAGTTAAATCAGACCAAACATCTCGTTTTAGGTCAGTTAGAATTACCAAAATTGTTTCTATTTACTGAATGCCACAAGCATGAGAGGAATAATGTCAGATATTTGTAAATGTCTCCAAAATCATTTCTTTAAACAATAAGGAAAAGCCCAGATGATGGTGTCAGACACTTTTGAATTTATTGGCGGAACATCTGTGGATTTATTTAAAGGCCACACCTTGCTTCACTGTTTGAGATAATGGGAAAGTTAAAAGAAATCTGCTGAAATATTAGGAAGTCTTGTGAAAACAGACAGTTTTGTTATCCAAAGTGAAACGTGTTCTGTGCACACATGGGCTTCAAGGCCACTGAGCGAAGAAGCCTTAACTTCAAAAGAAACATGAAAAGCCAGATTGTAGTTCGCAAATACATACAGGGACAAAAATCTTAATTTTTGGAGAAATGGAACTTAAGGTGAACTGTCTGGACATAACAACCAGTATTAAATTTGGAGAAAAAATTGGGATACTTGTATCACCCTGACTGTGAAATATAGAGGTAGCACCATCATGTTGTGGGGTTGTTTTGCTGCAGGAAGAATTGGTACACTTCATAAAATAGATAGATAGCATAATGTGATGTTGGAAGCAAGATTTAAGGGCATCAATCAGAAAGTTAAAGTTTGTACGCAAAACTTGGTCAATATTCAGCTAATGTCGGAAAGTGCAATTGCAGCATTTCCATCAAATAAGAAAAGCAATTAAAGAACATATGTGAATAAGTTTGTAGACTAAATATTCCTCCTAACACTTCCTGTAGTCTTCTTTGTCTTTTCCACCAGTAGTAACTTCTGGTTGTTGATCATGTGAATCATGTGATGTGAAAAAAGCGTTTTTATTGACGTTATGCAAAATGTACTGATTTTGATACAACCTAAAAACCAGGCTCAAATTTTTAATGAAAAAACTTTACTTTTTCAAAATTGGTGTACTTCCATTGAGCTAAGTTTTTTTTTTTGCACTTCCAATTTGTGAAAGTAAATGATCAATGAAAACGCAGCTAGTTTGAGGTTTAATAAATTACCCATAGGTAATTTACTAAATTATTTTACGCATTAGGAATTCGGCATCAATCTGTCCCATGATTTACAATTTATGATGTCTAAGATAATTAGGAAACCAGGCTCGTTGGATCTCACATTCCAGCTCTGCCAGTAGATGTTCTGGCTGGTCCGAGTTCAGCCACACAAACAGAACCACACTCATTAAAAACACACTGAACAGATTTGGTGAGATGATTGCCGTGTTAAACAAGATTTCATCATAAATCAATACAAGTCATCAAGTCTCCCCAAATGCTACAAAGTTTAATAACAATAAGCAAAACCTGATCAGACTTCTGTAGCATAATTTTTAAGCATTGGGGTGAAATGTTACAAAAGCAGCGTGTGAAAATCAGCAGATGATTTGTAATGGTGAGAAGTTTAGTCTTTATCTGAGTCAGTGCTCTGCAGCAAAAGCTGATTTTATTCACAGAAATAAAGTTAATATGCATCTTATTTCTCAGGTGAGGTTACTTTTAATCTCTAATGTGTGTGAGGTGCGGTTCAAGTCTGAACAGAGTGACTTAGTGGCTGACTAAATGTGCTGAATCCTACCAGAGCCTGAATCGGTTTTACCTTTACTTGGCTGGAGTTGCCCTGATGCCGGAGGTCGTCCAGCTCTTCTATTCTGTGATGGAGCTGAGGGGTGCCTACAATCTGATCTTCCTCTTCCTCCTCTTCGTCCGGCTCGCCCTCAGCAGCTCGTGTTGGCGAATTGAGCCCATCGGGACTGAAGCCCTGCAGCAGTGCGGCCACAGCCTCGGGTTTGGGCAGCTTGTTGATTTTGAAGTGCTTCTTGTAATGCGGCGTGTCCTTTCTGATCAGCCGCTGCTTCTCCGGGGGGATCGTCGGCCTGTCGTCGTCTTCGTCGCTCCTCTCGCCGTTCTCTATGTCGTCTTCGTCGTCCTCAACTCCGCCCCGGATTATCGGTTCTTCTGCAAAGTGCACAGTTGGCTGTAGAAAGACGGAGATTAGAGTGTTTTTTACAAACTTAAAATTTGCAGACAGTCACTGATCCCATCTAACAGGAGTGTATGCCACAAAAAGTTGCAGCTAAAGAAGACATTCAAAATGTGCTGTCTCCAAGTTTGTTCATGGAAAGTGGAAAGAAAAAAAAGGTGCACCCACATAAGGGATAGCTTCAGCAATGAGAGAATTTTGATGTTGAGGAGTTTGGGGGACATTTACAAAGTCATTATTTTAGCAAAGTATGTTCTACAAAATTCCTTGCAGATATTTCTAAAGTAGCACCACAAAATCAGCTGCTTTTATTGAAACATCAAAAATTTTAATGAAACAATTCTTACCTCAATGTACTCCACCTCCGTCTCATCCAGGTCTTCCTCCTCATGGGGGGACTGGTGGTTCACCAGCTGTGAGGAAGCCACCAGGTTGTGTCTCTCCTCATGGGACGTGGCCGACAGCGTGCTGTTGGACATCTGGGAGTCATGGCTCTGATTTGAAACGTCACTCAGTCGTTTCACCTGAAAGCAGTGAAATCGTTGATGAATTGTTGATAAAAATAGCTGAAATCTCAAAGTTTTATAGGATTTTTACTGCACAACATTTTTACACAAAGTATTTTTATTACCTGTGGGTCAAGTGACTCATCTTCTCCATCAAGTCTGGTTGTGTAAGGCTCATTCCTCCTGTCCTCTATCCCCTTCTTCATCACCTTCAGCTCACTGGGATGAGGGGTGGCTCTGCGCTGGAGGCCCTGAGGAAAAGAGAAGCAAATCCTTCTCTAGACAAACATTCCCATTTGTAACACGCTTCATCTGAACACCAGTCACATAAAGATGTGTGATTTGTATCACTAAAGTAACTGCATCTAACCATATTTTCAAATTTATGGATACTGAACAAACAGTGGAGAAGTTTTGGGGGCTTTAAACATTACTGACTGAAATTTAACATTTTTATGGTAAGAAATTTAGCACAATAAATGATAAAAGCCGATGCATACTTTGTCACACAATTCTAGGACACAATTTTAAAATTACTTTGTCCAATAAACTGGAGATTTTATCCTTAGTTGTAGATTATTAAATACTGACAGTTAAATATTCACCTAATCCTGTATGTGGAAAAATATTTTGAACATTAATAATTATAGTTTCCAAAGAGAAATTGGGACTTAAAATTAGTATAGGTAGTGTAGACTTTCAAGAGAACATAAGAGTTAAGACACAAAATCTTTTATTTATTTCTTTTCCAACCAAAATGATCAGCGTTGATGATGGAGGATAGGAGTAGGAATAAGAATTCCTAAGAATTCAAAGAATTCAAAGATGGCGGCGTAGCAATTTTTCCACCTTGCGCTCTGCTGCAGCTTCATCATCTTCCTCTTCCTCAGCTTTAGTCTCCTCCTGGAACTGAATGACGGATACTCTGTTCAGGTTGCTATCTGTCCAGCTGTCGTCCACGCTGTTCTGGAGCAGGTTCTCTGTGGGATACCGAGCGCACTTACTCAACTTATACCACCCAAATCTGCCTTCCAATCAAACTTAAGAGGTCAACACTGAATAATCAAAGTTTATTAGTGGAACATAAAGCATTATTTGAGTCACTTTATCATAGAAATACGAGATCATAAGGCTCACCGAGGCTTGGTGATGGCTGCTGGGGGAGTAAATAGCAGGTCAACACTTTCTCTCCTGTCCGCTCGTCATCTTCGGTCTGGAACTTGAGCATTGGTTGCGACTGGTTCTCTGTGAGCCACATGGCCTTCAGGTTGAGGTTTGTCAAGGCGAAAGGCAAGTTTTGTAATCTGGATAAAAGTAGAGATGTAATAAGATCAACCAGAACAGTTTCCTCCAGAATAAGAACCAAGAAGGCCAAAACCCTAATGTCAGAGACAACTTAAGATCTGTGTCTCAAGTGTAAACACCAAGATTACAAAGAATTTAATTCATAGAGGTCAAACTGAAATACATAAACTGCAAAAAAACAAAAAAAAACAAAAACTGTCTAATCATTCTTTCGGCAGACTATTGGTTGTTTGGAAAGCTAAAGTGAATCACAGAGAGAAAGATTTATGGAGGTATAGATTTGTGAATGAGTGGATGGCATGATAAATTTAAATGAGAGCAATATTTTCCATTTGCATGCTCTTTAATGGGAGGTTGCCCTTTAATATTATTGAAAAGCTGCTGCAAACGTTTGACAAATTGTACAAAGCAGTTAGTTTGCACTTTTTAATTTTACAAAAGTCCCTCCTGGTAGTGTTGCCTGTTTTTCCTGTCTGATAATGATTAATATGTTTTAAAGGGCAATTTTGTTTTGTTTTGTTTTTTGAGGGTGTATAATCAATTATATTTATTGTTTATTTGACAAGTCTTCCAGTTCCAGTGTTAAATATTCTTTGAAAATGAAAGTTTATTGATCTTTGAGAAGAAGTATGCAAATTATCATGCTTTTATTATATTAGTTAAAATATAAATTGTCTCAAAAAGGACAGTTTAATAATTTCTGGGGTAATTGTCATCCGAACAGGCCTATGTTACTGTCACAGTAACTGTGACAAGTCTATGGGTTTGTGCCTCAGAAAAGTCAGAAATTACAGAAAAAAAACCAAATATTGTCACACCAAAAATCAGAAATGTATAATCTACACAACTATTTGAAAACAATTTTAGATCAATAAAACGAAAAAGAAATATATATATAAAATTGCAATTTTTCCCCCTCCAAACTAATCCAGTTCTTCCCACCTCAAGAATTTCTAATAATAAATGGTCCAGACTTTTCCAGATTTGATGACTCATCATGTCACTACGAGATTCTTTCTTCCATAAATCTAACAAAATATAAATGGTTCAGGTGCTGCTACCTGTTTCCGACCACATCCAGCACATGCAGCTCGGTGGCGTCTGCCAGCTCAGCGGGCAGTTTGCTCAGGCGATTATCTCTCAGTGAGAGGACGTTGAGGCTGGCGCAGCCGCCGAGTTCTTTGGGCACGCTGCCGAGCCGGTTCCGGTCTACATTCAGGTTCGTCAGCTTCTTCAGCTTGCCCAGCGAGCGAGGAAGTGACTGTGAGGTGAAATGAAAGGACATTTAAATCTGGTTCATTTGGATTGTGTGCACATATGGTCTAACTTTATCAGAGTAAAGTCGGGGAACCTGTAAATGATTCTCTGTCAGGACAAGCTCTGTGAGGTTTTCACACTCTCCAATAGAGTCGGTCAGTTGAGTTAGTCGGTTCTGGTCCACTTTCAGGATGGACAGCTGCTTTAAACAACCTGGGAAGAAAACACACAATAAAACATTTAGAAATTTAAACAATCCCTCAGAAACAGAGACAAAATGTTATTCTTATTTGGAGGGATCTGTCTTTTTAACTATTAAAAACAAAGTTCAGGAAGGTTGGAAGCGTGGCTGAAACAGCATTTTGGACAATGAAACCGGAAAAGTCTGAAAATGCTAATATTTTCTTAAACTGGTTGAGACTTTAGAAAAGGCTTAATGAGGCAGTTGTCCAGGGCACCAAGGACTTAGATTGCATGTTTTACATTGTACCTTATATAAAACTTATAGGCCCGTAAAAAACGTGCTGTTTTAATATTGCTAAATTTTTATCAATGTATAGAAAACTCAAATATTTGAAAACTCCAGGGGGTTTTAAACCTATTAATGTACTGTCATTTAGATGAGAAAAATCCATATTTTTATTATTATTTAATGGGGTAGGGCATCAAAACTGGCACTAGCCCAGAGGCCCTTATCTTTCTACGTCTGGTCCTGTTTCCATACATCATATCTTTTTCAAAACACATAAATGGAATTCCAAACATAGGTGTACATGGCTTAGAAATAATTCAATTCAGAGACTTGGTGCAGGTCTGGTCAGGTTTTTCACTGAAATTATTATTCCAGCAGAGGGCAGCATCATCCTTGTTTAACAACTCTATTTCAACCATCATTTTGCAGAAAAAAGAAAAAAAAAACACTTTGCAAGCTTCAGAGGTTTCCTGCAGAAGCCAGTCCGGTTAAGTTTCTTCACCTATGCTGTCTGGGACGACCTCCAGCAGGTTCTGTGTGAGGAGCAGATCAGTGAGAGCCAGCAGGCCATTCAGCTCGGCAGGAAGTTCATCCAGATGGTTCTCAGAGACATCCAGACACACCAGCCGCCGAAGGTTTCCCAGTTCCTGAGCACAGAAAATAAATGAACAGGTACAACTGTGTAATCAGAGCACAGCACAATAATTTCGTCAAGGAAAACGTCACGAGTTTCATTTAAAAACTGTACTTACAGGTGGTAATGAAGACAACTGATTACGGTCCAACCACAGCTCCCTCAGGTTGGGGAGAGCGCCAAGTGTGTCCGGCTAAAACAAAACAGGATAAAGGACAAGAAAAACAAGGAAAAGATGTTGAAAACAGAATATAAGGTTGCTATTTTTGGTGCAAAGACAAGAAAATCAGGGTTCTTTGTCTTTCATCTGAAGGTTGTTAAAAACGGAGATCTCAGAGAACCGAAACCTTGAGCTCAAGAATGTATCTGAGCATCATGTTAATAAGTCATGACTTCCTGTTCTCTAGATCTGCTATAAACTGGTGCCAAACATTTAGTTGGTTTAATTCTTGTAGGCTTGTACTTTCCTGTAATATTTTATCCATAATTTTTAGTAAATATGATGACATGAGTATAAACAAAACGTTTACAGCCCTGATCAGAAGACTGCATATAGTCAGAGACGATATATGATCCTCAGTCTTATTAAATTACATGAATATATTTGAGTCTGTGTGTATAATCTAAACTATAGAGAATTCCTGTTATGAAAAGAAGCATGTGAATCAAATTCTTATTTGTAAAAGTTATATGAAGTTTGTTTTTTTATTAACTCACAACAAAAGTAAAACCATAACGGATGCATCATTTCAAGCTCAAAATTACGCACGCATTTCTCAGTGAAATGAAGTCATCGTTTGCTCAGTGTCCGCCCTGTGTCATGTTTACCCTGTCCTGTTGAGACAGGTGGGAGTTCCTGTGCTAAAAGTGCCTCTTTAAGCTGTGTTTGCCTAGGTAAACGTGTTTTAGATCATAATTATTTCAAAAAGAATGAAGGTCACTCGGGAATTAAATGAGAAAATTATCTAGAGAAGCAGAGATGTTAACCAACCAAAACTTCCAGTTCATTGCTGCCAAGGTCCAGCTGTTCCAGTTTCACCAGGAAAGAGAGTGACCTGTGAGAAAGAGCAGAAGAAGTTACGTCACTCGAATATCTACTGAGAGGAACAAAGAGTCCACCCTCACATACCGTTCATTACAGAATGCAACCGAAGGCTGCTGTGTAGCTTTGTAAAAATATTCATCTTGAATGTTTTTGAATTCCTAAAAATGCCACTTACGTAGGTAGAGACTTCAACCGGTTCTCCCTGAGCTCGAGCGTCACCAAGTTGGCCAGACTTTTAAACAGGAGAGAGAGGAGAGAAGGGAGGGGGAGGAAAAGGAAGAGATGTTGGTTAGTCAGATGGCAGGTCTGATCACCAGGGCTGCCTGGCACGGTGAGGGGCTCGTCCATCTGCACCGTCTCTCAGCAGGTGAATCGTCTGAGTGGCTTTAATTGAGCAGCTTCACATCTTTCTACCAAAGGCTTTGCAATCATAGTCACACTTCTTGATTTTTCTAACATTTTGTCACATCACAATCAACAAACTTTAATCTGACCAATGCAGAGTTGCAACTGTATCTGCAGGGAAAGGTGGTTCCAGAAAGTCTTTACTGAGATGAGAACAACACAAATGTGCGACAAAATGTTAAAAACTGGCATCTTTTCCTAAATTTTTTTTTTTTAATCACAATTACGAGCCAATTTCTATAGGCTCTTGCCATAGAAATTGTTCAACTGAATAGTTGTAAGTTAAAAATTTTGTAAGGCCCTATAAACAGCAGTTGACGATAGCAAACCATTTATTTTCGATAATCCGTGACATTCAAAAACCCACAAAAAAATAATTCACATAAAATATTTAATTGGACTATTCGTAATATAAAAACAAATAGCAATACGTTTCTGTGATACATACTTTCCAATGTCGCTGGGTAACGTCTGTAATGTCACATCGTTGAGGGAAAGGTGAGCCAGCGCTCGCAGCTGAGTGAAGCCATCCGGCAATCTGTGGCAAAAAGCCGGGAGGAAGAAACGGTGAGAGATTCTCACAATGCTCTTGTACTCTGCATTAACTATTTAAGAGTTTCTACTTAGATATTCAGAGGTTCAACTGTTCTTGTGAAAAAAGTAAAACTTGGAGATTGCAACATAGAAGAGTTGCACAAAATGAATGAGGGGATTGAACTGGCTTCTTATGTGGATTATTGTGAAACCGATACAAATCCAAGCAGCGTTGCGATATCAACTGTAATCTACTCAAACTTTGTTTCATGTAATCTTTTCTTGGAACAAACTAAGCCTAACATACTTTTTATGGACATACAAGCCAAACACAAACAATCTAAAATATGAAACCCATTGTTCAACTAGTATTAAACCTAATTCGATATCGACTTAAAGTAATGCAGGGATTTACCTGGCGAGCGGGTTTCCACTGAAGTCTGCGATCTCCAAGGCCCGGCAGAACTTGATGCTCTCAGGGATCTCTGGGATTTCTGCAAATGGGTCAGACGAGGTAATAATTTATCACGTTAGCTTTAATCGTACCTTAATGCAGGGATGTGCATGGATCAACACTAGGTGGTGCTAAAGCACCTGCTCTTTTTCCTCTTGACAAAAAATGTGTAGCCCTGATTTTTTTTGTTTTTTAGTGGCTCAAGGAAGCGTTTCTGGATCTTAAAGCCTGTATCACTGCTGCCCCACATTTTTGTAAGTTTGCCCGACTGAAGCAGTGGCTGCAATAAATCTCACTACAAAGGCAGCGGTGGGGTCCATGTGTCTTAAGCACCTGCCCCTTAAAATATCTGTGCACACTCCTGCTTGGATGCTAGGAAAAGGTCACTATGACCATGCACCATCAAGTAACGTGCCAAAATATTTTCAGCATCGCTAATTACTTTGATTTAGATGGAAAAAGTTCTCTGCTAAATAACCGTTTCCCATTCATAGTGAACTTCATCAATTAAAATGAACATATGCAAAAGACAAGCAAGTATTTCTATTATTAAGGGTTGTGCTAACCAGGGTTCTCATTTAAGGAACTATTACACATTCTCTTCCTTGAAAGTCCTTCAAAACTTGAATTTCTGGCTTCTAAAAGTAGAAATGATTGTTAGTGGGCCAGGTGGGTGCCTGGATCTAGTTAAACAGTTGCGCTGCAATAAATCTTTAAGTGACTTCCCTGCCAAGTCTTGAAATGTGATCTTTCAGCTCTGGATGTTGCAAGTGCATCTTAATAAATCCCTACAGAGAGAAGCGGCCCCGCTCAGAGCTGAGCTGTAGTTTGAGGTAGGAGGCACAGAGGCAGACAGATGGGAAAGTCTCTTCCAGGCCAAGGCGCTCTGCTCTCACAGCAGCATGTGGTTTAATAGATGTTCTGCTTGCAAGGACAGACAGGGCACAGTGTCTGTGTACAACACAGGAACAATCAGGCATGTTTGAAATATTTCACCTGGCATGGAAAGGGAGGAGTCAGTGTTGACTTTTGGTTTCATTTCTGCATTCTATGCACATTTACAGGATTAGAAATTCAAAAAGCAACTATGACAATCTTTTGATTCTACATTTGGTTTCACAGAGTATTTATGTACCGTTTCTGGAGATGTCCAGTTCCACCAGCTGCATGAAGTTGGCCACCTCAGGAGGGAGTCTCTGGATCACATTGTCACTCAAGCCGAGCTTCCGTAAGTTTAATAGTCTGAAGAAAGGCTGTGGAGACACATGATACATTGTTTAGTAAAAACAACTTCCTTGGGCTCTGCGTTTCTCTTTCTCTTCTTCTACTTTTTTTTCTACTTTAACATCACCTGATTCTGACAGGATGCTTTGATCAAGCACCACTAGGGAGGAATTTGATTCTGAAATTAAATATTCCAGAAAATCTAAATATCCCAAAAACAAAGTTCTATTTTCAAAGTTCATTCCCAAAGCCGTGAAGATGAAAAATATCTATGTTCTGCACACTATTCACAATTAAATACTTTTCCAGATTTAATCCCTGGATCCCTTATTCCTTATTGGACAAATGTTCAAGTTTAAATATGACAGAAATCTATCAATTGTAGATGGATGAAATGAACGGATGGAGAAATGGAAAGGTGGATGGATGAATAAACGCATAGGTAAAAAGGCAAATGAATGTGTTAATGTTGCAACAGATTAATGGAATGACAGACAGATGAGCGGAATGGTGGACGGATGAAAAACTGACCAGTGGTTGGACGTACGGACAGATGGATAAATTGTTTTGATGAATGAATGACAGACAGAAGTTTTGGAGAATGATTAGGGAACGGATATCTTTCCACACAGCATGTTTTTCATACTTTTCCAGATCAATGAAAAGCAAGCAATACAGTAAACCAATCTGTGCAAATTATTCACTCTGATAAATTATGTTTTTTTTAAACACAACTGATCTTTTTACAAGTCTTGTATGTCCAGTGACCGACTCCTGAAGTGGTTCTGAAAACATTCCATTCACATATTTGGGATAAAAAAATATATATCAGAAAATATCCTTTTCACCATAGTGAGGGCTGCCAAACAAAGTGGCTTTCGGTAGGAGTGCGCTCTGGCTGCAGTTCTGCCAAGTGCTTTCACAAGAGCACGTTTGTTGGAGTGGCCAGAGCTCAGCTACATTCCTCCACCAGCAGAAGTGTGTGTCTGTGCTGCTCAGATGGACAGACAAGACTGGAGAAACATGCTGAAACTATGCTTTTATTTACCACCCGTTATGTTGCCCACAGAGGCACTATTGTCTGCGCTATCACAACCCGGACTTCACATATAATGAAGAAAAACTCCTGGGAACATTTCTGGAATGGGGAACCTGAATCAAACTCATTCAGGAATGCTTTCTGTCTGCAGGCTTGGAGCCTAAACCTTAATTTAAATTAAACCTCAGGCCATCATCTGAATTTTTCAACTGGAAAACAACCGTGTGTGTGTGTCTGTCACACACACACAGTTTAATTTACTAAACTGAAAAAAATCCAGATAATGTCAAAGCTCTCCCTCCTCCGCCTGGATTAGGTTTAAAAACAGCGAGCCGCTACGCTCGTGTAACCCAACTGTTGCATAAACATGCAGTATATCAGATAACACCACCTATTCTCCAAGGACATGTTAAAAGTTCTAACTGGGAAGAAAGGATCAAATATACATGTACACACAAAGTGCAACATGGTGGAGAGAGCTCCAGAGAAAAGAGATCAGAGCAGTTCACATCCACTCTGTGCTGTGATGACTGACATTTCCTGTTCTTCACAGGTCGTGAGTGTTTTATTTGGATCTAATTGAATAGGTTCAGGGTAGGTCAGAACTTCAACATTCACACTTTACCAACAGTTTCTGTCCTTTCTGACGCCATCTCTCAGTTCCAAGGGTATGCATATGACAGAAAAAAATCAAAACAATTATTCCTACATCAGAGCTTTTGTTATTTTACTTAGTGTATGGCTCTGTCTTTTCAAACACCCACGATTAAGATAGTCGGTTGTTCACACTGAACCGAGTTCTGGTAATGCCAGATTTTTCTGGGGAGTTTTTTTTTTCTCCCCATTGTCACTACATGCATGCTTGGAATGAGGGATTGCTGTGAAGTCAACACCACAATAATACACGCTCATCCAGGAGGAGTGAATGCTGCAAGTCCAAGTCTTGCGATTCCTTCCAGGGATCCCCAAAGTCGGTCCTCAAGGGCCGGCATCCTGGAAGCTTTAGTTCTCTCCTTGGTGGTATTACTTTTGAGAATGTCAATGTTCTTCTTATGAGCCATCATTTGATCCAGGTGCGTTAAATCAGGGAGAGAACTAAAACATGCAGGATGCCGGCCCTCGAGGACCAACTGTGGGGACCCCTGCCTTAGACACTAAGCTTAAAAAGCTTAAACTGAACTTAAATGCAATAGTTAATAATTTGGATAAATTGGAATGCATGACTAGTATTTTTGGATTAATAATTAATAACTATATAGCAAGAGATGTTTAAGTTTTTTATTTATTTTAATTTTTTTACAAAAATTTGAACTAGGTGAAGCTAAAACTACGCCACTTGAGATCTGGGTACTAGGATATATTTTCTGACAAAGACTTTTTTTTGTAATCTTATAGGCAACATTTCTTTTTTGTACAGTTTTGGCTTAATTGCTCTTGTGAATATATTTTATCAATTTGCCTTGTTTAAGTCTATGAAATCCAGTTAATCTATAACTAAATTAGCCAACAATTATTTCAATAATCAATTCATGACAATTAACCCAATTAATTAAAGTCTTGTGTCAAGACCAAAAAACAGGAGCTTAGAGCAAAGCGGCCAACATACAGTGACAAAACATTTTCTGGGTTTTGTAGGAATTAAAATAAAATAAAACCATATCTATACTGGTGTTCGTTCGGCCTGCAGCTTCCAAAGCGAAACAGGTTCCCAGTTCCACCGCCTCTTCTAAAAGCTTTTTTCCATCTGCGCGTTCCTCTCCGCTCGATATTGTCAAGCGTTTATAAACTGATGGAGCTGAAAACTACTACGTAATGCAATTATGCCGGAAAACAAGTAATTGTTGCGCTCACAAAGGCGTACATTCACTTCTTAGTGCCATCTTAAATAATGGGTTGAGTGGAGGACATGCAGAAAAGCACGATTGACCCTTGAATATCTCGCTCCTCAAAACAGTCTGTAGATGACTAGCAGTGCTGCGTGGGTCAGTGGGAACATTGGGATTTAGTATACCAATACATTTGTGAATGCTGTGTTCAGTCGGCCTTCGCTGAACCATAAGGTGACCATTCGCAGAGTCAGGAAGGTCAAGGCTTTATTCACATCTTTCCAGCAAGAACACACCTAAAACATTATCTGTAGGAGTAAGGGAGAGGAAGAAGAGGAGGAGGCTTTCCTCTAAAAGGGAAGGTGGGTAAATAATGCATGTCAGCAGAGGGCAGTGTGATGTCTCTGTACTGCACTTAAAAAATGATTCCTCTGTTTGGCATCTGCCTGAAGAATGTGGGCTATGACAGAAAGCATGTGTGGGATGTTTTGGGACATACTGGTCAATGAAAGATAAGCCATTATGTTCTTTTCTGTGGTCAGACTGGTTTATAATAAAGAGGACAATGTATGTAATACATTTGAACAAGAAGTTATATCTATTTCTGGACACGCTTGCTTTTAAATTTCACTGACTAACAAGGTGAACATAAAACTATCTTCCACATGGAGAGAGATGCTCTATATGCTGACAGCTGCACAGATGCAGCGTCAAGCCGCTCTTGGTGACGCTGAATGAGTTTTGCTGGATTAGATGGGTTCTGCTTTGAGAAAATCCCTCATTATTACATGATAAAGTGCAGGCTGGTCAACCTGAGGAAGAGAGCAGCGAATCAGCTGGGATCCAAGCTTCACTGCAGCTTTGTATTATCAGCTGCTCCGCTTGGATTACACTCAGATGTTAATCTGTGTGTGTGTGTGTGTGCACGCATGTGTGCGCTTTACAGTCATCACAGAGAAGATCCTGTTGTGTAGGTGTTTTAGTCAGAACATATTGCTGTTTATCAGTGTTGCTTTGGTTTGTGTCTCTCCGTAACTCAGGTTACAGTAGTAGGAATGTGTGCGCCTCAGGGATACAGTGCAAGGTTTAATGTACATACTTATGCATTTATGAGCGATGGTGTTTGTGTAGGAGTGTTTACGAGAACTTTTATGTGCATTAGGAGAGTCTGTAAATTCATTAGGTGGTATGTGAGTGTTAGTGGACCTGCAATAGCTTCAGAGAAGCCAATTAAAGCGTGACTAGACGCAGGCACATTTTGCAGTAACATTCCTCCAGCGTGACCTGCCCTCAGTGTAACATCACCCGCTCAGCCAATGTCTCTGGATTATGTTTAACAGATAAAAACAACACAAAGACCAAGGTTTCCCCCAGTGTATTACAATCCTGCCAGGCCACCAGGCTTTACTTGTGCCCCTATCAGACTAAGCATTGCTTATTTATTTAAGTTTTTAAAAAATGTTTTTATCTTATGTGCTTAGTGCACATAAGGTTTTTCTATCAATTTTGTCCCCTTCTGAGACACCGCAATATTGGGATAAAACAATCCAACAACATCGGAGTGGCCCCAACGTCCGTTTGGGCAGCTCAGATCACTCTTAGCACAACACACACAGCGGGAATATATTTTAAAATGATCTTAAGATTTTAATGATCATTATCCTCAAGATTGTCAGAAGGGGGAAATCTGGACTAAAAAAAGGGAAAAAAGGAAAGCATAATTATCTCCCTGTGTGAACTAGACATTAACACTACTGCAGAAGCCAATGTCTACCTAAAAAAACAAAAAAAACAGAAGGAGTATCTCCATCTCACGAATATTGTGCAGTCCTATTGGCTATGTCAACAACTTTTCATTAAGTAGGTAACAACTTAATAAATTTTCTAGTTCTGAGTCTTCACAAGGCAAAGTGTGTGTTTTTGCTGATGCTTGTGAGTAACCTGAATCTCCTGAGTGACTCGGTGCAGTGAGATTAAGACAGATATTCACAGAGGCTGCAGTGTTCCAGTCAAGTGATTCCACTTAGCTTCTAATTTCCCTACAATTATGCCATCTGACTAGAGATGGAACAGGTCCTACTTACAGCAGCCCAACCACACACAATGGGTATATAACGAGATAAAAGCTTTACATCAAGCAAAGCCAGGTAACAAAACTACAACCGATCATTGTTTTGCAGAAAAGCAAAGTATATTTGACAAAAATCCCTTTTAGTATGGTAATACACAAATTCCAATTTAAACTATCCTCTTCAGGACCGTCCTTCATTCCTCAACTCTTTCAATCGTTCCTTCACAATGCATGGAAACGTCACACTGCAGCATGTCCACCACCTCTGGGGTGAGGGGCTTAATGGGGGCAGGGGAGAGAGAAGCTCACGCTTTTGTATTGCTGGGGACTCAGTGTGTGGGAGGATTTGGTTGTCTAAGAAAGTAGGACTCATTAGTGCAGATTGTTCTCTACAGATATCAAGAAACCTTGTTGTGGTTGAAGCTCCATGCATGAGTGACCACAGCAGTTGGTATCTATGCTTATAAAAAGCTCTATCCATTTTATAAAGTTATATAGTCAAATTTTAAGATGGGTAATCAATATCGTCATGAAAAATTATTTAATGCTTCTTGGGCAAATCATAATCTCAAAAGAAGTTCCTACAACTTCTATACATACATTCCACCCTTACTGATACCCTTTCTATGGCTCCACCTCTCTGAGTTCCCTCCAATTTTCTTGTAAGCAGGACAAAGGCTAAGCAGCCAGTCCCATACAGGGCTGTCAGTCACTCCAGCTCCTCCTGCAGCGGACCAGTCCATTGTCCAAAAGGGCACCACAGAGAGGACACAGAGGGGCTGGAAATGAAAGCACGATGAGTTGAAAGAGGAAAGTGGTGCGCGTTAACAAAAGGCAAGAATGAATAAGAAGAGCTGCGATGTGTGGGTGTGGAGCAAAGAAGAGAGAGCTGCAAGAAAAGGGAGTGACTGGATTATTAATGAAAAGTGGAGGAGAAACTGAGAATTTCCACTGGACTCTGCACCACTAATGAGGACAGGCACTCAAGAAAAAAAGAGAAAAGAAAAAAACTTATCCAAACAACCAACAAACTCCTTGAGCAATACGATGCAATACGAGTTATGAGCAAACCGCTGCCACGAGCTTCACCAGAAAACCCACTCATATCAGGCAACGATACAAACCCAGCCACCTACTCACAACAGTAAACCTCCGCTCTCTCCGCCCCCCAGTTATTCCTTTTTGCTTCTCTCTGTTCAGGTGAACTCATTCGCGTAAAATCAAAGAAATCAAACAAAAACACGTGTGTGCTACTTTGCTAAACTGATGGTGCATCATGTAATTTCTTTAAAATGATACAACTGATTTAAGATTCATTAACAATTTTTACTCTAGAGCCACAAGTGACTTTTTGGACCTTCCACTACTGTTTAAAATATAAATTTAATAACATTTCATGCTTTAAGTTGTTCTTGTTCATGTACTAAATTGATACTTCATGACAGAATCACACTAAAAATGCCAGTGGTATTGTTTTATATCTTTTTTTTGTCATCAAGTTGGAAACTATGTATTTTTTATTTTCCGTCAATTTCAAAATTCCACAGAAGGAAACACTCTTTTCTGCAAAAGTTTTTTGATTTTATAAAAAATGCAGAAAAAGAAACAAAAGGGATTTAAAATGACAAATTTCCTGAAGTAAACATTTATCAAAAACTTTATGTTGTCTGTTTTTTAAAAGGTCTTCTAACATTTGGAGCTCTAAACTAGTCTTACTTAGCTGTACTGAAGGTAAATATGGCTTTTAGTATTGTGAATTTTGCAGACCCCTGGTTTAACCCTTCGGAACAGATCATGCATGTATAATCACGTCTCTGCATCTCCAATTAATACTATTTTAAAAACCGATTACATAGCTTATATGTTTTCATGTTTGCAGTCAGCTTAGAAGGCCCTTTGAGCCTTTTCTGCCTCATCCACTTTCAGTTCCCAAGTCTGGGAAAGGCCACACAGGGAGACGGGTGTGGTGACTGACAGAATAACCCCCATCTACACCGCTTCCACCTGTCCAGGTTGACTTTGATCTGCAAGTGCAAACAGCCAAGCAGAAAAAAGTCGAGTGTGCCACCAGATGTCAGCAGCTTAAGGTTTGCCCAAGAAATAAATGAAAGGAAAAAAAAAGTGAGGAGAGATTGCAGCTTAGGCTCATTAGTAACAACAATAACAATTGGGTAGTGGTTTATTTTCCTCTGTAAAAGAAGGGTTTTTTTTTTTTTTTGCATGTTTAGTTTAAACTTCCTGGATCATTCAATTGATGTTTCACTTCACTGTTCAATATTTTACCTCAAATTTTAGCTGCTCTTCATTGGCTCTCTGTAAAAACTAACATATAATTTGAAGTTCTTGGCTATATAAATCCTTCAATGTTCAAACTACATAAAATGAGATTTGGTTGCTCCATATGTTCCTAATGGAGCTTTTTGCTCTCAGTCTGTAGTTTTCACAGTGCTTCCTAGAATTTGTGAAAATAGATACACTAGTTATCAAGCTAGTTATCTACTTTTAAGACTAGGCTTAAACTATACTTTTTGATAGAAATGTGTTACGTTTTCTCTAGAGGTCCCACTAAAAACTAATTTTACTTTTCTACTTTTTCTGACTGCTCTATATGAATGCAATATCTTCTCTTATCGCTTCCATTAGCTTTATCTTCTCACAGTTTTTTCTCCATAAATGGTTCATCTGGTCAATTGTTTGTATTTGCCTTTGTCTTTCTTTTCAAAAAAGCCACAGAGTCACTGCTTCCAAACACTACATGTAGTGTTTGCTTCCTTGGCCCGCTTGGCATTCAGTATTCATTCTGTATATCTGCTCTGTCTGCTAAAATTTTACAACGGTCAGTCACAGCAGGACGGCCAGTCATACCAGGCAAAACAGGTTGTTCTGGAGGTAACTTCCTGCTAAAAGGGAGTTGTTAAGTTTCCACTATTTATTTACATGCTTGCTAAGGAAGAGGGCTTTCAGGAAAGTAACAGACTTCTTGTGCTTCAACAACTGTTGTGCCTCATTTCTTCTGAGAAAAGCTGAATTTCCAAGTTCCACGTAACAAACTGTGGAAGTTTCGAGAGAAAACGGTTTTTGTTCTCACAATAAACCCTGAGGCACACAGAAACCTGTGCAATCTCTATTCTGAGCCTATTCTGCTACTGTCTCAGTAGAATAGAAAACTTTGTGTGGCTAATAGTAGGTAACTTCATTTGTGAGAATTTGCATATTTATTACCTTTTAAAAATTTAAAATCTATTCGACATGAACGACATGAAAACCTCTGAAAAAGACACTTAGAGCAAGTTCCTTTTTAACAAAATGTAAACAAAAAGGGAGTAGTGTCAGATTTTAGCGCTTGTAGGATTTATCTTGTCTTTCGTAAGAATACCAATAGAGCTGCATGTTTGTTTTAGTTGTATTTACACAGAATATCTTGTGCTGTACTTTGCTTCCTGCTTTTGGAGTGGTCCCTGGTCTGCTTGGCATTCACATAGCATTCAAACAGCATTAGATTTCACTTCAACCGACCAAGACCGAGGTTTTTAGGAGGACTACAGTTCACTCTTTTGGTCTGCACCAGAGCTCAATTCAGACCTCCCCAAACGAGCTTGACTTTCTCGGTAAACAAATCAGAGTTTGATTAAAGCAGACTAAAAAGTGCTGATATGATCACACCCTTATTTTTGATTCAGTAGTGGACAGAGGTTATCAGATCCTTGAGCCCCCAAATAAGTACCCTAATAATGCCTAAATGCTAAAACATTAACAGCTGCAAGAAGTCCTGCAGTTTATCTTATTAAATCAGCTCCTCGTGCAGCATATGCTAGATGTGCTGCCTGGTGTTCCTTCATGTGGTGAGTCAGGTCAGAGTCAGTTAGAAGGGGTCTGGGTCAACACTGTGCATGTATACAGTTTATATATGTCTGTACACAAACATACTTGCGTATTTATGCTTGCTGTGCCACAGATCAGCCTGTGTAAACAGGAGGACATGTGGAAAGAAAACGGAAAAATACTCGGGCAAAGAGAAAAGCCCTATAGTGAAGCCATAACATCAGTACCTGCTGAGGCTACAGTACCTCGAGTGTTTCCTTGAAGCTGGACTTAGTGCTAAAGCATTTCATGAGTTGACATGAGCTCTTCTGTTTCTGTGGATTTGCCAGCATTCATCTAGGCAGGAATGTTCTGCCTTTAGATCCCTATTGGACAGCTGGATGCTCGCTTTAGTTCACACTGTAAAACAAACAAGCTGATATCTGCTCCTCAACTTGAGATTGACAAAGTACAACTGGACAGAATAGTTTCAACACCTAATTACAGGAAAAACATCACAGCTAGATGGGATATATCTGCTGAGCAGGGTGATGTTGTGTGAGTAATTAGGAGGATCAGGCTGCAGGTTGCACAATTACTTACTTTAAGACCTAAATGTAAAATTCTTGCGACATACATTCCCAGTCAGCATTTAAAAATAGTACGACTGAAACAATTAATTGGATTAATCACGATGAACTGATTACGGAAATAATTGTCAGCTAATTAATCATTAACTGGAGGTACCTTAAAATACAGTGCAGTAATTAAGCCAAAACATTTTGCATGCAAGATGAAAACACCTTTGTCTGTAAATATGTTTTACCCAAAAGTCTTCAAGTGGCAATTTTAGCTTCACCAGTTCAAATTCAATAAAGAAGCCAATCAAGTTAAGTTTTAGTCAGTAAAATATTAATTTCTAATTTTAAAAAGAAATTGAGCCATTTATTTTCATATTTTAAGGTACTTCTAATATTGCACAAAAAAAGGCTTAAGTGGTTAATTGAGAAATCTATAGAATGTGCCAATTTTTTCTATTGTACAATCTTGATAACCAAGATACTCCTGAAGTTGCAGCCCCAAAAATAGACAGTAATCCTTCCCATGTGGCTACATCAGTGGGGTAATCTATGCTATGTCACAGCGATAGAAAAGCTTGTACCACATGTTCAGGGACACCATGACCACATCTTGATTCACACGGAGTCACTGCACAGATTTGCAATCCAAACCACATTCAAAGCAGCCTTCAGGCTAAGAGCTTCAAACCCAAGTCTGCTCCAAGCTCATACACCTGCTCTGGAGTTCCTCTCTGCATAAAATGTACACTATAATCTCAGGCTTTACGAACAACATCCCACTTCTACTATCAGAGAGAGGAACCAACAATGCAACATCTTCAAACAGAGAGCTTTGTGCAAGAGGAAATAAGCAAACTGCTCGTCTCATACTAAAACTTTACACGATTAGGATAGAAAGTTATGAAAGCAAAGTACATAAAAACTGACATATATAAGCCGGCAATTGAGTCTAACAGGAATGAATGAACCCAGGAGGAGATAAACTACAAAAGAGAGTTGCCCACTTCCCCTCAGACTTCATCACACGCACCCACCATGTTCCTATAAATACGACACAAAACCAGAAGTCCCTATTGTTTAGGACACAGAGGTCCTTCCTGGATGGACCAGATCCGGTATGTGCTGCCAGCCTGCCAGCTCTTGGTCTGACTCAGACTGGAGTCCTACCAACATGACCACCACAACCCATAGTGCACACAGTTTAAGGTTGCAACTAGCGATTATTCCGGAATTAATTTGATGACTAATTGGACAAACAAATTGGCAGATTTTTTATTTAACCACTTAAACCATTTTATACAATATTAAAAAAAATACATTCAAATGCAAATTCAATTCCTTTTTTAAATAAGACAAACATTTTATTGTGTAAAATTACAACATGGCATTCATTTGATGAATCCTTAATCATTTGAAGGAAGGGATCAAAAGCTACAAAAATGCTTCCAACAGTAACATGTGAAAATCTTCAATATGTTGTAAGCTTTTTTTTTTTTTTAGATTAGCCCGTTCATAATTAAGCAAAAGTTGTTTAATATTATTTTTTGTACAGAATTTTAACTGGGTGAAGCTAAACCTACATGTGTTTTGGCTAAATAATAATTATAGATAAAAGAAAGGGGTCAAAAGAGAGCCAGAAACCTCTGGTCATAGACATTTCATGTGATTTGTTTTACTAGAGTCATACATATCAAATGCTGAAATTGTCTTGTTGTATCCCATTTTGTTGACATGTAGCAGGACCCTACTGTAACTGTTTTTATCTTGGTAAAATGCAGGTCAAATGAAACCGTGTTGGGTTAGCACATAAAAGCCAATAAACAACTGAGGTGATAAAATGCGAAAAACCTCAGAGTATAAATAGTTCTGCATGAGACGAGAGTATTTCATTTTTTCAGTGCATTAAATGCAGCATATTGCATCATGGTTAGCCCAACACAAATCCATTGCTGTGTTTCCATCTTCCTTGAATAATGTCTCTAATTGAGTGATACTGGCAGCTTGTAAATGTTTTATCAGTGAGTAGATTACTCCTGTATGTAATGAAAGTAGCAGCTGTGGTTTTATAGATTAAAAAATAAAACGTCCACGCAGTGCATCTCATATCAACAAAACCAAGCAAAATATCTGGTTGAGAACAGTTTCTCAATCTGCAGTAAACCACAGAAAGTTCTTATGCAAAATCAGAAAAGTGGTTCAAAGTGTAGCAGAAAGGCACCTTCATGTAGTTCATCGGCCTACCATCCAGCCCCCAGTGGAAAAATAACTGCTCCACTTTATGTTGCTATAAAGTTTCCATGTCTTGCTGCTGTAGCTCTTTCAAAGTCCAAGGACAAAGTGCAACTCTGACACGAGCTACACTCTTGCCTCGTCTCCGTTTGATAGCTTTGGCTCGAGTTGAGGCCAAGGTTGCTCTGCAGCAAGCAGATTTTTCAACAGCAGTGGTCTCGACGGGCACAGCGCTACAGAAGGTCTGCAGTGACGGGAAAGCCCCAACCCACACGGTGTCCTCTCCCTGACAACATAGCGTGAACGTGCCCCCGCGTCAGGCGGACTGGCGGCCCTGGGAGATCCATCGCCTTGGAGACCAGAGTTAGTTTAGCGCAGCAGCCGAGGCAACAGAAACCTCCCTGGTGACGCCAGGCTGATGATGAGATTAAAAGAAAGCCTTGATACAGCTCTCCAAATGCAATTCTCTTCTTTCTTAATGATTTGCTTTTTACTGCAATATTAGGCCAAAGATTAGTTTCCTAGATGATACACCTATTTTCAATAAGAGGTGAAAGACAACGACTTTATTACGTGGGATTACAAGCAAGGCCCAATTCAAATGTCACCGAGACGACATAATTACAGAGGTGGCTGCGACTCCCTCCCACATGACTCCAGAGAGGATCAGCAGGAGGATCGACCACAATGCCAGCTCTAAGTAAACAGGCAAGCATGGGCTGATTCCCTACAGTCTGCCCGCAACGTTCCCCTGTGAGCCTGAAGGAGAGGGAACCTGCTTCAGAGCTGAAAATACACATAGTGACAAGCTGATGAAGCAGGCAGAAAGGTTTCACCTCTGCAGGTGTGCCGTGAAGGCATGGAAAAGCACAAAGAGGCACAGTTCAACCCAACAAAACAAGACAATTCATCAGTATGTGACAGTACTTGACCTTGACACAATTAAGAGAACAGGTTCTATTAAAACTAGATAGTTACGTAATGATCCTGCATCACAACTCTTGTCAGACTTGGCGGTATTCACTTTAACTCCTAGGAGTTTTGGATCAGACGTTTTTCTCCAAAATGGCATGTCAAATGCAGAATGTGTAATTTTTTTTTCACCTATGCTCATCAAATGCATCAAAGGTAAAAACTCACACCATTTTCAGTCTATATACCCATAAACCAAAGAATGTCCTGACATTTACACAGCAGGTAAACGCAATCCAAATCTGACTTTTTCACAGAAGTCTAAAAGGCCAACTTCAAATCTTTTCAACCTAAATAAATAAAATTTCTGCCACTTCCATATATAGTACTACATCATTATAATTTTGAACTTATTCGAGAAGTCTGGGTCACTGAAAAGCATCACATCACAATCCCATCACTCCTAGTTCTGACTACACATCCAAACAGATTTGTCTGCAGAAACTGCTGTCATTGTCCCACAAAAAGCCGTTCCTATTAGTTGTGCTTTCTTTTCATTAGCTTCCTTCATGCTATGATTTTGTGACAATACTGTCAGCTCCCATTACTGAATAAACCCATTACTGAATAAACCTTTAAAATTAATCCATAGACTGATTATTATTATTATTATTATTACTTCTGTAAACAGTTTGCTGCTGTGTTCTTCTGTGACTGCAGGTCACAGAAGTTCACAAAAGTCTGATTGTGGTCACATTATTCAGTAGCATAAATGACAATGCAAACATTTTTAAAAAATAAAAAAAATCTGAATTGAGAATCAAGACTTCCTGTGTGAATATGCCCTTAAAATGTCTTCATTAGCCCCAATAAGTTTTATGTGAGCATCTACATAAGATGCATAAATTGCACCATGAAAATCCTTTACGTGCAAAATGACAGGTCAGAAAAAATTAGGAGAAAGATTAATAATTAGGTGAAAGACAGAGAATTATAAGTATGTTTGAATAAATTGCCAAAAAACAGCAGCATAGTTTCTTTAACCCCTCAAACCTACTGTGCAGTCAGTCACAACATTTTTCAACAAATGAGCCGTATCTGGACTCTATAATTCAGTCCTGGTGTGAAAACAATCTCGGTCTTTATCCAACTATAACCCCCATCTAAAAACCAGCTAAGAAAAAAAATCTTGTTCCAACATTTCAATTTGTGTTTCAGGCCCCAGAGGAACACAGGCTAGCTTAATTAAAAGCCATCTGAATGAACAGTCTTAGTTAACACAAAAAGACCAAAATTAAGCTTTATTAACCAGAGAATTCAGCTGAGGGAAGTTGCGGGAATCAGGACAAGGTTCTAATGGGATTTGCCTTTGGATGGGCTTTCCTAACAGGGTTTTGTATGCCCGAAGTCTGGGACACATAAGTAGCAGTGTGCTTCTCGGGTTCGGAATTATGGTGTGAACTGAGTTTAGATTAGGGTTAGGCCTGTACTGATAATGGTTAGGTTTAAGGTAAAGGTCAGGGTGGGGCTTTGAAAATGAATGAATGTCGATGCAAAATTGTTGTCAAATTAGAAAGACATAATATATGTTTGTGTGTGTGTGAGAGAGAGAAAAAGAGGGTTGAGTTCAAGATCCAGAGGGCAGGGCAAAATCCTGGGGATTCCAGACATGCCTGCATTTCCTAGGAATGTTTGCTAGTGAAACACGGTTCTGCTGAGCCATTTCCACAATGAACATCAAAATACTCCTAACAGATTCACACTTCAAATTACATCTGTGCATATAAATTAAATGTCTAAATGTTTTGTAATCCTTTGGAGCATTTATCAAGCCTGACAAAATTCCGAAAGTGACCAAATGTCATTAGATAGCTGGCTTGGAACAAAGGAAAGCATAGAAAAATCAAAAACAAAGAGCTACATTGTGGAATAAAGCCATTCCTGGAGTCAAATTAGTCAAGCATTTACAGTAAACAATGCCCTGTCTCTCCACACTTACTTAATCAGTTATCAGACACGGCTGATCTGTTGTCACTACATCAACACGACACAAAAAGGATTAAATTCTGAAGCTAAAACACAATAAAGGAGGGAAGAAAATAAAAAACAAAAACCATCCAGGGTGGCTGAACTGGAGACGAAAAATGCATCCCCCCCAGGGGCTGACTGCCAATGTACTGCTGCATTAATGAATGGCCCAAACTGTTTCTAATACATTTGTTATTCATTATTGCTGGCATAAGCATGAGGCAAACATGTGTGTGTCTTTGTTATCTCCAAAGCTTCCTGCTGGGCTTTCAGTTGACATCACTGTCACAGACACAAATATTCACCCATCAGCACCTCTCTATTAAATGCCTAAAACTAGTCATGTGGCACATCCCGTACATTCAGCCTGTGCCATATTGTGTTTGTTCAAACACACATTAACCAACCAGGACCGTGACTCATTGTTAAACCAGAGTCCAAAAAGGATGACCACAACGCAGAAACACGGGTGGTCCAAAATGCCCAGCATTATTAAAAATCAGCAAACATTCTGGAGTTTAACACCGTGAACGCGTACAGTTTGTGGTTGCAGTATAGTAGCATATAGTTTTATATGGTTGTTAAAAAATAACGGCTGAACTTTCTAGCCAGTTATCAATGCAACACAAATAAAAGTGTATATTTTAATGATTATATTGTGATGAAATATCAATCTCATACAAACATTTATGATATATGTACAGTTACAGTCAGAATTATTAGCCCTCTCATCAAATCACACAAAACTCTTAATATTTCCATGGAAATGACCATAGTAAAAACTGTTCATACTTCCACAACAACAGACAAAATCTCTACAAAGTTTGATTGGTATATTTTACATTTTGTGTGCTGAATTGTAATAAGAAAACTGATTACAACTGAAATAGAAACTCAGAGATCCTGGTTTGGAAACGCTCTTCGAATAACACTTCTCAGAGGGGAAGTGGTTACTGAAGGAAGAAAAATGTGGCAGGCATGCTAAACATGCTCATTATGCTAACATGAGGTGCAGACATAATGATGCATTACATAAAGCTTCTTCTTAAGGCTCATGTATTTAACAATTTAACACAATAGCAAATCAATATTATTTCCCTCTTAAATGGCCAAGGCATCCTTATTTTGATCCTGCAGAAAAATCATTATATCGTGCATGACTGGAAAAGTGAAAAACGATTAAAAGGCAAAGTGCAGCAAGTCTTTTTGGTCACATTTTATTTATAAAACTCTCTCTGTCCCAATACCTGGATGATTTTAATGCAGCAAAACTTCAGTGATGTAGCAACTCTCTTTTTCGTTTATTCAAGAAATAAATAAGTACTCTTAAGACAGCTTTTTACAGTTTACAGAGGGAAATCTGTTAGGTTAGAGATGCACTTCAACTTGTTTACACTTTAACATTGAAGGAATAACAACTAACTCCACCTAAAAAAGATTTTTCCAAAGTTACTATGAGGAACATTTCTCACACTTGTCGTCCTGTTCAATGACAATGGGAAATAGCAAACATCCCAATCAATAGCTTAATCAATAATGAGGCTAAGTAGAAAACAGAATAATTTAGATAAGTTGTTAATGATTACTGAGTCAATGACAGCCTTGCTGATAGGTTCATTCTCAAAAACAAGATCATTTCAAGATAGCCACAAGCATTCTAAGGTTGAATTATGGTCAAAATTACTTTTTCCTCATTTTCCATGGGACACAAGCATTTTCTTATTCTTCTGTGTCACACAGGAATGAAGAGAGTAAAAAAATCTGGTTCGGTTTAGCGAGAGAAATTCCCCGGAATAAAACAAACGGTGACTCAGATCAAGAAAATGCAAATGTCACAACATTTAACACAGCTGCAGGTTTATTTCACTGCTCCTTGTCATAACTTTTAGAATTTTGTAATAATATTATTTACAAGAAATTGAATAATTTAGTTCCTCATCTTACAAGATGGCAGAAAAATAAGTTTCTGCCATCTTTTCGTATTTTTTCCTCAAATGCGTGCCATCAAGCTTGTAGGGCTGAAACAATTAATCGGATTAAATATTGAAATAAAGGTCAACTAATTTAGTAATTGATTAATCATTAACTAGAGTTCACAGATTTAAAAAAGGGTAATTTGTTAGAAAAAAAATTAATTGTACAATAAATGTCTAAATTTAGTTTCTCAAAATGTTTTACCCCAAACTTGACCTGGTTCAAATTTAATAAAGTACTGCTATATTGTTGCATTTTAGGCAATAAAATGTTTATCTTCTTATTTCTAAAAAGAAATTCAGGCTTTCCCCCAGTGTATTATAAGCCTGGTGGGCCACCAGGCTTTACTTGTGCCCCCACCAGGCTTAGCATTGCTTATTTATTGAAGTTTTTTTTTTTATGTTTGCATTTTTTAAGATGCTTATAGTTGATTTTCAGAAACGTGTCCTCCAATCTCAAATTTCTTGTCAACTTTAAGCATTGTTTAACTCAAAAACACGACAAACGGCTGGATGAATGACTATTGAGAATCCTAACCACTGGGTTTAGCAAATATTCTGGAGAAAACCTTGGAATTCAATTTTGTCCGTTTGCATGTTTTAATGTAAATGGACAAAATTCACATTAATTTAATACATTTTTAAAATTGTTAGTTGCAGCCTTATAATCTTGGTATTGAGTTCATAAAATGCTCTAGAACATATGGTTTTGAGCTAAATAGCAGGACATTCTACCCTTTGCTTGATTCCTGCTTCCTGCCCTCAGACAGAAACAATCAACAAGAAATGCACAGACGTCAACAAATCAGGCTTGCCCCTACTGAGGTGGTGACAGAGTTTATGAACTGCCCACACACATACACACACAAAAAAAGATCTGACATAAAACTGCCAATGAGAGCAGCTCAGACGTAAAGATTCTCTCAAAAAACAACTTTAAAAAAGCAGAACAGCACCCAATTGTTCATTGCTGAGCAAATCAAGAGGGAACTGTGCGAATCAGCCACAAGTTTCACTACAACCTGTTAAATGGGTCGTATCAGTCAACTAGATTCAATTGTAAAACGCAAATTGGACAGAGATAAAAGAGCTACAGGTGACAGAATATGACTCATCTAAAAATCAGTGGTGCTGTTGCATAAAGTTAGGCAGAGGATGTGAAGGCTATCAGGTTTCGGAGTGATAGCGGCCTCCAATGAAAGGGCAGCATTTGTTTGTGGTTAGTTTATAAGCCATCCTGGATGACCTATTCCTTCGCAGGGACACCAGCACCCCAAACGGATCAGCCTCAAAAGGACTGAAAGGTCCAGAACAGCAGCTTCGTCCAAACAAACATTTGGGTGAATTCAGCTGTTCCACATTTCAAGATTAGTAGCAGCAAGAATATTTATTAACACCAGAATTCCATCTTTATCAATGTTAGAAAGAAACTATGGTTTTTCTTGGGCAAAATGAAACAAAATTGTTCACAAGATATTATTTACCTTGTTAACCAATGAGCAAATACAGTTTCTGTAGATAAAGTTTCTTGAAGTTTGTATTACCATTCTTTAGAAATGTTTCATGAGGTTAAGATTACTCTGATTTCTGTAAAAAAAAAATGAAATAAAATACAAATAATATAGTAACAGCATTTGAGAAAATAAAAAACAGCAGAACTGTTATTTGCATAGTTTTGCTTTCTTTTCTTCTCATGGCTTACATGAACAGCAGATTTCATTCAGATTGCTTCTTTTAACTTTTATGATTCATCTTCACTGTTAAATGGCTAAAAATAGTCAAGCTTGAGTTTTTTTCACTCTGAAAGTAAATGACTACACAAAGATTGCACTTGAAATTTTCTGTGATGATTGAAAAGTAAAAAATAAATAAAATACTGAAGCAAAAAGAAAAAGAAAGACTCTTGTTCAGTATTTTCTGTCATGTGCTATACTCTAGCAGACAGATCTCTAACCCTATCACTGTGATCCAGAAGCCACAAACTCAACCTTACTGCAAACAGCTGCCACCGCCAAGCCAGCCATCAATTATTCACTACAGCTTTGCCTCTGTGTTTACCTTTGAGGGTTTCGTCTCAGGCCAGAGTGCACAAGGAAGGGAGGTGACAAGTTTACACAGGTCAGCAAAAGAAAAAAAATATGATTTATCTTTATTACACTCAAGAAACAACATTTCCTGCTACTGGTAGAAGTCTGAACATCATATTAAGGATCAGACATGTTTCGAAACTTGTTCTTATGTTTTAAAATCCTGTTAATGAGCTTCAAGACAACGTGTAGGAACAATTTAAGTTTTGCCCCTCTCCCATCTGTTGCTGCACACTAATGGTCAGTTGGCAGAAAGAGCGCTAATATGGCTTTTTTTCTTTATAAGAATATCAAAAGGTGCTAACTCAAAAACGTATGCCAGCTATCAGTCTTACTATAAGGAAACGCTTTTAAGCCTACAACTGGAAACAAATAAATGGTTTTTCTGTTCAGCAGTAGAATACAGGCTCTATCCAAACAAACAGCCAACCAAAAACTGCCTAAAAAGTTACATTATTTACTCGTAGTGTTATTCTACAAAAAGCAGAATGACAAAAATGTTTAATCTCCAAAATACGCATCTTTTCTTAAAAAGTACAACAGTAGACTATTGGCTATTCGCAGTTCAGTAATCACACATTTAGCCATTTTCTGCGGCGTTTATCTAAATTATTACTCATGTCTTCGTATAGATATTGGCATTATGTCTCTCCAGTTGACTCTGCATGTGTCGACTGGTCATTTGTTGTCAGATTAAGCTCCAGTGTTCATGGATGGACCAATGGAATAGAACGTTATGGATAAATGAACCCCGATCACTTTTTTTAATCCAAGAGTTTGCATTGAAAATCTTTCTCCAAAACCTCTTCGGTGTTATAAAATCTCCTATCCACATACACACCTCCTATCAGTCCGTCTGTCCCTCCTGTTAAAGGGAGGAGGGGGCTGGCAGGATGTGAGACCAGCTGGTCATCAGTTCAGACAAAGAAACCTGCTGAATGTGCTCTCCAATCTAAAAGAAACAGATCTCTCTCTCTGCAGCTCGATCGTGGCCCTTTCAGTTCTCAATCTGCTTCCTTTTGGTTGATTACAGAAGTTGTCTTTTTTGTTTTCTCACAATCAGAACAACAGGAAGGGATTTTTAAAAACGGTGACACAAAGAGGTGTTTTACTGGAGCTTGACCAAGAATAGCTTTGGTTTCAAATTGTATTACTAAAAGATAGAATGAGGACAGAGATAAGATATGTGGTTTTTAACTGCAGAGAGGGTAGTGACAGGTGCACTTTGTCTTCTGCATTAGCCTAGATCAGCTTGTCGCTAGAGAGAGCGCTTAACATGAAGCACCTTGGTTCTACATTAAAGCACCAACAACTGCTTTAAGTTAATGATAAATTATAGCAACAGTCACTCTGTACCCTAACTGCTGTTGGCCATATTTCAATACACTTGACAAAGCTTGGGTAAACAATAGCAAGACATGTGCAGCATGCATTCTTGACCCCTCACAAGAGACTAAATCAAGAAGAGAAAAAAAAAAGCTCTGATTTTTATCTTGTTGAGAAGAAAAAAGACCCATAGAAAGTAGATCCCAGAGGAAGCGTACACTGGAGCATGCTGGCACAAACACAGGGGTCAGAACCGTGGTGATCAGAGTCGCTTTCACGGCCAGGTGAAGCCCTAATCTGCCCTTTAGTCACAGATCTGACAGCAGAACGCACTGACAGCTGAGGATTAACCAGGCTGCACAGTCATCCTTCCTACTTATGCTCACATCTATTTTATCTAAAGGTGCTGCTAGCAAATGTGTCTAAATTGTACAAGCCTCTTCATTACAGCACCTCCTGTTTTGCTCTGGTTTTGGAAAATATGCAAGAAGACCTGCAATGTTCATTCAACCTTAATTGTACCCAGACATTTCAGTGGTAATAATACTGAGTAAACACACCCAAAACCTGTTCCACAAAGCCACATGTGGACACACCCAACGCGGGCTTATTCCTTGATCAACAAAAGAAAAGGTAGGAGCAGGTAGATAAGCTCGTAGGTGCCATGTTGGAGCTGAAGCTGGATTTAGCTGCAGGCTACTGCACCTGCGGTCCACAAGGTTTTATCAAAAACAATCGGGTTCAGCTGAAATTAAAAAAAAAAAAAAAAAAAAAAAAACAACTTAAAGCTAATCCTGAATCATGTTGGAGTATAGTACAGGGGAAACATGAAGAGCTCAGACACTGGATACACTGGATGTGGGGGCAGAGGGAGGGAAGTAGATCAAACTGTTGAAAGGATCTCTTTGTAAGCCGTCATGGGACTTTGGAATGGCTAAAAAGATAATTTCCTTCTGCTCAACATGATCTCTGAGGTAGAGCTAAATTTCAAAAGCATCCAAAAACTTACAGGGCGCTCAATGACAAAAATTGTTCATGAAAGCACAAGACAAGCGGGGCAGAAAACAGTTAAATAGTTCTTTCCAAACATCAAAGATACACAAATCCATACCCTAAATTGTTCATTTTAGATTTAATCAACTGCTGAAATTTACAATTTAACTACAAATAAAAGATTGTCTCTTTAGGAAATAATAAACAGGGAACACTGAGTAGTTTTTACTTTATTTTGCCTACTGTCAATGTTTCTTTTCTGATTCATTTATTAAGAAAGTTTGGGCAGATGGTACAGGTAAAGAAAAGGCTCAGTCACCGGCTGGAAAAGGAAATTAATAATCTAACATCCAGATCTGACTTAGATTAAACACAGTGTGTTCGTTCCATAGTTTTTTCCTGCCTTTCTTATTTAGCATAATCTGTAGTATGACATACAAGATGGGAGTCCTAAATATATAGAATATTGCTACTCTTTAATATTAATATATTTAGATTAGTACTGATAGCATTTTTTAATTTTTTTTTTATCAATTTCTTATACAAATTGTGATTTATTGTACAATTAATAAACTAAAAATAAATTATTTGTAGTATCAATAAATATAATTATTTTGCACATATTTATGACACGAATCACACCTTTATTTGACTTGTGTCCTAAAGAAGCGCATTTCAAATGGGTTTGTTTTTCAAGCGCATACCTGTGCTGTGAGGTTATGATTGTTGTGTCACAGTTACCTAAAAGAGAAGTAAAAGTTCTTCTCGACACTTTCAGAGTTATCACAATATTAACACAAAATATTGTGTGAAACCAAGTACATGTCACCCACCCTTAATTCAGGCTCTGAATTATAACTTTCGACTATAGCAGTACAAAATAATAACAGGAAAATTAACAGAAAGGAAAAACAGATTATTTATCAAACTATCCAGGAGCTTGATATGTCTCACTTTACAACATAGTTGTTGAAATATTCAATGAGATTACAAGTGTTTTAAATTTAGAAAAGGAGACATTATTTAAGCAGCATTATCAGTAAGCAGTGCAGCAGGGGTGAGGCAGAGCAAACCTAAGAAACGATCAGGATGTTTAAATCTCCATCTGTTCACCATGTTAAACCCTTGCCATCTCTATCTGGAACAATCCACCCACAGAACCACATCAACATCATTGTTGCGTTAATCTGAATGCATGCAAAATAGTTTACTTCCTTTTAAATGCAACGGCAGCATTTGTTGAAACAAACCTGTCCCTCTGAAGGAAACTATCCCTGCCTGACTGGTCAGTCTACTGATGAATCCAGAGCAGAGTCAGTTTGTATGTGAGCCTGCTAACTCGCTTTCCGTGACATATGTTTGACTCGGAGGCGCAGCCGACAAGCGCCACATAATGTTGGTTTGTTCACGTGTAAGATGAGCTGATGAACAAAACAGGGACGTCGGGTTGGCATCCAAAAATATCTGGGGCTCTGGGCTCACCGCTGACTGGAATGCACAGTGACACAATAAAGGGCCACTCAGCTATGCAGAGGCACTCAGGCGCTTTGTAGTGAGCTTGTGACGGTAATGCCACGCGTTGTACAGTCAGCATTCGTGCCCTAAACTCTGCATGGACTTGACCCCCAACGCTGCAGCCCCTCCAACTCCGAGGACCCATACGCTTTGTGTCTGCACGCTACATATTTCCTGCGACCACAGAAGACAGTCTGTCACTGTGAATTTACATCCACTGTTTGAAAAAAAAAAAAAAAGAAAGCTCTCCACAGAGACAAGGCTGGTTAGATGTCCATGCAAGAACGTCACAGAGTCCGGAAACAAAGACTCTATGGACAACTAGGCTTGTTACAATGATCAATAAATCAATTAATTGCATGATAAATTAAAACAAACTCAATTTCCATTGGCATCATTTCTTTTTTTCTCTCTCTTTCTACCAAAAACTGGCAGATAAAAGTCTTCAGTTTGGTGCTTTGGTCTCAACTAGCTATTTTCTGAAGGACAATTTATTTTTACAAAGACTTCAAAATTCATCTTATTTGTTGTTGTTTATTCATTTTGGATATGCAAAAAGTCTTAGTTCCAATCTTAAATTATCATCAAACTGAAAAGTTTACTTATTTTTTAGAATGTGTTGTTGCATTATTATCTTGCCATTACGGTTATATTACTTAAAACAATATTCTCGCTCATCGCAATAACTTCTGGAAAAATGAATCGTCCAGGAAAAGTTATCATGACAGGCCTACGGACGACTGTGTTAACAACGGGACAACAGGAGTAAAATCCATTGAAGCAAGTGTTATGTGAAAGTACTTCAATCAAATTTCACAGCAACAGCTGGAAATAGACGGACGGGATCAATGTCCAGGAAGTTTCAGGTATTCCTTTGGCCGTTTTTTATGATATGTGACTGATCGTAGAAGGAAGTTTGTTAATATATGTCTACAAACTTCCTCAAAGAAAGAAGAAAAACCAAAGCTATTACAGTTGACTCTGAACTAAATTAAGTGATGGTGTAATTTTTGCGCAATGAGCTTCAGAGAACAAACATCTGCAGAACATAGTCATAAATATGTACCACAAGAAGAAAAAAAAGCTCCTTTGTGAAGGACTCAAAGAAGGGAGTCCTTTGCCAACACTTGTTTTACACTCAGCTGACCTTAAAGTGTTAACAGTCTTCATTAGCAAATGTGCCACTTGTCCCTTTCAGCACATAGCTAAAGCCATGAAATGTGAGAGAGTAGCAGGGTCTGCAACTGACCAGTCTGCTCATTCAGCCTCCATGCCGGATCCCAAACACAGACACCACATTGTCCTGGAGGTGAACAATGATCTGAACTAAATAAAAACAATCGTTTCATTCCCAAGGTCTGTAGAGCTATGGGAATGCAGACATAACAGCAGGCCTTCTCTTAAAATAAACTGGCATGGAGCACAGGGAACTTTTGACATATTTCAAATTGTATTGATGTGTGTGGAGAAAGCTTTGCACGTCATTCCACACATGCCTATAACATTGAACCCAATCCACTGTTAGATTCGTACCAGCTGCTTAGATTTGTCAGAAACATCAAAAACGATTATATTCAACATCCTCTGAAAGAAGAATACTCCCTGTTTCAAGTAAGAAGTTTGAGTTATCAGCATTTCATAACGGATACCATCTCAGAAAATACAAGGGCTTCTACATACCACCAAACTCACAGGCATTTGTTTTAGATGTGGCTGCACGTTGTAGTAGTGCTTACACAACTTCTGATTTGTTCTTTTTGCTGATTTTTGTTCATTTTCTGGTTGAGGTGTTGCATGTTTGGACTATTATTCTCTCTGTGAGGCAAGAAGCATTTTTTGCTCTTACTTTCAAGTTGTTATTATGATACATAACCGTGGCAACAAGGCATTGTTTTTACAACTTGGAGCAGTTGAGTTAGCTTCTCAAAAACTCCAATAACACTGGAACCACAACCTCAAATCCCAGAAAAGTTGAAAAGGAAGAAATAGCTCAAACTATTTCTGCTATCAATCATATTCCCGACTCCCACACCTCTTTCTAACCATACAGCCAGGTCTAAAGAGGAGCGGCAAAAGCAAATGAGGTGGATTAGCAGTGCTTGTCAACAACTGATGGTGTCATCCAGAAAATGTCACTGTGGAATTGTATCATCTCTACACCCTGGATATTTAGCTATTAGCATGTCATAACAGTCATACATCCGTCTTCAGTCAGAGGGCTCTTCAGATTTGTTGCCGGACTGACTGCTACTGGAGCTCTTTCGTGTCCATAGCATCACCATCCACAACAACTACATGAAGATAATTGGAAATTGAGTTTGAAAAATTTATCATAAATTTGGGATAAATAAAGTTTTTTTGAATTGAAAATAAAAGATTTTTTAAGTGTCGTCTGAGATTTTGGGGTTTTTAGAGAGCTTCGCTGCTTTTTTTAAATTTTAAAAGGATTCTTGGTGTTTTTTTAAGATTATTTTGTTGCTGTTTAGATCGTCTTGTACACTGAGAAGATGTTGCCAACATACGAATATTTCTTCAGATTTCAACTGAAGGCAACTCAAGTAACACCAGTTGCACTGGTGACATGGTTTCTGACCATTAGGTGTAAAAGACTGACATGTCAGGAGTCTGCAACAGGTCCACACATGTCCAAATGGCTCTTGGTAAGTTTGACCAAAATTAAATGATACAATAAGAACCTACGAATTCCAGCAATTTCATTGGATTTTTTTTTTAATTATTTGCCATTAAAAAATATAAAAACAAATCAAACTTTTGTCTAAACTATCTTTGTGCATCCGGGAATTTTTTTTTTCTAGATTTAATTTTATATTTTACAGCAGCAAGTACAAGCTGCAGCTCAGCAGAAAGCATTATAATTTTGGGTTTGGCCTTTGTATAAGTCTTCTAGCACACAAATACACTTTTATCTAAACAACACCACCATCAAAGGGCTCCTCTGGTCCAAAATGGGTGAATCATCTCATCAGAATGTAGTTAAGCTCCATAGAGTCCTGCCAATGATCTAATTACTTGAATGAGGTGTGTTGAAGCATTAAAATCGTTGTACTTTATGTGCCACTTTGTCCTTTTTATAATACAAACTCCAGTCAAAACACACAGCAGTTGGTAGTTGTGACAAGGTTCAAGAGGTATGAATGCTAACTTGAGTAAAAGCCGTACACATGTATTGGGCAAACTGGTCGAAGTTTACCAAACAACACAGAAGCCATCTGATCCAAATAAGTAAAAATGTCATGTGATTTGCTGGGGCGTGTCACTGCTTGCCTCACCTGCAAAGTGACCTCTGCTTTTAAACAGGTGAACAACTGTGAGAAGCTGAAGCCGTGGTAAATAAATGAACGCGCAAGGACACCGGGCATACCTTTGGTAGCTCTTTGAGTTGGTTGGCATCGAGGAGAAGTTCCTCCAGGCTGCGGCTGTAGCGAAAGATCTCATCGGGGACAGTCTGCAGGTTGCAGTGGCGCTTGTCCACCGACTCGACGTGGCGATTGCAGCGCCACAAGGGGATACACTTCAGCATGTCCGGCCGCCGTAGGGGGATTTGGATGCCGGTGCTACTAAGATCTCCGCATTAGAGGGTGCAGCGGGAGGGGGGAGAGGTCGCCAACTGGGAGAGGGAGGTTAAGTCAGTGTCAAAACACTTAATTTGTTCCCCCAATGATCCAGAATAGGAGGCCGAAATCCACCTGAAGAAGCACAAAAATAATCCCTTCGATTTGTTTCTGATGTATATTCCGTGTCCGGTTCTGTTTGAAAACAGTCGGGATCCTCCCAGCGACATCCAATCCGGAATTTAACCCAACATAAAGGAAATGAAGCTCCCCACGGATGAGCTTGAAGTGTTCCCTGACTTTCTTACACTCCCCTCCTTCACACGGAGCAACCGACGTTAGCTTGTTTTGCTACCGCCGCCGCCAACATCCCCCGAAGCAGCCCGAAGCTCCGTCGCCGAGGCTAACTGAAAATCAATCTTCCGAACACCCCGCGTCGCGAAACACTGTCCTGTCCGCCGCAGGCATGGGAGGGCGACTGAAAGCATCCACTTTAGTCACCGAGTTATAGATAAACAGCTATGACCAAGCGGCTTACGCCAAACGAGTCAGCGGAGATTAACTCGTAATGATGCGTTCGTCCTCAGGAAGCTAGTCAGTTAGCCAGCGTCGGCTAGGAGGAGACTGGACGTCTTTGTGGTGGAGCTGCCGTCAACCCACAGCGCTTTAATAAAAATTACATAAAACACGGGACGACTGTGTGTGGTAGCAACATCCCAGAATAAGTCACAAAAAGTGACCAGACGGTGTTCGTTCGACCCTAGGGTTGGTAGAATCCAAGCAGAGAGAGCAGGAGCTTCTGCAACAGCCGCGCTTTCCTCCCTGTTGAGCTGAGGCAGGCCGGTCTGGTGTGCGGGGGGGCTGGGCAAGGCTCGGGCTGGAGCACCGCCGCTTAGCTTCTCCTTAGCAGAGGCCACAAGGTTGCTTTACACCGCCACCTGGCGGCCTTATCAGGTATTTCAATCTACAGGTACCTCTGAACAAACTGGGTAACTAAAATATCTCAATATCTGTTCAAAGACTAACATGTTTTTATAGGTTAATTACACAGTGTGATGTATTTTTATATTTCCCAAGTAAAATAAAATATAAAGCCAAAAACTTGCAAAACCAGTTGTATGACATTTAAAAATATATTTTCTAATATTAAAATTCCCAAATGTGAAATAAAATGTGGAAGTTTTTCCTGCGAGTTCTGATAATTATCATCTAAAACTATTCATAATAAAACACATTTATAAATAATTTAAAGTTTTTTCCCAAAACGTTATGTAAATAAAGTGAAACAAATCTGCAAGTACTCTAAGCTAAGTCCACATTCATTCCAAATTAATCTTAAAATTAATTTAGCCTCAACTTCACTCATTCCTAACATTAATGGGAATAAAAAGGATGAGGCAAATCATGTATGGCAACAGTTTTAATTAAATTTGTTTCCGTTTTTTTTTAACTGGTCCATCCCACCTTCATAAAAAGTTTAAGCTTGTTTCAGCCACACCACAATAAAACAAAGAAAATTCTTGAGTCATTTCCTTACTGCAACCTTTTAAAAAAATTCTCCAACAAGCTGTTTGTGGACAAACAATAACCTTTAATTATAGAAAGAAAACAAAGTGTTTACATGTCCTGACAATTTCATAACAGAAATAGGAGCTAAGCAGGAAAAAAAACTGTCATACAAGATCAGATTACAAAAATTTGAAACTTGCACCATAAAAGGGAGTCTTCACAGATCACAAAGCAGAAAAAAAAAATCTGACAAGTATTTTATTGAATTTCCCCCCAATGGAACTTTTTCATTTTAATAACAGCAATTTTAAAAAAGGGAAAAAACAAAAAAGACAATAAAAACATAATTACAGTTTTCAGAAGCCCGCACCTTTTAGCTGCAGTGAGGATGGCTGAAATAACTTTTGGTGACAGGTAAATGATACGGGTGCTGGTAAGCCATTTCTAACACGTTATGCAGAAAGGTCACTGCTGTTAAAACGGTCTTGGTCGTACACCTCTGCAACAACTTTGCGGCCTCCAAACCAGCGGTCGTTCAGGGCTTGGATAGCTTTGTTCATCTCGGAGGCAGCCGAAAACTCTACAAAGATTTTGACTATGATGTCTGCGTCTTCCTCCTCTCCTTGCTTCTCCTGGTAAATGATGACTCTGTTGACGGTGCCAAACTTCCCGCATTCCTCAGTCACCTCGCCCTCCAGGTCGTCGTCGATGTCCTCTGGTCCAACCATGTTTCGAAGCACCATCACCGTGGACTGAAGTGGGACAAGAAGGTTCGGTGAGCACAGAACGATTTCCATTCAGGAGACACGACTGTAAATCAGAAGTGTGGGTCACCTCGGATTTTCTGAGCAACTTCTGCATCACCATGTGCCTGGCACTGCTCCCCGAGATGCTCATGTGCTCCTGGTCACTTAGCATCTCCTGGCCTGTGCCATCTTGAAGCGTCTCCTCTTTCTCCTCCTTCTTCTCCTGTTGGTTCGAGCCGCCGGCTTGGTTAGACAGCACAGGCGGTGATGCGAGCACCGGGTTCACTAGACCAACTTGGGGAATCACGGGTATGGGAGGACGAACTGGAGTCACACCTTTACAACGAAGGCACACAGACTGTAGCTCAAAAACATTAAAGTACCGGTAGCTTAAACAGCAGAAATCGATGCAGAGTGAAAAATAAAGAAGGGACTAGAAATTGTAAAAAGGTTCACTTTGTTTAAAGCAGGATGACAAGCTAATTCATTTTGGGTCACATCAAGATCTAGAAAGAGTTTAAAGGGCCGGTTGTGGAAGAATACTTTGATAAATTATGGCTGTAAAATACTATTTAGCTTCTCTATTAGGAGTTTGAGGTATTGTAACTTACCGTCTGATTTTACGACCATAACTGACATTAAAATATTAATTTCAAGGCTAAATAATTTACTAATCATTCAGAATTGCACTCAATTGTTTTCATTCAGTAGTTCTAAATATGTTTTTTTTTTTTATTATATTTACTGTTGATCTTAACTTTTCATTTTAATCAGCTGTTAAATGTCCTTTTGATGAGTGTTGCAAATTATCTATGGCTATAAATACTAATGCAGGCATTATGTTGTCTTGTATTTGTCCCCATCAAATAAAGCAAAACAAAACTACACATCAACAAACCGTTAAAGGATGTTAAAGTAACCCTCTCTGCATTTGAAATTAAATAAACATATTTTGACCTTAATCTAATTTGGCAGAATACAGATGAAACTACTGTAATTTGATTGATAAAATCATATTTAAGGTCCTATTTCTAGAGTCTAGAAGGCCAAATAAGATCTTCTGGCAGGCTGGATTTGGCCTGCAAGCCTAGAGTTTAACACATGCTTTTAAAGAAAAGTACAGGGTAGGCCAAAAGTTTCCAGACATAGAAGAATGTAAAATGTATATTTCTTTTATATTTCAGATACCCAAGAAGATGTGTTTGACAAAAGAGCAAAGAATTTTAATTATACTAATGGCTGGATCGGGAAGCAGCGGCACGAAACTTTAACAGAAAACATGGAACAACCATCACACGCACGCACGCGTAGCACAACTTATTTGCACGTTTCAGAAAACTGGTAATGTTTCAGATCAACCACAAAGTGGTCGTAGACATGCAGCGTTTACAGAGTACCACAAAAATCTAAATTGTTGTCCAACATAAAATGTTTATTTTTTTCTATGTATGGAAACTTATGGTCCGTCCTGTAAATAAATAGCACACAATGAGTGGAAAGTTGATCTATACCTCCTGGATTCTTGGACATTTTTTGTTTTGTTTCTGAATCCTTCTGGTTTTGCACAACTCTGAATGTATTAATGCAAATGGGATAAAAGTTATCAGGTTGGGAAGTTTCTAGTGAAATCTTTATCTTAGGATTTACATCCCTTTTTTGTAACACTGATACCCATTCAAAATGCATTTTGTGGATCCTCTACAACTGTAACTCAATTTCAAATCTTTTTTCAATTTGCTTGAACTGACAATTTTTTTCTATTAGGTCAAAATGCCTTTAAACGTACTACACATCAACCAATATGCATATATGAAAATGAAAAAAAAAAAAAAAACGACAAAAATGTATATATCTATTAGGCTCAGGTAACCCATAAAATCCAAATCTGAATGTGTGTGAAAAATGCATTGTGGGAAAAAAAAAAGAGAGAGAAAGAAAAGCATTTTGTGGCGTTTCTCCTGGGAAAAAAAGAAGACAATTGTTACAAATAGTACATACAGGTTTAAAATCTTTGAGCATGTATGTATATTTATGATATATGGAGAGGAGCAATGTGAATAATATTATTTACAAACAAATTGTTGGGAGAAATTTGAAAGCCAGGTAGGCCACCGAAACGCCTGTGTAAACAAAGCTTCTTAAAGTGCAGTATCCAAGCACATTAATGGAAAGTTTAGTAGAAGAAAAAAAATGTCCCAGAAAAAGAACTCAATCGAAGGATTCAATGTGTAACCATACATGTTGTGCTGTCAGACATGTCATGTTGAACTGCCTTCTTTAATACATGTCAGATACCAGATCACATATAAAAATATAAACCAATAATTTCGCTTAAATCTTTTTAATAAATAAAAGCAGCTTCATTGTGATGTAAAATATTCTTTAGGGATTCCCTATGCTTTTGCTCTCTGCCCATACTCACATTTTTTACATCATAAAATAAATTTTAAGAAATGAAGAAAACCCAACTACATAAAGAAGCCGTTTTAAGATGATTTATTTTGGGGGGGAAAGCTAATAAACTCAGTTGATCCTGTGTGAAATAGTGGGAATGAGTCTAACATTGTGTAGAGGAACTTTAGCTCACTCTGCAGAATCACCTAGATTCAACTCCAATACATGTCTTATTAATGAGACATTTAGTGGTAAACTTGTTTCAGGTTGTGTTTCTTCATGTGAACTTGAGCTTCATAAACTGATAGTTGGATAATTTTCTGATGAACGGCAAAGATTTAATCAATTATGGCATTTAGGCAAATTAGCCCCAGACAGCAGCAGCACTACCGCTATGATCTGACTCGTCGTATGATCTTTCTCTGAAATGCTGTGCTCTAACAGGACACACATTCCAAATACTTCCACTTATGTCTCTACAGTCAATAAAATGTTTTGAGTATGAAGGGTTTTAGGGAAATGGTGTGATGTACCTCTGATATTTTTTGTCAGCAGTAGTTTTGACCTTGGAGCTTTCCCAGTCTCTTGTACTGTCGAACCAGGAACAGCAACCTTCACTGAGGCCTGCAGTGCTTTTTGTTCAGAGCTTTTCTCTTAGACTTCATGGATTAGTCATTGATGGACTCTTGTGAATAATTTTGGTAAACATGTCTTCTCGATTTCACAGTAATGCCTTTTTCTGTGGTTCGCAAAGCCTTGTGAATATCTTTGTAAGATGTAAATGACTTCATTTTTCATGTATTCCTGAATTTCTTTAGATGGTTGATGGCCTGATGTTTTTAGTCCATTTCATTTTGTCAGACAGGTTCGGTTTAGGCAATTTTATTTTTATTGTGCAGGTGGACTGTGAAACTGAACCACAAAACAAGAGGGGAACCTACTGATTTGCATAGCAATTTCCCATAAATAAAAGCATAATTTCAGAACTGCTTTTTAAAATTTTCCTCAGGTTATCTTTGATGCTAAAATTTATTTGACAAGTGAACACCTTTGACAAGAACAAAAGGAAAAAGAAAAAATCTGAATGGGGAGAAATACATTTTTATTACAGTGGACCCCTGCCTAATCACAGATTTTTTTTTGTGCAAAACAAAAATCCACCTCTTTCCAGATGTTTTTCATATAGAAGCTGAAATTCCAGGGTGTGATAAGACTTGACATGAAATTGGGTGGCGTTTGCAAAACAACCAATCCAAGAGCTCCATTTTCTTGGCTCTGATTGGTTGTACCCACAAAAGCAGACAAAAGACTGTACCTATTAGCTTCTGCAGCCCTGCTGTTTCTACTGTACGTATTGATGCATATTAAGATATATTTGGTGTTTAAACTATTAAAATGGGTACTTACAAGCACTTTTAAGGAGTCCCAGGTATTCAGCTACAAGGGGGTCCACTGTACTGAAATTATTTCCTCCCCTACTGTCATCATACTGTCAAAAATATCGTTCGCAGCTGAAACAGCCCTGCTCACCACACCCACAAAGACAGATTCACATCAGTCCATACCTGTGATAACACCTGGTGCCTGTGCAGCCATAACAGCCTGAGGTAATCCTATCTGCTGCCCAAGAAGCTGTGGTGCTGCCAACGCCCCCAAAACTGACGCGCCAGCTACCGCCTCCTTAAGAAAGGGGGGGGGGGGGCCCAACACATTAGGTACGGGAAACACACAGAAAACAGCACAAGGCAACACAGTGAACAATCACACCGCATAGCAAAGAGAGAGAGCTCAGCCTCGTCTGCATCAGGGTCAAAATGTTGGCGGCAAACAGTCCATTTTAGCGAGTTAAGAAGGATCATAAGTAAAATAACCACGAATTGATGCCGTTTATAACTGATGGACAGGGAGGAGCTTTAAAGTAAAAATGGATTCTTTTGTTAAAGCGTTTAACTTAACTGAAGCTCACATTCAGTCTAGCTAAACTAACACTATTCTGGTAACTTCCGATTTCTTCTGACCCAGAAATCTGTGCATCTGTGCTATGTCATATCTAGCTAGATCTGAGTTATATTTACCTGGAGGGCCATTAAATCCCTTTGGAAGGGATTTATACTTGCCTGGGCCGTTATCTTAGCCGTAGCTGCCGCTGCAGCTACAGCTGCAGCAGGTGGCAGCCCACCCGGGGTCGTGGGGGTCAATAGCGGCATCGGTGGAGTCACTGCTTTGCCAACTCGCAAGTACTGACCACCCAGGTCAAAAAGATTCATAGAGGACACCGCATCCAGGGCTGACTGAGGCTTTTCATACTCTGTTGGATGAATTTCAATGTACAATGGGAAGAAAACAGCAAAAAGTCAGCAGCAGGGTATCAGCAACTCAGGACCATGAGAATGAGCGCCTCCTAGCTCACCAATGAAGCCAAAGCCCCTGTGTCGCCCTGATGTGGGGTCTCTAGCTAACGTGCACGATTTAATCCTTCCGAAGGCCTCAAACACGCTCTTGATGTCGTCGTCCGACAGGTCCGGGTGGACAGACGCTACGTAGATCCGGTTGTAGGCACGTGCCTCCTCTGCCAGCTGGTCGATGATGGGTTGCGCCTGACCGATGTTACTTGGCCGCCCAACCTATTGCACAGATTAAATCGACAGGGCCTCTAAACGGGGGGGCTCTTTATGGTACCGATGGAAAACGCACTATGGGAAGAAGTCTATGGGGCACTTCAGTGAAAAGGTTTATTTCGGTAACTCCACTCAGCAGAGAGATTACAAATAATATTTTATAGTGTGAATGGAAAATCTAGTGGACAGACACTCGAGCGATTTTCTGCTGTCAATACATGGAGGAGGACTGAATGCTGCAAGTCAATGACTTGACGCAATCCACTGGGTTCTCGCAAATAAAAACTTTTTAAAGTACTTTGAATAATTGAGGTTATTGTAATGTTTGATAACTAGGATCAACTGGAATTTACGTATGTTTTTTTTTTTTTTTTTTGGTAAAGTTTCTTGAGACCAGTTCTTGTTGTGAATTGGTGCCATTTTAGTAAAATTACAATGAACTGAAGTGTGGTAGAAAAGGTGCATAAGAGTTGTATCCACTATATGGATTAGAGAAAAATGTCAGAAGAACCATATGTGTGCCAAGGAGAATAAAAGATGTTTTCTTATCAGATGAAAATCAAATTTATGTTTTATCTCAAACACAATCTCCTGGAGTCTGGACGAAGAGAAGAGACGCCTTGAATCCAAGTCAGTGATGAGTTCAGGAGCCATGTCGTCTGCTGGAGTTGGTTTATAGCATTTCATCAAGTTCAGTATCAAGACAGCCATAAAGTATGGTAAACTAAAAATGCTACACAGGTTTATCACCTTCGTGAGTATTGAATGTAGATATTCTACAGTACATGAGTGTTTCTGTATCTAAAGAAATTAAAGGTGCTGTGCAATGTTCTACTTTTGCAAATATTAGGCCATAATTGTTCAATTCTACAGGAATAAACACTTTAAAATATCACATTGTGTGATGAAGTTACCGAAATAAACTTATCGAAGTTTATCAGGATGTAGCTGAGGTTTTATAATTTCCGGCATTGCATCTGGAAACTATTCACAATCCTTCATTCCAACAAGTGAAATCAGCTCCTTTTGAGGTAAATTCAGTTGATTGGACTTAATTTAAATTTATCTCTGTAAGGTCCCACAGTTGACAGAACAGGTCAAGCGTGAATTCAAGGGATTTGTCTGCAAGATTGTTTTGAGGTTTAAATCTTGAGAAGGATCAAGAAACATTTCTGCTGGTTGAAAGGTCTCAATGAGCATAGCCTCCACTGTTGGTTAATGGAAGAAGTTTGAACAGGGAAGAAGAGCTTCAGTAATGGAAGAAACAAAGAACCCATGGTCATTCTCAGATACAGTGTTCTACTGCGGAGAGCAGAGAAACTTGCAGAAAGACAAGCATCTCTGCTTCAGTCCACCAATCAGGCCAAGAGAGCATCTGGTGTGATGAAACAAAGAATAAAATCTTTGGTGTGAAGGCCAGGCGTCATGATTGGAGGAGACCAGGCACAGCTCATCAGGCATGATGGTGGCAGCAACATGCTGCTGCTGGCACACTAGTCAAGATAAAGATGAATACCGAAGTGTCCAAAGATTTCCTGTGTCAAAACCCGCTTCAGCGCATATTGACATCAGACTGAGGAAACAGTTCATTCTTCAGCATAACAACGACCCAAAGCTCATGGTCAAGATATGAAAGGCTTCAGAACCAGTCTGTGAGAAAGAGTCCAGACTTAAATATGAAAGTCTCCAGAAAGATCTAAGAAAGGCTGCACAGATATGTCCCATCCAAACTGATGGAGTTTGAGAAGAACAGCAGAGAAGAATGGATAAAACTGCCTAAAGATCTGATCTTGTGGTGTCATCTTGAAAGAGTATACCACCGTGCACCAAATTATTATGGAAATTTGATTCAAGTGTCATAAACATAAAATTTGTTGTTGTACTATCAAATTTATAGATGGTATTGTGTATTAGGGCTCTTTGAATCACTATAATTAATTTCAAATTTGGGTTGATTAATTTGTCTGCTGAGCTCAATTAAAGGAAATCTACTTCAGAAGGATGTTCCACATTATTAAGCAGGCCACAGGTTTCAAGTAATATGGGAGAGAAAGGATCTCTGCTGACGAAAATCCTCATAGTGTAGTGCCGTATGACAAGATATGAAAACATTAGATATTTAATGAAAAATGAAGAGTTATTGTACTGTGAAGTATTTTGTGGCTGATTCAGAACAAAGATGGGTTTGAACAGATAAAGGCATATTGAGGAAGCAGCTGTTAAAATGCTCTTACAAAGCAGCAAACAGTTATTTGAAGCTGCTGGTGCCTCTGGAACCTCAAGGTGGAGGATCCTCTAGAGGCTTTTCAGCCACCCTTCACTAGTGCTCACAAGCAGAAACTATTCCCAAACTCAGAAGTTCTATGGATGCAAAAATTGTGCAGGTGATATCAAAGAAAGGATCCTAAGTTAACATGTAACTTAGTCTGTTTGAGATGTTTTTTGATTGAAATAGCTTTTGATTTTTAGTAGATATGGCCACTTAATGCTGCACATTCAAAGAATGACCGTTTGCAGTTCTTTATAATCCATAAAATGTTTAGAAAATCTGCTGTGCATAATAATTTGGAACAGTACATTTTGAGTTTTTTTATTTTTGAAAAAAGTACTGTTCTCATGGGGAGCTTTGTTAAGTAAAATTTGATTTACACTCTTAACAGTTCATGACTTGAAAATTATACTGACCATCATTTGCATTGACCATTTAAGAAAATCTGAGAAAATACCACTTGGATAATAATTTGGAACACGGTGTAAAGCATGGGCTGTGAATACTTATTTTCAATAAATCTACAAGAAATATCCAAATGTATTCCACATTGTCATAAAAAGGTATCACAGCATAGAATTGTGAGGAAAGAGATTCATTTAATACAACTTGGAATAAGGTTGTAACATAAAATGTGAAAAAAGTAAAGGGTTGTGAATACTTTCCGGATGAACCGCATGTTAGGAGCTGAAACTGTAATTTAACACTAAAAGGAACGGAGTTTGGCTCTAAGACGCTACGCGATCTCAGCGGAACGACGCTTTCACAAAAAGTTCGAGACGAGTCTAAATGGCATCTGTACAACAGATGAGGCGGCCAATTAACACCACCCAGGCGCAGTCCATCATCAGCACAACTTGGTAGCAGAGAGATTTCACGCACCGCTGGGCATCTCACTGAAAATCCTCACTTAAACAAGCTACCAGGACATCTTGGAAGAGCAACACACACAGACACACACAAACGTCATACTACATACATACGACACGCACCTGTGAATAAACAGAAAGACACCAAACATGGAGAGGAGTTAGCTTGTTTACAAATGTAACACATTTTTGTATTCCTGCAAGAAAAGTACATGGTTACTACAAATATCCATCAATGTAATCATTAAGGTATTTTTCAAACTCATTTGAGGAGAAAACATTCACCCTGGTGGGTTTTATCATCTGAATTTTCCACAAACAATCAAACCAATGGGGTCATTAACTTCAGAGCTAATGGTGTAACATATGGCTATTTCAGACCTTTTCTAGTATCTGGTTCAGGGCTACAGCTAACAAATAATTTATTCTGGAAATTAATTGCTAAAAACAAATTTTTGCAATTAAAACGAAATGACCGCATTCTTATAGTGAATGTTTGATCAGTTGTAGCAAAAGATGCATATACATTGTGTTTAGTTTTGGCTTAATTAATCCTTTTACAATGTTCTTCTTTCAGAAAATCTCTTGTTTTACAGTCTATGAATTGCAGTTAACACTTATTTGTTTACTAAATTAATTGATTATTTCAATAATCAATAAATCATTTCTTCCTTATGTAACACCTTCACTTGTTTGAGAGAAGCTTGGTTAATTCTGCTTCACAATGATAGAGTCCATGTCAGTAGATTAAAAAAATTACATTATAGGATTTGCCGACACAGGCCAGTTACACCTGAGGAACTAAAAACAAGACCTAAAAGTGCCTTTAGTACTTTAATTTACATTAATCTAAAAAAAATTAACTGAATAGGTAAAAAAAAAATGCACAGTATAATTTGGTAAGTCAAAGTATAAGATGTAATAGAAATATAAAATCAACATTTTAAAGAAAGTACATCTCTTTTGAATAATAAAACAATAAAGAAAGTCATGGAACTTGTACTTGACTTCACAATCCTGTTAAAAAAAAAAAAAGCACTCCACCTTGTTCCTTAAATAAGCGCTGAAGAATAAGATGGCTGCTCTCTGAATGTCCCACTGTAGCAAAAACCGTCTCTAAATGACTCACCTTAATGTTTCGCCCTCCTAACATGACCGAGTTCATCTGTTCCAGAGCCAGCTGAGCAGCTTCTGGCACGTCGTACTCCACAAAGGCGAAGCCCTGCATGCACAAATACCATCCATGTTCACAGAAAACCCAAAATACACTTCAAATATGCCCTCAATTTATAGTGTCTTGCAAAAGTATTGACACCCTCTGAGCTTTTCCATATTTTTTTTATCATATTTTGTCTACAGACTTCAATGTATGTTCTGAAATCTGGGATATGCAGATGCTGTAGGGGTCACTTTCTTTTTGGTCAGAGTTCATGAGACGAAGGATCAAGTTAAATGCCGAACAGTCCAGGAAAAAGCCTGTATGCAGGAGAAAACTTAAAAATATGGCAGGGTTTCCAATGAAATGGGCCGGTCAAAGTTCAGACCTAATCTGTGACCACACTTGAAAATCGCTGTTCACCTGAGCACTCTTTTCAATTTGGCAGAGAAGTGTGAGCTAAAATTTAATACTTTTGAATTTAAAACTAAGGGCGCTAAACATCTTCAAAGCTAGGGAAAAATTTGCACCGCTATTAGCGCCTTAGCAGAAGTGCACCAACCAGCACCCTCAAATGTTTCTTGTTGCTTTGTGACAAATGTGGAAAAGTTTAAGAAGGGTGAATGTTAAACGACACAAACCTTATGCTTCATTGTAACCGAATCCCAAGACATGTCAATGCTCTTGATCGGACCGAAGGGGGCAAAGGCTTGTCTGATGGTGTCCTCCCCGAGTTCATAGTATATGGAGCCCACGTACACCCGACACATGATCGCTAGCGCACGTTGCCGCTGAGCTGCCACCTGCCAGTCGGGGGAAAACAACACACAATAAGCATTAGAGAGTAAAAGAAAGGAATATAAACATCAACATACACACACATAAATAAAATATATATATATATGCCTGCTCTATTGGGCATGTTTTCCCAAAAATAGTCAAAAGGCCAATTCTCAGTATTGGGAGGCCTGAACAGGTATATAAAGGGTATTAAAGGGGGATCAACAGGGTAAGTCTTTTATGTCTGACACACGTCACCTGAAATTTGGCCTATCTTCTGTTAGTGTTCAGTTACTTACTGACATATGGAGGTAAAAAAAAACACACAGAAGTGATCGACATGCACAGCCCTCACAAATATTTGGCTTCGGTAACTGACCTGGACTCCAGGGAGGCAAAGTAAGGTAACAAAAAAGTAACTGTGGCGTTCAAAAGAAATCCAAACAAAAGTCTTGGAATTTTCTTCTCGAGTCTAACTTGAGGGGATGCTTTAATCATCAGGTCTTTGTGTTTTACTGATGACTTTAGTCTGCTTCTTAAACTTATCGTGTTACCAGAGGTTTAACTTTGCTAAGCTACAGCATAACGAGAAGATGACTTGTTTGTTCACCGAGAAAAAGCTTCACATTGAGATGGCAAAAAGAAAAAAGAAAAGATCCCTGACACAGAAGTTCTCTCATTTTGGTCCATAAAGGGATTGCTATCCCTCTTTTGTCTCCTGCCAGCTGCTGTTTTCAAAACAAGAAATGCATATTTTTCAAAGAGACGTGCCTTTTCTCCCTTTAGAAACTCTTCCGTGAATTAAAAAGCATGTTTACGATACGCATTTGATTTTAAAAAAAAGTGCGAAAGCAAACTTAAAAAAACAGAAAAAAGCAAATGAGGGCTTCCACATCTCAAACGCTGCAGACATGGTTGCAATGACAGACGCTGCAGAAAGCAATGTTTCCTTATAAAATATGCATTCTTTAGTTAGATTAAAAAGGCAGGGATTGTTGCCAACGCAACCAGTAAAAGAAGGGTAACAGTCCTTTTCCACTGGAAATGCGGACAAGAAAAAAAATTTAATGATCTATTGACCGATTGTAAAGGTGAGAGAGGATCTCCAAAGCCCATTGTCACTGCTGCCATCTGAAAGACAGTAAAGATGAAAAAAGTGCTGAAAAGTCGGTTAGATACCTCTTTAGCTTTTGCTTTTTTCAAGAAAGGTCATTGCTCTGCTAGACAGATAAAAGCGATTAAGCTAACACGATATGTAGACCCTCCCTCTAAACAGCAAAACATTCAGAGGATCTACCTCCCATGCCTGATTTACAAATTCACCACACAGCAGTTCAGGTAAAGCACGGCCCTCTTTTAAAAGTGCAAAGCATTCAACATAATAACCAAAGCCTTCAGGACGATCATCTCCATCTGAAAAAAAAGCAGAGGCAGATGGTCGACACATGTGTTGGTTCTCACAGCACGAGGGAGGGACAGGGAGGGAGTAGGACTTCCAGGACAACTGACCCTAACCCAAGAGGCCGGAGTTACTAATGCATGGACAGGTTAAGATAATCTGTCATGAATCAAGGCTCACTGTCGATACGCCACATTACCACGTCTGTTCTGGAGAAGAACCGAAAGCTTTTAACATCTCACCTGCAGATTGGTGAGCTGCTGCTGCTGATGTGCAATGGTCTGCTTCACCAACACACTCTTAATGCTTTGTTCCATGGCATACTTCTTCGCCTAGAGGAGGAAAGCGACAGTGTTATTACGCCTTCATCAGTGACCAAACATGCAGAATAAAATCATCACACGGAGAAGATAAATACAATAAAAGTATGGCTAAAAGGTTTGTTTAATATGCGCTAAACTCACTAATATTCTGTGAAATGTAACATTACCCAGGGGTTTGGACTAACTTTTGGTGCTGGTTTCACTGATGCACCCAAATTTTCAACAGCATTGCATTTTAACCTTGTAGTTTTACAGACTACTAAAGACAAATCTGGGTGTATAAAGGTTATGTTGACTTGCAAATTATTAAACCTAACCCCTAACCCTAAACCTTCAACACAGATAAATTTGTGAAAAACTGTTGAAAGTGCTTGAATGAGCCAGGGTTCCGTTGGTATTTATAAAAATAAATTACATGACTTTTCATGACCTTCAATATAATTTCCCATGACCAAAGTACAACAAATTCAGAAAGAAAAGTGTATGAAGACTAACCCTATCAGCAAACATATAAAAGTGTAGTGCAAGCAAATAGGGAGGGAATATAAATGCCAAAAAATGTGAAAATCAAGCCCACACAGACTGGTATGAATTAAAAAATGTCAGTATGTTGACTGTGGAATCATATGATAATGTTAATACCTACACATATTAGCAGTATTGCAAACACAAGATTGTACATGTATCAAAAAATAACTGCTTCTACTAAAGTTCATAAGAGACAAGTGTGGCACATAGGTCATGTTGGTGTAACAGTCAATGTAAATTAACTGTTCTTGTGTTATCTATTTGTTGTATTCTTGGGGTTAGATCAGAAAGATTTTATCATTTATCATATTATGAAGTGTGCAGTCCTGTTTGATTAAAGATTGAAGCCATTTTGTTCAAGAGCAAAAAGAAAAAGATGCTTTTTGGGGACAGTGTGCTACTTTGACATAATAATATTCACATATATGTTATGTACTGTAGTTAAATTATCCAGTTACTGTGAAAAAGTAACAATTATTCAATGAAAAATATTTCCAATAAGAAAATGTGCATCTCTTTTCCCTCCATTATTTACATTTGTGTCACTTGTGTTACACAAGAGACAGCAAAATTGTTTTTACTAAATAAAAAAAGAACTGTATTGTAACACAAAGAAACTTAAATCTGATTATTAGATTGTAAATAGTAATGTGATAGATTCCTCATTTCTGAAACAAGGGGTCAGATTATAGTAATGCATTAGCAAGTAATGTGTTGATGACCCCATTGTTTGACATTTCTGCTCAAGTATTTATGGATCTGTCAGGTTTCTGATATGTGTCCCCCAATGATAAACTCCTTTTGGATTTGAATCGGTATGTTTTGCATCCAGTGAAAACAAGAATGTTGACAAAGTGGACAATGTGCTGGCAATTTTGTGACATTTCCACAGCTGTGGCCTTTCCTAGTCTTGAAATATAATTCAGACACAAACACACGCACCACGGAAAAAAAGAACAGTATTTTTTGCTTTTATTTGCAAATTCCTGACTTTCAATGACCTAAAATGAAATCCCATAATTTTCCAGGTGTTCAATGACCAGTACAAACCCTGCAGTTTCACTTCTGTTCCTCTTCCTTCCTCTCCTTCTCGTCCTCCCCCTCAGAGTTCTCAACTTCTTCATTTGATCCATAGAGTGTAAAGAACTCCATCAGGGTTTTAACATGTTCCTTCAACCGGTTCAACGCCTCCTGAGGATTTTCCAGCTCCTGGACTTATTGTTGAAGAAGTCTGTCCATTTTACCAGTACTTGCTTAAGCAGAGTACGGTATTCTCTGACTTCCAGGCCACGATGTGCTGGCTTGGCTCCTTTTTTTGATCAACCTCCATCTTTCAGGTACAATCTTATTATCTCCATTCTATTCTACCTCTCAAATCCTGGTTATTTAACTCCAGTCTCTCATTTTCTAGACCAAGAGACATGAGCTGTGTTTTGAGAGCATCGTTTTCACTGATGAGCATCTCATATTTTGATTTAAGGTCTTGTGACGTTCTATCTTTTCTATCTTCTATCTCAAAGATAGAAAGTAGTTACTAGACATTTTTCTTCAGGATTTTCAGGTAAGAAGCAGAATTTCTTCTGAAAAGTTGGATAAGTGTTCTTCTTTTGACTCATCAAGACATATATTTTCCCAAAAATTCTGAGAATCATCAAGATTATTTTTTTCTATTTCTTAGGAAATATGAGATATTTTCTGAATAATTGCTTTGAAATAATTCTGTTTGAGCAGTAATTTTAACTTAAAAAACTATCAAGATAAAATAAACTATTACAGTCCAAGTTACACGTACAAATGCTTTAAGAGCGCAACATCTTTTGAATATCCCAGTCCACACCCACATGGGATCGCTTCCAGTTCCATCTACAACCAGTGGTGGCGCCAGTGCAACCTCAGATTTTTTTGTCAGTCACACTACTGAGAAATTTAGTCATACTCTGAGTCTTGCTTATGACTTTTTAAGAGCTGCAGAACGCTCTTAGAAAATGTGATAGCAGCATTCACGTGCTTTGTCAAACCCTTCTAGCATTTTTTATCAGAGCCACACAGAATGATGTCTATCCAGTGAAATTTTACCGTTTTATGGTTGAAATGAAAGAAAATTGTAAATATATATAAAAATTCCCTTCTCACCCACCGCGGGTGGTTCTTATCCTCTGAGCTCGGGTCCTCTACCAGAGGCCTGGGAGCTTGAGGGTCCTGCGCAGTATCTTGGCTGTGCAAGGACTGCACATTTCTGGACTGAGATGTCTGATGTTGTTCCTGGGATCTGTTGTAGCCACTGCTCCAGTTTGGGGGTTACTGCCCCGAGGGCCCCGATGACCACAGGCACCACTGTGGTCTTCACCTTCCAGGCCCTCTCCAGTTCTTCCCTGAGGCCCTGGTATTTCTCCAGTTTCTCGTGCTCCTTTTTCCTGATGTTGCAATCACTTGGTATTGCTACATCTACCACAACGGCTTCCTCTGATGTTTATCCACTACGACAATGTCTGGTTGGTTCGCCATTACCATTTTGTCTGTCTGGATCTGGAAGTCCCACAGGATCTTAGCTCTGGCGTTCTCCACCACCTTTGGGGGTGTTTCCCACTTTGATCTCGGGTTTCCAGTCCATATTCTGCACAAATGTTTCTGTAGACTATGCCTGCCACTTGGTTATGTCGCTCCATGTACGCTTTCCCTGCCAGTATCTTGCACCCTGCTGTGATGTGCTGGACTGTCTCAGGGGCCTCCTTGCACAACCTACACCTTGGGTCTTGTCTGGTGTGGTAGATCTGGGCCTCTATTGCTGGTGTTTAGGGCCTGTTCCTGGGCGGCCAGGATGAGGGCCTCTGTGCTGTCCTTGAGTCCAGCTTTTTCCAGCCATTGGTAGGATTTACTGATATCAGCCACTTGGGTTATTTGCTGGTGGTACATCCCATGTAGGGGCTTGTCCTCCCATGATGGTATCTCTGGCACCTCAACCTCCGTTCCCTGTTGTCTGAGACATTCACTGAGCACATTGTCTGTTGAGGCTTTGTCCCTGATGTATTTATGGATCTTAGTTGTTTCGTCCCTGGACAGTGGTTCTCACACTCACTAGTCCTCTGCCTCCGTCCTTGCGGCTCGTGTACAGTCTCAGGGTGCTGGATTTGGGATGGAACCCCCATGCATGGTTAGTAGCTTTCTAGTCTTAATATCTGTGGCTTTATCTCCTCCTTTGGCCAGCTGATTATTCCAGCAGGGTATCTGATTACTGGCAGGGCATAGCTGTTTATTGCACGAATTTTGTTCTTGCCATTGAGCTGGCTTCTCAGGACTTGCCTTAGTCGTTGGAGGTATTTAGCTGTGGCTCCTTTCCTTGTGGTCTCATCGAGGTTGCCATTTTTGCTTGTGGTATACATAGGTACTTGTAACTGTCCTCTATGTCTGCTATTGTTCCTTGTGGGAGTGAGACTCCTTCTGTGTGGATCACCTTCCCCCTTTTTGTGATCAGCCGACCACACTTCTCTAGTCCGAATGACATCCCAATGTCAGTGCTGTAGATCCTGGTGGTGTGGATCAGTGAGTCGATGTCTCGCTCACTCTTGGCATACAGCTTGATGTCATCCATGTAGAGGAGGTGACTGATGTTGGCCCCATTTTTGAGTCGGTATCCGTAGCCAGTCTTGTTGATAATTTGGCTGAGGGGGTTCAGGCCTATGCAGAACAGTAGCGGGGACAGAGCATCTCCTTGGTATATGCCACATTTGATGGACACTTGTGCAAGTGGTTTGCAGTTGGCTTCAAGGGTGGTTTTCCACAGCCTCATCGAGTTTGCAATGAAGGCTCTCAGAATCCTGTTGATGTTATACATCTCTAGGCATTCAATGATCCAAGTATGCGGCATTGAGTCATAGGCTTTCTTGTAATCGATCCAAGCCATGCACAGGTTGGTGTGTCGGGTTTTGCAGTCTCGGGCAAACTGTGCGGTCTACGAGGAGTTGGTGTTTGGCTCCTCTGGTATTTACACCGATACCCTTCTGTGCCGTGCTCATGTGTTTATCCATGTGTTTGCTATCTTGGCCGCTATGATGCCTGACATGAGCTTCCAGGTTGTGGAGAGGCAGGTTATTGGTCGGTAGTTGGGTGGGACTGGACCCTTTGATGGATCCTTCTGGATTAGGATTGTCCGCCCTTCAGTTAACCATTCAGGGTGAGTCCCACTTTGTAGCAGCTGGTTCATTTGGGCTGCCAGTCGCTCATGGAGAGCAGTGAGTTTCTTTAGCCAGTAGGCATGGATCATGTCAGGCCCTGGTGCTGTCCAGTTTTTCATACCTGAGACTCTTTCTTGAACATCTGTCACAGTGATGGTTACCGGGGCTTGCTCAGGGAGGTTGCTGTGGTCCTCTCGTAGAGAGATCAGCCACTGTGCATTGCTGTTGTGGGACGCCTCCCTTTCCCATATGCCTTTCCAGTATTGTTCAGTCTCCAGCCTTGGTGGGTCTGCTCTGTTGTTATTACCCTGCCATTGAGAGTACACCTTAGCTGGTTGAGTGGAGAAGAGCCGGTTAATCCTTCTGGATTCATTCTCCCTTGTGTATCTCTTTAGGCGGTGTCGAGGTGTATCTCGAGTGCTTCAGGTATGGGCATCTGCCTGTACTTTCTGGGTACTGGTCTTTTCATTGTACCCTTGTGGAGCTCTGACAGTTGGCTCACTTCCCTCCTTGTTACCTTGATTTTAGCCTCTAACCGGTGGTGGGTATTGGGTCTCATGGTTGCTCTTATAGCCAAGTATCTCAAGGATCACTGATGCTGAGTTGTAGATCAGCTCATTGGTTTCTGTTATGGTGTTGGTAGGGATCGTTCTCAATGCTGCATTCACATTCTCAATGAGACTTTCTGATGGTACTTCACTCAGCCGTTGTAATTGGCACCGAGGAGGCCTGGTTGTCATTCGGGTCATGATTCTCTCTCTCAGGTCAGCAGCTGTCTCGTTCAGCTCTGTTTCGCTCATTGGGGCCGTGTATCCCCTCACTGGGTGGGGACTTGTAGTTAAGTCCCACAGTCCTGACATCCGGGTTCCTCCCTTTTGCCGTAGCATTTGTGTTGTATCTCGTCAATCTCAAGTTGTGATAGCAGTTGCCGTTTGCGGATGTTGGAACACTGAGCTACTAGTTGTTAGCGCTTAGTGTTGACTGGGGATGTCGAAGTAACCATTCCTTCCCCAGTCTTTGATGTAACCTCTCTCACTAGGGTTACTTGAGTAGTAGCATTCCAACAGATCCACATTTTCATCTCTCGCCCATTTCCGTCTTGTTCCAGTAGCCCATTTGTCATCAAGGTGCTCTGGTTCCCCAACACCTGACGCAGACCTTGTTTGGCCGGGCGACGTCTGAGCCGGCATGTTATGCAACTTAGTATCTCTCATGGTATGAGGTAGGCAGTAGCTTGAAGGGTCTTGCCTAAGGACCCAGACTGGATTCGAACCCTGCCCTCTCGGGTGATATACTGATGCCTTATGTATTGAGCTATCCAGTATATATATATATATATATTATATATATATATATATATATATATATATATATATATAATATATATATATAATAACTTTCTTTAAATTGTATATATACAATTTTAAGAAAATATACATACATATATATATATATATATATATATATAAAATTTTTAAATTGTCGATGTGAGACTGTTACTCTGTTCAGAGCAGAACAGCAAACATTTTTTTCCAAATTCATCTAAAATGTTTGGCTCGAGTCTATGTATCAAAACAGTAACTTCTGTTTTAAATCAAGAAACATTATATCACACATTTTGGTTAAAGTTTTTGTAACGAATGGGAGACTGTGCTACTTTTTTCTTACCTTGCAACATCCAAGTACTAACTGTCACAACTATAACAACTAGTCTTTATTCAGTTTCAAGCTTTATTTTTGTCAAGATTACCCAATTATCCAGATAGCTGAAAAATAATTACTGCTTTGCCCTCTGTTGAAGAGGATTTATCACTTAGGTGAAAGAAAATGAGAATAAAGAAACAAAATTTACATGTATTTGCAGTATTTTTTTAATAGCTAAAGAATTCATAGATGAAATGTTTGATGTGATGGAAGGTGTTCATATTTCTGGATGACATGGACAGGAGGAGACTCTCACCCTTTGTAGTGCCTCCTGCTGCTCTGGGGTGAGAGGCGGTAGGCCAAGCTTGGAGCCTGTGCCTTGTCCATTCTCCATCGTCAGAGCTTCACCTCCCTGCAATTTAAAAATGGAAAAATGAGCAAAAGCTCATACACTTATTTAACTGGCTTATTCCTAGTGCATAACTACGAATTAAAATTCCGCAACATACAACAAAATGTAAATGAGATTTCACCACAGTTTTTTAATCAATAACAGCAAAAATATTGAGGACCTACACCCGGATTTAAACCAGGTGGGCCTGGACAAACTCCTTACTTACGCAACACTCTAACCGCTGGGTCCACCAGACTGAGACAGGAAAGCCCCCAAGGGGAAGAGGACTGACGGGGAAGCTTTAACAATTCAACAATTTCTATGGGGGGAGATAAAAGATGCCTTCAGACTATGATTAAAACAGCCAGCTCTCATAAACCTACAGCCTGATTCATATACGGCTTTCCCGCATTGTTTGGATTTCTAACAGTGCAGCTGATGCGCAGGACCACTAAACGTGATTTTCATCCTAACGTTAGAATAGCAGATTAGCTGTAGTAGGTAGCAGGTTACGGTTACCCTTTTATTTCGTGTAAGAACTATTGAGATACTTAACTACATCAAAATCCGGCTCTCTAGCTTTATAGTTATCAATAACCGGTTTTTAAAGATACAGTACAATGCACAGCAAGGCCTGATTTGTATTCAGCTGTCGATGTCTTTGTTGCTAGCAGCAGGCATAACATTAGCTCACATTAGCCATTCATTGCTGTGGCGCGTAAACCGAGCTGGTGCTTTTTGTTCCTCTAGTACAAATACAAATACATAGGTACGGGTATAATTTTAAAAAAACACCGCGCTTTAATTACGCAATAAGCAATTATAATAAAAGAAACATAACAAGTTTGCTTTCAAATCGCAAAATATATTTACCGCAGTGTTCGTAACCGCCATGAAGCACACCTTCAAGAGAGGGCCACACTTCTCAAAGCTCGCGAGATTGTCATTGCAGGATATCGCGAGAAAATACATCCACACAATACATGACGGTTTTAAACTAGGGTTGCCCTGGTTTAAAATGGGAGAACGGTAGTCGTCGAGATCTGGACTTGTATTTCAGCTTCATTTAAATAAACACTGTTATTAACGCATAATTAATAAATACGCAATCAATTATTTAAAAAAGTCCTAATTAAATACAGAAAAATATGTTTTATTGTCTATTTCTTTTTGTTTTATTTTATGGAGACGTTTATGTATTTGTTAATTATTTAAGAACATAATTTATTTCATTTTGAATGAAGGCTCTCTCTGAGAGGTTGATCTTATTAATTTGGCTTCATTCATGAGAATGAGAAGACTGAAGGCAACTGGACCTAATTTTTCACAATCTTGAGCACCTCTTTAATTGCTCTGCAGACACAACTACAGTCATTAACACCTTCCACAAGGAGAGAAATTCACAAAATATTATTGCTAAAGAATCGAGCTGTTAACAGAGTGATATAGCCAATCGTGATACTGGAAAGTTGGTGGAAAAAATTTTCTTATGCAGCTGAAAAACTTGAGAAACTGAATTGCTGGATATGTGTGTTATATATTTTTCTATTATTACCATCTAAAAATATTTGTTTTCTGTTTGGCTTTATTGCTGTTGATGGATTTCAGACCACTCTTCTTTGCTTTGTTTAAATGTTAATTGTGAGGCTTTGTGTATCTGGTTATGCAGAAAATGAACCTTTGTTGTCTTATTTGCTTATTTTAGATAGTGCAATTTGCCCTTTTCTTTAATTATTTAATTAAGTGTTACTGGTTGTTTCATTACATGTCATTTTTAATGCACATGCAACTGGGTAAAAAATGTCATGTATGATAGCTGCCATTTAATTAATGTGGATTTGACATAAAACTCAAAGTAGGATTTAATGTGTCAATACTTGCAGATGAAAAAGCAATATTCTAAGGAAAAAAACATAAATATTGTATAATCGCTAAAATTTTACAGCCATATTTTTGATATAAATGAAATTACAATAAATGACTTGTCTTATTGTCATACAGTGAGTTTCTGATTCAAGGATATTGATATGGTTTACCTCATCGGTTTCAACACACTTGTTACAAAAGTGGTCATCTTCAGAGCAGCTACTGTTTGTAGATATTTTTAAATCATTTCAATCTGAACATTCACTTATGGTCTATAGTTTTAGTGGGATTTCCCAATTTTGCTTTTGAGACAAAGAAAAATCTCAAATCATTAGCTTTTCTTGTTTTTTTAATTAAATCATTACAGCATTTTGTTATTGTATATGTCCCATAGAATTTGTTTCCAGTTGTTTTCTTTTTTATTATTCCATTTTTATTGAGATAGTGATTCTTACTTTTTTGTTTTTTGCTTCTATGGTACATGTAAAAAAAATAATAATAAGAGTACAGGGCCAAGACAAGGATGCCAGAAAAAATTGTTGTTTTTTTTCCATCTTTAAACTTTCCATCAGTGTGGACGGCCTAATTGTAGTATTTAAATGAACATTGCCAGGTAACTGTCAAGTTAGCATAATTGTGTAGACCAAAACATTTCTGGGTTAGAAATCCTTTTTTTACATGGCTTTATCTCACATTCTACTTTTCTTAGAAAACTAAATTTAAGATTTATAACCATCAAAATTTACAGAAATAAAGGCTTGAAATACATCACTAGTAAGAATAATGACTATGAGAATTTTCTGAATTAAACTTATGAAATATGGTTATTTTTTAACCATAAAATAATAACCTTTTATGGTTATTATTATCATTGATATACCTCAAACTGTCATTTCATAAGTGAATATTCCTACCTCTAGAATAACTGTGTTGACTCACATTTATTTTGGTAACTGCACTTATCACTTAAAGATTAATTCAGATCATACTGCTAAACATGCAGTAAACTCTGAACCAAAAAAGGGGATTCCACCACACTAAAACACAAACACACAAAATAAACACTCCACAATGTTTTTTTTTCATATTTTAATCATAGATGCTACAATATTCAACAAAGGTTTAACACATCCAAAGGCAATTTTCATTCACAGAGAAAAAAAGTCATCTGACATAAAATAAGACTGATATGCATATCTTTTTTATATTCTCATACAGTCTGAACATTCATTTACTTGGTCAGCTCTCCTCTGAAACTCAACTGTGACGGACAAAAAAAAGGCAAATGTAAAGTTTCAAATGGTTGCAAGTTATTAAGACATGCATTTTACTAGAACGGAGAGCCACACTGGCACTGCATTGTGTTGTGTTTAATAAAGAGGTTGTTTAATGCAACTCCCCTTACATAGTCACAACCAAGTATGTACAATCCAACTGTCTGGGAGAATTCAGGGTTCCTGCCTTTACAGAAACACTGATATAATTAGACCATAATAAGTACTGTTAGCAATGACTGTACAGCAGCATAATTGTTATAAATTTGCAAGCTTACAACCTCCCTAAACCCTGCAAACATGTGAAAAAAAATGGAGCCAATTTAAGTGACTCTGGTAAATATTGAAAAAAAAATCCACTGAAACATTGTATTTAGACATCTAGACCTGCAGCCTGAACTCCAATATTTATGCAGATGTAAGTTGAATGTTGATGTTTGGGTTGGTAGCAGTTTTATATCAGGGTTCCTACATTTTGTTCACATTAAAAAATATATTTTCCCCAAATTTTAATTATCAATCAGTTTTAGACTAATTTTGAAGCTGAATCAAAGTAACTTTAGCTGTGTCTCAATTTTCTGCAGTGGTGAGGCAATGAAGTCAGCAAGCAGAAAATGTTTCATATTCAAGTTTTTATTTTAAGGGAAGGCAGGAAGAATGGAACATAGGATGAATGGATGGAATGATGAAAGAGTGGAAGGAAGAAAGGAAGGAAGGAAGAATAGATAAATGGATGAACTGATGGAAGAAATTATGGCTGTAGAGAAGGAAGGAAGGACAAATGGAGAGTTGGAAAAATGGAAGGAAAGATAGAAGACAGAAGGAAGGAAGGAATGAAGGGAAGAAAGGAGGACCTGGAAAAAAACTTCAATCCGACTCTGAAGGAACCTGAAGTTATCAGAAATAAATCCCAACAGACTCTGCGTAAACCCAAAAAACAAAACAAACAAAAACAAATAAGCTTAAGTTCAGAGAGCCATGATTATATTATCTTATTGCAATTAGCTACATTCTTACCCAAAACACCACAGATTATAAAGCGCAGATATAGCAAATAAAACTTCGTTCTATTTCTAAGAAGTGGGTAGAATTTGTCTTTCAATTATCTCAAATATATTTACAAAACAATTTTAATAAAATGACTATAGAGCAGAGAAACTGATCAACATTATGGCAATTTTTTTCTTGTAAATGTTTACACCCAACACTCCTGTAATGTAAGACTTGCTGCAGCTGAGAGTAAAATGATCCCATCTTTAAATCCAATAATAACCTTAGGTACCAAATTTGTTTTCATTTTCAGACAAGTTGACTTTAAAATTCCAAATAAAGAGACGTAAATCTGTTTAGAAGAAACAGACCAACCATGAATGATTATTTTTCCCAAATTTGCAAAGTTGGGTATGATGCCATTTCATTGCCACATCAGGCACTTTGCAAGTCTTTGGCTTCCAGAACATGTTCACAGGGAAAACCTTTAAGAAAACACGAAAAAAGACGTCCTCTCATAGCTTGACAGATAGACGCATTAAGATGAAGAATGTCAAACTGTGGGAGAAATGGCCTTTAACGCTAAGACTGCAAGGAAGGAAGTAAGGAAAAATAAAGTAAAGAAGAAGAAGCTGTGCAATGTTTCTATGGTTCACAGTTACAGGGTAGAAATAAATAACTGGATGAGTATTAACAGTGCATGTAGGGTGGAATATTAAATTCCTGAAAACTGTGATGGGTGAAGGCTTGAGAGGGACGGAGGCTTTAGAAAATCACTCTTTTCTGTTTGTGAGTCAATAAAAATGGGCACTGGAGTGCAAAAGGAGGCTTGGAACAGTACAATGTCTTTCTCAAACGTCACATTACGGAAAACTGAATGTGTAAGGCATGGTAGCCCTTTTAGGCAGGGACTCTGTAGATCTGCCACTGCTCTGTGGGGAAGGTGGACTCGGCTACGAGGCGTTTCCAGTCCTCCAACCAGAAACGCCTTCGGTTTCACTCTCGCTGCTGTCGTTTTCCTTCCAACTAACTGGGATAATTTACTGACTTTCAAAGCGTTGCAGCGTTCACCCTCTGTCCTGTTTAGCATCCTGGACAATGTCTTCCACAGCTGTCTGTCTGCTTCCCTCTCTTTCTCCACCCGTGTAATCAACATCCCCCTGAGGGGGCACCTCCTCAATCAATCCCAGCTGCTGTCGCAACACCGCCTTCACTGGTTGCTCCCAGCGCCCAACGCGCGTACCCGGTGTCGACTGATGGAGTCCTCCAGGAATGCAGCTACCTTCTCACTGTCCTCCTGCAGGTAAACAAACATAAATATGAGACTTTAATTAGTTAAACAAACTTCTGAAATAAAAAACAAGCCATCTGATGTATTTATGTCTTAGGTGTTTAAAGGTGACCTATTTTGTTTCCTTGAACAGATTAGGATGTATTACATTTTGAACAAAAACATTCTTATAAAATGATAATTCAGTCTGCCTAATTTAAGCACCTTTATGAATGAGCTGTTTTAGCTCCTGTTACTTTAAATCCAAATAAGCTGCTGCTGGCAATGCCCCCAACTCAGCACTTACATTCGCAGGTATAAATGGCTGCTAACAGATGCACAATTATTCAATGGTACATCTTTGAAAAGCAGAAGCAGAGCCTCCTGTGCAACCAACAAGAATGCAGAAAGTGGTTTCTGTGGAAACCACTTGTTGGTAAGTCAACAACAAACTCATGTGTTCTAGCAGCCAATGTAGAACGCTTGAACCACCTGACCAAACATGCTGTTTCTCAGCTTGGGTTGTTAGGTGACAGGATGGGGGTCCGCTGGGGTTGCTCGGTAACATTGCACTGCCCACAAGTTGTGACTCAACAACCTGGAGGTTTTCAAAATGGCTGATTTTTCAGACACCAAAAAGTATTAACTTATTGGCATTACAAGTCAGAAATCAAACCCCTAGTTCAAGGCAGAACTTTAAAAACAAAATAAATAAATAAATAAATAAAAACTAGAACAAATCTGTATGGATTGAATCATTTTTTCACCACAATCTAAAGTAACATGCATATAGATATAAAACAAATTCAATGAAAACTTCCCATTTACCTCGTTTATGAAGGCATAGTGGACGAGTTCACTTGCGAGGTCTTTTGGAGTGTCCGCTGAAAGTTTCACAGGTAATGTTTCACCAAAATGAGAATCCAAACCGTGTACAGTTCTGTAAATAAGTCTTCAATAGTTTCTCACACTTTAAATCTAATGAGCCTGACAGTTTCACAGTCTAATATGGTGTCTAAAATAAAAACACTTTTAGTCGTACTTGGAAAGATGTCACAGCTTAGCTGCCGATGAAGTTTGTCGTCCATCTTCAGAAATAATGAGAGCTAAGAAAAAGATAATTATTAAACCGAGAAGCTCAGATTAACCCATTTGAGAGAAAAAAGTATAGCCCAGTATTTTTCATCTTTAAGGAGCTCAACTGAGATGCACAGAATGGGCAAAGTACCTGTAGTACTGTGTGACTCACATGAGTTTTGGTCCCTTCTTCATTTGATTCCAAATTACAGTGCATTTGAATAACCTGAAAAAGCAACATACATTGTCACAAAGTGTTAATGTGTTTTTGGTGAAAACAGATATGAACATTCTACTAGTTTTACAACAAATGTTTTTTGAAGCCATATCAACAAAATATGGTGACTTCTTAGCATATTGTGCGGTGAATGAAGTTCCAACATTAAGAAATCTCACTAATCGGCTAAAATGAAAACTCAGTAATCTCGACACCAATAAATACAATGCCATGATCATGGGAAGGGAGGCGCGCACCTCCAAATTGTGCGTACAAGGTAGGTTGCTGAGAGACAAAAGATAGCTTTCAGTTTCTAAGACTGCTATTCAAACGCAGATGAAAGAAAATTAAGTCTGGCATTGTATTTAGCAACAAAGAGGATGTAGAAAAAGCAAGAGCAGTTTTTTCAATAATTACCTCTGCAAAACAGACAGTGTGAATGATTTATTCTGTCTGTGATATGTGTGAAAAGCTCTGCACAGGTTAAAACTGTGCAGCAAAATGATGTGTTTTTATGTTCAGCATTTGTAAACAAAGCCCCCTCATCTGCGTACTTTATTAAGCCCTGATAGCGTCTGACACTGATGGTGGAGGTCCAGAAATCTTCAATTGTTATAGGAAAATATAGTAGATTTTGGGCAAATACTCCAGTGTAGATGTGGAGGTGATGTCATGATTGCCTTCTCGCATTAATTAGATTTTCTAAATATGCAGCAATTTGAAGATGTTTAAAAAGCTGTGGATCAGGTTTAAATGGCGGTTGTGGTGAAATTTGAAAGTCTAACCTTCCTCGTTTCTGTCTCCTGAGGTTCAGGAGTCGGTGTTTTCACCGTCTCAACGTGCTCCTGAGACAAGGACAGAGCTCGAGGGACAGGGTGAGGCCGAGAGGAGGCGAAGTTCATCAAGGGGTAAATCCCATTCCTTTTTGAGAGGAAATGATGTCATGCTAAAATAACAGATGCAATAGCTGATGCAAAACAGATCTTAGACTGAACTCTCCACTTACTTGACATCCTCCAGAAACTTGTCAAGCTCTAAAGGGGAAACATGAGAATACCTTGAAGGGACAGAGGAGAAGTGTGGTGAGTGTTTGGCATCACCTGTCAGATTATGTTCAAGAATAGCTAAAAATACAAGAAGTTTTTTTTATTTGTACTTGAGCTGAACTCCGGGTCTGTCATCATGTCTAATCTCTGCCATGACAGCGTTGGGGTCAAATGACTTTGTTTTCTCCTCCACACAGTTCTCAGGAAGCAAATCTGCAGATAAAAAAACAAAACAAAATAAAAAAACTCATAACCTTCAGGACCAAAAAGGCCTTGCTTTATCAGGATCAACATTAAATAGAATTAAAAAGAGCAGATGGATGTTTTGGGAATGGGAATCTTGACAGCTTGGCATGCAGAGGTGATAAAACTCACACTGGTTGTTGATGAGACAGTGGGCAGCGAGCAGTTTGAGGGAGTGGACTTCGAACAGGACTCTGTGGAACAGAAGGTCGTGAGCTGTGGGACGGAGGTTGGCATCATGACGCAAACACGACTGTGTGAACTCCTGCAGAGAGCCAGAAGATAGTTAGTCCACACATCTAAAATTTATGGCCCAAAGTTGCAAAGCATTTATTGAAATGTAACTCTTATATTGCATGTACAATAAAATATGAAAACCATGAAAGAAAAGATACAAGACAAACAGGAAGTCATAATTTTATGACTTTCAAAGTCATAATTATGGAATATAAAGTCCTAATTATGAGTTACAAAGTCATAATTAGAGATAAGTCTCCTTAGAGAAACATCATGCCTTCCTCATAATTTTCGAAATTGATGAGTTATAAGAACATGTAACTTCCCTTTGAGATTAATAAAGTATTTCTGAATTTGAATTTAAGACTTTGAAAGTCGAAATTCTGACTTTATATCTCATAATTACGACTTTATAGCTGATAATTATGACTTTAATAAAGTATTTTTAAATTTGAATCACTTTAAAAATCAAAATTATGACATTGAATTTCAAAAGTTAGGACTTTTATTTTCACAATTACGACTTAAAAGCATGTAATTTGACTTTGTTTTTATTTTTTCTTTGGGTTTTCATATGTTATGACGCAAGGCTTTTGAGATTTAAAAAAAATGGCGGTGTGATAAATTCATTAAAAATTTTCCAATGTTAATTCAACATATATTTGTGGCATTTTGTACACACCTTCATGGCAATACATTGCTGAAGTAACTTTTGATTCAATTTCTCCAGTTGGTTAGAGGTTTTTGTATTTTGCATTTTTACCCCAAATTGATTTTTCCATCCATTGAATAAATAGAAAATGATTTATCATGATCTGATTGTTTTATCTCATAATCTTAATAGGACTATGTACATCTGATACACACTACATGACTGGGTATGCTGTGTTATTTTATCCTTGCTCCCTTATTGTATATTTAGGCCTTGCACTGAAACTCACCCTCATGAGAGGATCTTCCAGAGATTGACCTGCATTCACAATGGCCTCCTTGGATACAGCAGAATCACCATTGGCTTGAATTTCCAGTACTGCCATCTAGTGGCACCAAAAAAAAAGAAAAAAAAGAAAACAAGTTAAATCAACTAACAGAGAGAGATAAACATCAAGCAAGTCAGTTTTTAAGTCTCACCTCGAGGGCGCAGATGCCAAAGGAGAAAATGTCTATGGAGTAGTCATCCTCACCAGCTGAAAGATTTCAAGAAAAAATAGAATCAAAGCAGAAAAAATGTTATGTACCAAGAACACAGTTGTATTTTTTTCAATCTGCATGACATAAAACACAATTTTCTCCTTAACAGTTTTATAATCTAAACAATAATATGTGAGATGTTACATTTAGAAAGTATTGAGCAAAAATTACTTTCTGAACTTTAAATGCAACATGAGCATCAAAATGTATGACTTGTTCTTAATTACGGATCGGTTTCCTATAAATCTGGGATCTATGAGTGACAGTAATTTTAACAGTAAAATAATGTTGCAAAACCAAAAAAAAAAAAAAAAAAAAAGAAAGAAAACTTTATAAGCTGAGAAAATTTGAGAGAAATCAAACCATTGAAATGCAAAAACAAGAAACTCTCGGCAGACTCACCTCCATATTCAGGAGCGAAAAAGTGGAGATTCCTCTGCTCATCCCGGTGTTGCCTTCCTTTGCTGTGGACGCTGGCGTCTGGGAACACTGATAGAAAAACCCTGTCAGTGTTTAGATAACATATTGATGGACTATTAACTATTAAAACACCTGCACATCGTACCATTAACAAACAGCCGGTGCCACACTGTGGAAATAAAAGTCAAGCATGTTTATTGTGCTTCGTGAAGTGAAATAATCTGGTTGCAGTATCAGAAGAAGCCCAGCTGGGAGCAGACCTGAGCCAATCTTGATGAGCCCGTTGTGCTGGATGAAGATTGTGTCACAGGTTAGGTTGCCATGGATTATCGGTGGATCACAGGAGTGCAGATAACTGACAGAAAACATAAATGGATGTAAAAGGAGTTCAAACAAACATCCATCATGTTAATTTTCTTTACAGGAAATTTGTCAGTACTTGAGTGCCGACAGAATCTGGGTACACCATCTCTTCCAGGCCTGAAAGAAAAAGAAAAACTTTAATTTCAGATTTGAATTTGCTACATAAAAAAAGAAGATCTATTGTGTAATTTGGTGATAAAGAAAGCTTGAGGGACATTCAGTGAGGCAAAGAAGAAGAAATAGTTCCTGGATAAATTGCAAAGTGATGATAATACCCAGAAAAATTGACATTTGAGAAGAGTAAACCAAAACAGTGTGAAATAGTGAGTCATACTTTAGGAAATATGGATCTGCAGTTCCCTAAATCACCTCAAGTCTACAACTGCATATGTGACCAAGAGTGACAATCCTGACCTTCACATTCATGGTTTTGTGGTTCTTTTTTGTCTTCTTCAGGAACTGCTTGAGGCTCCCTGAAGACATGTATTCAGTGATAAAAATGACCTGCAAACCACATATGGAAAAGGAAAAAAACCCACATTGGCTGAAAATAGTGTGTTTAATAAAAGGGAGTGACAAAAATAAGAAAGGCAATACATTTCTCACCCGAGCCTGGGTCTCTTTCATGTCCAGCCAGTACTTGTGGAACTTAACAATATTGGGGTGTTCAACCTGCATCAAGTTCTCAAACATCTCTTTGATTTTTTCCTGAATAAGTACAAAAATATAAGGAATTTAAAAAATAACACCATTTGTATATGAATGTATACATGTTGTGAATGTGCTTGTTGTGTTGTCTTTTCATATTACAGAAAGGGATTACTTGAAATGAACATGAAACATGAACACAATAGCAGCTTTGCAGTCTGATAAGCAAAGCCAGCATGACAGTTCGTTATCTATAATGGCCAGCAGGGGGCGACTGTTACGGTTGCAAACAATCGGATTATTTAGTTACATTAATGAGTATCAAAAAAAAATTATGTTGACATAAATTATACAACTATATTTCTACCCTTAGAAAACTCAGATGAGATTATTTTCTAGTTCTCTCTGTTCATGTTAGCAACAGCGAAACGCTAATAACTGGCTACTAACTTTTTCAACCGATGGGTTTTTGAGCTACTGAATGACAATAAATGTGAGAAATTAATGTGCATCAGAACCTAGAGTGTGTGTTACAGTACCTCCTGTGTTTTGAAGACCTTTTTGTCTGAGAAGAGAACTTCGTTCCACACCACCTCAACGCCTTCCTCTGTGTCCATGGCCAGGGAAGCACTTTCCACCCCAGGGACATTTCCTTGACTGACCTGTAGAGGGCAGATGGAAAAAGACAAGGCTGTTAGCATAATCCTAGCACAAATGTAGCATTTAGCCAGAAGCTAGCAAGAATGTACAGTAGAGCAAGTTCTAGGATTAACTGGGATAAAAGAATAAATCTATCATTAAGACTGCGTCAAGCATGAAATGTACCATTTATTGTGATAAGTTTAGCTTTTAGCATGATCTTAGCATAAATGTAGCAATAGAACCAATGGTAGCATTCATCGTAGCATTTAGTATGATGGCAGTACAAATGTATCATTTAGCATCATTCCAGGAAAACAAAAAGCATTAACAAAATACTCATCTTCTGGTCAATGTAGCCTCTAACATAATGGTAGAATAATATGTAGGTTTTAATATGATGGTGGAATGAAATTTGGTTTTCAAATAATTGTAGCTTTAAATGTAGAATTTAGCATAATGGTTGAATGAAATGTAACCTTTACCATAATGCTAGCACAATTACAGCATTGGGTACAATACTGGTATAAAATGTAGCATTTAGCTTGATGCCGTTAAAATGCATCAATCACAAAAATCATTTAACACAATACAAACCATTTAGCTTGCAGCTAGCAGGAATATAAGCATTGGACACAATAATATGAAGCAAATAGCATGATGCTACATACTTTTGATCATTTGGCACAATATACAATATTAAGTACAAGGCTAACATGAAATGCACTAGTTAGCAAAATGCTACCATGATATAATGGAATTGCAATTAGATTACTTTACAATTTATGGAACATTTTTGTTTAGGTGTAGGTGGAGCAAAATCCTTCCCGTAAGAAGCAAGGGTAGCATTCAGCTGTTATTCAGAGATAAGTTCAAATAAAATTCAAGACATGTAATCGCCACATAGCTGGACTTCTGCAACATCCAATTTCTGACCATTAAATTGCAATCCAAATGAGATACCACAATGTAGTGAATATAGGCAAGTGTCAAGTTGAAAATTCATTTGAAATTTTGTTTTGTGAAAATTTTGTTTTGTGAAAAAAAATCAGAGAGGACAAATAAGAGATATTTAGATCAAACCAAACTAACCTCATAATATCAGCTAAAAGCTCAATGTACCATTTATCCACAGAATTAATCACTCAGGCAGCTGCATTGATGGAGTTCAGTGAGGACAGTTCACTACTCAATTTTTTCATCCATTAATGCCCGTGTATGCTTCAGTGTAGAGATAGGAGATATCAAATGCCACCAGTCAGCCATAACATGATGAACAGTAAAGAGATGAGCAGCAGCTTTTGTAAAGAAGGTAGAGACGGATTAGCAGGCGGCTGTCACACAGGGAGAAGTGAGGGGATTGTGGACGGAGGATTTAAAGAGACGAGAACAAGCCACAAGATGGTGGAGGTGGCGCTAAAGTACCAACAACTGCAAAGAAACAAACAACGCTGACAGAAGTGTAGAGTGAAGAGGCTGTGACTGTAATCTGGAAATCCCACAGCTCGATTACTGCAAACTAAAAGAAGACTTGTCACAGGAAATACCTGTCTCAGCTCAGTAACCTCCTGCTATATTAAAGTAGCAGTAGTGGTGCATTAAATCGAGAGGCTGCACTGGGTTTGGAGTCCAGTGCAATAACGCAAGACCCACAGCTCCTACTAATCCTGCACCTTACGCCTGCGGCACTAATCAGTTTCTGCTTAAGGGATAAGAAGGAATCAGTTTCTCAGGATCCATTTAACTACATATACTTGTAAGTGAAGTAGTAGATAAATTATGAACAATGGTTGTATAGAAATACAGTCATTGTTTTCATATTTTTCCCCTGTCTATCTGTCATTTAATTAAATATTTTCTATTTTAGGCCATATCCAATTACCAACATTATTTATATTTGCTAAAATATTGCCAGACTATTGAGAAAGACAAGAAATGTATGGGCAGATAATAGTAAAAAAAATAAAAAACAAAATAGGTTGTGCAAACAGATGTGTGATTCTACAATCATGTTTTTGAAATGCATTAGTAAGGCCTCCTGCACAACCAACAAGAGAGTAATAAGTGGTTTCAGAATGGTAGGTCAACCACAAAACTTTTCTTTTTCAGCAGTCATTGTATACCGCATTCAGTGATAAAACCAGCTGATCAAACATGTTGAAGGTTTGATTGGGCTGCTAAGAGGTTTTGAAACTGCTCATTTTCCAGACACCAAAAAACATTAACTTATTGCTTCCAAACTATTGAACTTTTATAGAAGCAGTTGAGACCCAAATGCTTCTTATCTAAATTCCTTTAATAAGAAGCTAAATAAAAGTTTTCTCCATCTTTATGGTGCTAATAGTCTCATTAATTCACACTGAAAAAGCTTTTTTGTCCATACAACTGCCAGTCACTCGATACCTTCTCTTTTTTTAGGCCTGTCGAGAGACGACCGAGTGAAAATCTTAGTTTTGGTAACTTTCAGACCAGCCCAACTGACTCTACCAACCATGCCATGTTCAAAAGGTTCTGATGCTCAGTTTGAACTTGACTAGATGCTTAAATGCTTTCTGTAGATTTCCAGAGTAGTTAAAATTGACCAAACACATAATGTCTTCTGTTATTGTTATCTCCCTGTTATCTGAAAATATCAGGTGGGCAGTTCTGAAAAGATGTAAACAGACACAGAGCTTAAAGACGGTGCAGAAATGTATAATCCCAGTTGTTATGTGGGATGGACCCTTTATTTAAATTACCATAATTAAATCAGAGCTATACTTTTGCAGCACTTTGTGGCCTTATAGCTTCAGTTTGTGGAGTCTAAGGAACCAGACAATGAAAATTATTCAGAGAAAAGTTGGTCACATCAAACACAGCTGGGAAAATATAGACTTTTTAGAACGACTATGTATTGTTGTACAGTGCAGCTGTAGGCTCTCTGCAGGGTCTTCTCCAAACACAAGCTGAACAACATACTAATGATTTACTAGTCTCACTCAGTTGATAATCTGATTAGAGCCGGAACGCAGTGCTTTAATTTATTTATTCCTTTGAATTATGACAGTTTATACATGGTACCTGCCTATTTTTCTCCCCTCTATAGATTTTGTGAAACCCTCAGTCGTCCAGTCCCAGTTTTGCGTCCCAGCGGGTTTACTGTGGTCTGCAGCTTGGTCATGGTAGCGTGAGACTTGTAAACAGGACCCACAATGCTGGGCTCTGATTGGCTGTTGGACGGGGGGTGGGTTCAGGGTGTGGATGGGGGATTTAGAAGTCAGATGCTCATGTCAACACAACGTCTATCCTGAAGTTTGTTGAATTTGTGTCTGAGCTGGGTAAAACTGGATCTCCACAGACCTATCATTACATTACTAGAGGTTTTATTCCTACACGCCTAGTGCTGACATGTTTTCAGCATGATTTGGCAGAGCCAGTCCAGTGCCTAGAGGAAAAACACCACTCAAAGTGTCAGGTGAACTGTGACAATGTCAAACACACTCTATTATCTGAAAAAAAAATAAAATAAAATCACTTTTCTGTCAGAGTCTATCAAATAGTAAAAAAACCCCTTAAAATCTTGTCATTTTTGGCATGAATTTAAAAAGCGTTGGCCTTAATTGCAGAAAACAAAACAGGACTGAAGCTGGTTTTAAAGCATTTTAAAATTAAACTTCCATTAAATAAATGAAAATAGAGATTTGCCATGAAAAAAAAGAAGCAGTTTCACAGAATGCACCTTTATTCATATTCTAAAGTCAGTCTTTGGCTTTCTGTTTGAGCACAAGATTTAAAACCAAACACAAGACGAGTTTCTTCTCACCTACCATACAAACACTCAAGTTAATCCAGTCGAGGCTTCATCATCAATATTTTGTCTTTCTGGAAGAGCCCAGAGAATCAATGAATAAACTGCAGCTGCTCTTTCAGCATGACGTGTTCACTGAAACAAAGTCTTTGTCTGATATCGTGTGGGCAGGACCATCACAGTAACAAGCTTCGTCTCAGACCCTGAAGGAGTCACCTTTGGTTCTCTTCCCACACCTCTTACATTGAAGATGAGCAGATGCACATTAATATTTAACAACCACATCTGGAGCAGCAAAGGGTATGCAATGACGGCGAGCGGGGTACTGTATGTAAATCAGCCGAGCCGTCTCCTTCTGCTGCTGCGCGCTTTCGCTCGCAGAGACGTTTCGGGCATCAAAAGAGGAGTCGGATCAAAGAAGTTGCACTGAAATGCTGCAGAAAGTGCCAGAGTCAGAGTCTTTGTGAGGTGGAAAGGACACACCCTACTTAGCGCAAGAATGGAGCTAGTTACTGGAAATGAAAAATTAAACTGAGTAAAAAATTCACAACAAATTTCTCCCCAACCTGATGAGATTTAAGGTCACAAATCACAAGCCTGGAGTTTAATAACTACAAAATCTCCTTCCCTGATTAACAAAACACTCAATATTTTGTGCAAATCTGAAACAATCAAATTAATTATAATAAACTGATTATTTAAATAATTATTAACTGGAGTATAAAGTCTAAAAAAAAGGCCATTGTTATGAAAGTACAACGCACAGTAACAGTCACTGTTACAATTTAAAAAATAAACTAAATTTATTTAAATTATTTACCACCTTTTTCTACCATTTATTTTTTGTTTTGCAGTGCAAATAAAGGGAGTATTTAAACAATTGACCTTGAATACTAAGTTGGAGACCGTCACAAGGTCACAAATGGCCCCTGGGCCACCATTTTGACACCACTGCATTTGTAACATCTGTGTAAATAATATATAAAGGTCCCCAACATCAACAGCACCTCCCCTTGTCTTCTCCTCTGTCCTGTCACTGTCGTGGCTTTGAGCCCTGGCTGTCTGCTGACCTCCACATCTCCCTCATTTGCCTCAGAACGAGAACACAAACGGGTCGGCGTCTCGGCTCGTGAACTGAATGTGAAGAACAATATGAACGCACCAGCTGAGACAAGCTTGATAACAATGTTAAAATCGGACAAACCATGTTAGGCTTTATGAGTTTTCAGAGCGCAGAATGGTTTCGGGCTCTTTCTCTAAAGCATGTGAGTTCAGGCAGGATGACGGGGGCACATTTGACAGATCGGACGTCGTCATGTCTCACCCATTCATTTCCTCATGAGGCAGTCAGCCTCCCTCTGAGAGGAATGTCTGAGAGCTGGGCAGGTTAACGGGGCAGAGGGAGGCAGAGGAGACAACAGCTGCAAACACACGACAGAAGAACAAATAATGACCTAAACCTACTTGTGCAATGAGGTATGGTCTAGTTCAACAACAAAAAAAGCTTGAATAAAGTTTTATTTCAAACTTTAATGTAAAAAGATATTCTAAATGTCTAATTTGTGAATATATAAATGTTTCTGCAGTCTATAATAGATTTCAGCTGCCAGGCAACTGATTCCAAAAGCAACCAGGAGGAAGACGGCCAACTGGAACAGCAGTGCTCGAAAAGACGAGAAGTACAGGAAGTGACAGATTGTCTTATTGTGTAAAGATTTTCTCCTTAAATAGGAATTTCTAAGAAATTATGCAATAACTTTACTGGCTCCTGCTGCTATCAAAAAATAACTTCAGGGTTAAGAGCACAAACAGATTAGCTTTGGCTCGTAGGTTTTTTGTAATTATCAAACTACGCACAAAATGATGAATCATGGAAGAATGTTTTTTTCTGCTCGAGTGCCAAGGTGACCAGCTCACACTTAAAGGAGACCTATCATTCAAAATTCACATTTTGCATGATTTTCTACCTTCATTTGGGTCTCAATTGCTTTTGGCAACATTTTTTTTTTTTTTTTGGTTTTAAAAACCTTCTGAATGTAAGGTTTCAAATCAGCAGGCACTTTGAATTTTCGCCTGCATTGCCGATCAGCTGGCTGAAAGAAATTAAACTTTCAGTTGCAATCCCAAAAACTGATGAAAGAAACATTCTTTATTAGCAGGGCAGCTATTCATTTTAAAATCTGGGTTACATGCCGTAAAGGTAATAAAGGTATTTGACTCTAAAGCTTAAGAGTCAAATGCAAATGCAATGCAAAGCAGAATCCTGAGCCTGCTGACTCAGACACAAAAACACTTTGGGAAATAAACTGTGATTTAAAGTACGAGCCTGACTTCTCTGCTGATTTCTGCTGCTTGTGTAATCACTTAAACGACATTTCATTTCAGCCCTGAACCAGGGAAGTAAGAAGGACCCATAAAGTTTTCTTCAGATGTCTGAAAATGTTGCATTTTCCTCCAAACACCTTTGACCTATGTAGCTGAACTACTGAAACATTTTAGTGTAGCGAGAAAAAGAAAACAAGATGACAAAGTGAGGGAAGCTGGGGATATTTTATCCACAAGCATGTTTACAAAGTTTCCTTCTTGGCCTCTTAAGATGAAAACAATAAACACTCCCGATTGAAAGCATTGAAGCAAAAAAGCATGCTACCAAAACAACAATGCATGCATGCATAAAGCATGAAGAAAAGGAGTATTGTTTGCAATTGGATAAACATGCGAAGCCCTCATCTTGGCTCACACACTAAACATTCATGTGCTGACAACTCAGAGGTCTGTACGGGAGCAACACCACGCTCCATGTTTCCGCTTCTTCTGCTGGGAGAGGATAAAACTGCACAAAGACAAATCTGTTCTCATCACACTGCTGCCTGCCCGGGCCTTTGCAACGGTGGAAGTTATTAAAGCCATTTATCGCTAAGATAATCTTTTGTTGCCTCCTGATGAGAAGCATATTAAAACAGCAACAACATTGCATTCAAACAGCTTAATCAGCTAGTAGACATCCAAATCATGCAATTTTATTCCTCCTTAAGAATGCAGACATTAACTACACATTTTGTACTTGTGTTTATTAATTTGCAACAATTTTTCAGAGATCTTAGAAACGTTTTGTATTTGTTTGGGTCTATTTGATGACATTTTGGCACACCTAAAGTGTTCTCCCTAGATAAGTATATTCATTAAATATTTTTTCCTCTTACATATTATAGTCGTTAAAAAGATAAAAACTAAAATCAGAACAAGCAGGTCAGACAGTGAACAAAACTGGAAGTCTGTGTTGGACAAGAAAAACCTGATTAGAAAGCCAAAAGTATTTGCGCCTGGTAAATGTGAAGTTCCAAACACAAGTAGTATGAGTTTTATAATTTTACAGTCATTTGTAGATTTATTTCAGTCTTTTGGAAATACTGAACAACAACTAGAGCACAGGATATCTGCGGTGAATATAAAAAAAACAACCACAATCACACAAGTCTAGTGCCAGCGGCAGAAATGGCTTGTGGTCATCTGAATTCCCATCAATGGCAAGAAAGCGTTTTATGCAAACAGCATTATCCAAATCCAAACAGCTTTAACCTGATGAGAACTCTGGCACATTGAAAGGATGTGAAATTGTGAGAAATTTCGCTGTTTTGAAGCTGTAACTATTCAAATCCTAGTTATACCTTGGTAATATTAACAAGCTAAAGCCTCCATGGTTAAATTTATGTGTTCTAGAATTTATTCCAACAACTTGTTCACTCTTAACCACGAAACGTCTAATTAAATTTAAGCAATGCCTTTAAGGCCTCTGGAATGGTTATTTCACACTCGTCATTAAGGATTTGCACTCGCACACTTGATGATGTCAGCTAAAGGCCTGGTAATTAGACCACCATTTCAATAAATGGACTAGTTTAACAAAAATTTATGTCACCTTTTAATGCTCATGACGTTTTTGTAAGTTTTCTCACTGGAGACACTTAAAAAGCTCTGGCAGAGAGTATTAAAGTTCTCCATAAAGCAGGCTAATTTCTGCCCACTGGATTACCCAATTCATGCTTGTATATCCACACACGCACACAGATTGATTGCTTCATTGCTACTAAAAACAGTGGTAGAGAAACACACCATGTGAGCTCCTTCAGCTACGCCCCCTTCCTCTGCATCCCAGCAGCAGCAGCGGTTACTGCAGCATGATTTCCCAGCAAGGAAAAGCAGTGACTCAGGGTAAAAGCTCAAAGCACTTGGCAAACAGAGCAACACCTCATTGACTTCTCGCCACAGCAGACCATCCGCAAAGGCGAGGAACAGTGGCACAGAGCTTGCTCATGTTTGTGACTGAAATTAGCTCTAGTTCCACCCATTACTGGAGGGAAAAATATATAAACGACGCAGCAGTTAGGCTTAAGTTTCTCCTGCAGGAGCCTTTTGTTTTTAGACAAAATGAATCAATTAAATGGCGAAGTGCAGAGAAACAGAGAGCCACGCTACAGGAAAGCAGACAGAGGTTGTGTTAATCGTGTGGCTTTTTTATTCTGGGGGGATTAAATTGAGAAAGTGAGAGTCAACCTGAGCTGGCTGTCAGCACACGCTCAAACAAAAGCCTTTTGGCAGACATGCATGAGACAGCAACTGTTTTTTCCCCTTCATGCACATTACGCAACAACACAGACAAAGATCAATAATAGTGTCTGTGAAAGCAACACGTGGGGGAGGGGAGGGTTCGTGCATGTTTGTCCAACCCTCATTTACCTGTCCACACTTTCTGCTCTAGACATAAACTACCAAGCGATACCACAACACACAGCCATGGACCTGTGATTCAAGGTTGAGTGAGAATGGAAAAATGTGTAGAAGGAGAAATGATTAATGAAGACAGAGATGAATAGACAGATGGACTGGCAGATGAATGGCTGCATATGCTGATGTCTTCACTGATGGATGGATGGATGGATGAACTAATAGATAGGTGGAGTTTTTGGATGGATGGATAGATCAATAGAGAGGTGGATGGGTGGAGCGTTTATTGATGGAATGAAGGGATTGACAGATGGAGAAATTATTACATCCTCAAAAGATCAAATATGATATATTTCTTTGCAAATATCTAAAATAAATTAGAATTTATGACTTATTTACAAAATAGACCCAAATTCTATACATTAGACACCTTATAAAATGTTCCATAAGTCGCATTAATCTGGCTTCAACATAATAAAATATAATTTATGTTTACTCAAACAGAGGTTATGGACTTTGTGCCCTCGGAGGTAACTAAAGCCCGGATCAGTGATGTGCAGCAGAGCAAGGGGGGCTTTTTAATTCTCCGCCTCTATATTTAATTCATCAACCACCTCCCTGATTGATGAATGCCGAGAAGCATATTTAATTCAGCTGCTGCTTCCCAGAAAGGTGCTTTACTTTTCAGCCTCAAAATCATCAGCCGCATTCAAATTCTCAATGCAAAGCAGTTTTTTTATGGGACAAAGCACACAGAAAAGGGTGTGGAAATCTCATTTCATCTTGCAAAACAGACTACAGACTAAATAAAGGAAGCAAATAGAACAAAAAATATAGATAAAGACAAGCAACAGAAGAGCACGTCTCCATTTATCCTCACATTTAACCGTTTAAATGTCTGCATGTTGTTCTTCTCCAAGGCAAAGTGTCTCCTTGCCCTTTAGTAAGTGTGCTTTTGACACTCACACACAGATAGTCATGTTTGGTTTCAAAGGTCAAGATATGAGCTGCTGAAATGTTGAAATGAATGAACACTTGGCCAAGCAGTTTTCCACCAGCTCGTCGACAACTTCCTGCAGAACTACAATGCTGTTGACAGTTTAAACACACGTCTCCATCTGTATGAGAACAGTCGGGTCTGCAGGTTTACACTCGGTCGGGTGCCCGATGTTTTTACAGCTGATATTCACACGCAGATTTCTTAATAAAAGTGACCTGCAGGGTGTTTTCCCTATAAGCAGGAGGGTAGTAATATTAAAAATGAAACTGTCTCGCTATCATTTATTTTAAAACACCTAAGAAATAAAAAAGCTGCATCATAATTTAAAAATATAATCATAATAATCACATCTATTGAATTCTTCCATGTTTTTCACAACTTAAATATGATTTTATGTGACAGACTAAGTCAAAACAATGTATTATATGACATGAAAGTTACATTTTTATTTTATTAAAACACTGACGATCATTACTTCAATAGAGATGTCTTCCTAATCTTCATGGAAGAGTGCATAAGCTTTTACTTTCAACCAAGCCATTATAAACTAAAAGACAACATGCATTTTCCTACAGAGATAAGAGGATATTTGTAGGAGCCAGATTGGAGAGGAAAACAGGTGTTTAGTGAGATAACACAGCAAAAATAACATCCATCAGTTTCAAACTGATGGCCCAACATAAAAATGCTCAGTCATTTCAAACTGTTGCTACATCTTTATCAGCTAAAACTCCAAAATTTTCCATTTTCATTTATTTTATCCACAGGGTACCTTGAGAACTCAAAAGAAATCCATTAATTTCATTTCGTAGCCTGGATTGCAGTCAGAGAAATCTGTTTGATGAATCAGACAATATGAAGCTACTAGCTAATTATCATTTACTGTGCATCTTTTATCAGTTTACCAGATACACTGATGACTATTAATTCATTTCATAAATTGCAAATGTTGATAATTTTTATATTACTTTGAAAATCTAACTACTTTATGTCATAAAATAAACAAATTAATCAGTTAAGTAATTGCTTGAAATACAGTTGGTTGGAACTACTGCATATTTAATGATGGCCATTTGCAGAAAAGCTAAACTTTTTCTGTTTGTTTTTATGTAGGAAGCTTATTTCTGGTTAACTTTATGTTCCTTTTTTCTTCACAGTGACACCTACTGGTTCGGAGCGGTACCACAGTATGTGTAAATCACAGATCAAGCTAGAAATAAAAAAATGCAAACAATTCCATTTCTTTTTCAAATATGAAAATAAACATTTTATTCCAGAAAATACAATAACACAGAATTCCTTTTGTGAACTCTTGATAATAAAAACTTTGTCTCTTGGGTTTTGAGTAGGATATATTAAAAAATGTTTTTGTTTTAATTATTTCACCTGAAATGCAAAATGTATGCATTTTTAATACAGTTTTGAATACGTTTCAGCAAATGGTCTTCTTTAGAGTGTTTTCTCCAGTTAATGACTGATTACTAAATTAGTTGACAATTATTTAAATAATAGATTCATCATGATTTATTGTTTCAGCCCAGTTAAGAATGCTATGCTGCTTTAAATATGTTGATGCTGCCCAAAGGCGATACATTTCTCTTTTTCAACAGTATGTGTGAAATGTACATACTGCAGAATAAATACAACCTTACATAAAAACATCAATTCCCTCGTTGCAATATGATGAAAAATACCTTTTTATTAGCTTAAGAGACTGAATAAAGTTCAGACACACATTGTCTACCAGACTTTGTGTCCCAGTTTTAAATGCAGACTTCCTGAATCCCAGCCGACATAACAGTAACACCATAACTTCAAGTATTTTCTCAGAAGGCATTACACAACAGTTCTTATCAGCTGAAGCGAACGCAGCCGGCCTTGTAAACCGATCCCAACGTGTGAAAGTCTGGTTAAATTTATTCTAAGGACTCTTTGGAGAAATTGGATGAAATCTGGCTTTAAACTTTTAATGGAAGGCAAAATACCTTTCAACAATGTTGGTTCGGTTTTTGCTGATTGATTTCCTCCTTGAAAAGCTGTCAGACTAAAGGGTTGAAGCCAGGATTCAGCACATTTAGTTTTATCATTCCTCTGCACAGATACAGCCTCAAAGAGATGCCTCATGTGATGTCAGGCTATCTCTGCGCTGAGTAAATTAGATAAAATTGAAGCACTCAGTGCTGTGTTTAGGTTAAAAGAGGCAGAGGAAGAAAAGCTGACTCTGGCATGCTCACAAACAAAGAGTATAATGACTCCATTGTGCTTAGTGACCTAAACAAAGTCTCTTTGTCACATGTAAAAGTCTGTAATCTATGATGCAACCCGCAAAATTCTTCACACATGTCACCAAAGATGACCACCATCTTTCAAAGATCTTGAATATGCAGGCTTGTAGTGGAGGTCAGATGCCATTCCTGTTGAAATATGAAGTGACACAAACATCAGGAACTGTTTCTAGAAAGATCTTGGCAGACATATCGGCCCTTCCTCGAAATGTTATTATGCACTCCAGTTCTCAATTCCAGCTGGCAGAAGGTCGGTGCAGCTCCATTTCATATTGCTGGAGTGGAAAACACCAACAACCATGCTAGTGTATATATTTCTGCATATCTCATGACCCCCGGTGACCTGGGTGTTTTGGTTACATCGACGTACCGCAGGGTGGATCACATGATCACTGAGCTGCGGTTTCTCAGAAGAAATCATGCAAGTTATGACCATCATTTATGTTGTTTTCCCTCCATCACTCAAGAGTTATTGAATAATTATTTGTCATATTGTAAATCATGAAGCCATGTGTTTGGCTCATCATCTCTCGGTCTGACAAGCAAGAAAAAGAAGATTTTAGAAATATTTTTTGGAAAAAAAAAAATCCAAGTCAGTTTTACTAAGAAAACAAAGAGTTGACAATCAATACATTGTGTTTTCAAACATGGCCTGCATCTTGCTTTTTTTGTTTCAAACTGAGGCTAGATGAATAACAAAAATCCTTTTTCCAATCAAGTAGATTTGTAGATATTTTGTGCTTCCTCTAACTTTAGTTTTAAAAAGTCACAGTGAGTCTTCTTCCCAAAGCAACAACTTCCACACTGAAGAGTATTAGCTAGTTAGCACAACTAACCACAAAAGGCTTCGATTTTTCAGTTTCAGTACAGATAGAAATCGATCTGTAGAAGTTTATTGTGTCATTTATTGTGAAGAAATCTGGATTTATTGAATCTGGATTTATTGCAATAACAATAAATTCATATCAATGTTTGAAAATCCCTAAATCTACTGTTTTCTTCCCTTTTGATGAAAATTATGATTCAAAGCAGTGACTGTAAGCAGTTTAGTGATATAAATCACACTGATGTCCATTTTTAGAAATGGGCTTTTTCACAAAGTTAAATAAAAAAAAGACAGCAAAAATTAATTTAACTGTTTTTTATTACAAAAAATGCTACAATTAAAATCACTCACAGGTACTGGCAAGTTTCTTGGTCGATTTTTGCACATATTGTATGTGAATTTATACATTAACAACTGCTAGCAACTAGTTGCCTTTAAAAAAACCTAAATAAGAAAATGACAATAAGCAGTGTGGGGCTGTAAATTAGTATTCTGAGGCAATTATTTATCTAATCATCTCTAAGTGGAGGCAAAAGAAATTTTTAAATAGAGAGACAAACAGGAACACGAAGAACTCCTCCTCTGACCATCTGTAATAAAGTAACGCTGCCAAAGCTTCAGTTACCACATTTAGTCTCAAATACCGGACTAATAATATCCATCTTTGCAGAACTTATAGGGCGGACAGCTTAGTCATTGTGAGAGGTGGAAGTGCTGCCGTTTTTTATAACTTTAAAACGCTGCTGACATTCATTAGCCTTTTTGTTTCTGAGCTCCACTGATTGAAAGGACAGCGACTCTATAATAATGCAAGTCTAAACATGTAATATTGTGAGTCAGTCATAAATCAGCTGATGGGCTTGTGGAAACACAGCAGGACCTCCCTGGGGTTCCCACACAAAGAGGCAACTGGAAAAACTTGAAAAAATTAATAATCTTTAACCAAAAGTACAGCAACAAGGCACGGGAAGTGAAATACATTTATGAGTTTAGTTCTACAAACTAAACTCACAAGATGAGAGAAAACACTGAACTCAAGCAAATGAAAATAAAACTTATTTTATAATAAAGTGTTTTGTCTTTGCTTTACAGAGCAGTAAATTTGATTTTGATCATAAAAAATTTGTTAAAAACAAATTACAAGTTTTCTAAATCTCCCTCATAAAGCCAAAGGATGCCTCACACAGTTACAGCTTTGGCAAAAAATGTTCATCTTCAAAGCAGTTTTTTGTTCACTTTCTGCAGGTTTTGGTAAAAATATTCAGCATTATTATGCGTCTAACTGTCCTGGCATTGTTACAAATTACAAATCGTGTAATTATGACTCTCTATAATTGTTTTGCACATGACATGCCGGTTCTTTTTTCCAACTAAAGGAGAAGCACAAAAACATTTCAGCACTGCTGTGCAACGACTCCCCTCCCAGTTAAATTAGTTTGCCCCTTAAAGAATGTTACAAGTTAAACCACCAGCTCTAGCTTGATTTATTTCATGTCTCATCTTGTGTTGCCACTTAAGGGATAAAAAAAATAATAAAAAAAAGGCCAAAACTGCCACTGCAGCTTCTGTTTATTTTTCTGCTTTTAATTACACGACACACTATTTTCTGGTCATATCAGCAAAATATAAAAATGTAAATAAATCAAAACTATCTCAGGTCTTCAGGGAGATTAAGCTGCTTGTGTGATTAAATAAGTGCAAAACACAGCTGAGTTTTAAGGAGGAAATCCATCATTTACAAATATCCAGAGCAGTGAGTCAATGGTTGAAATATATATTAAGACTCATTCTATTAGAAAATAAGATGACGAATAGTCTGTGATTTAAAGTGCTTTATTATTACAAAAATTACCATAATTTGCTAATGGTTAGTTTATATATTTCAAAAATATCAAAATTGGGTTAAATCTTGGAGACTGCTACTAATTGTCACCAAGTTGAATGTGTTAACATCATTCTCTCTTCAAAAGTGAACCACTTCACACAAGCTTTAACGTCAAGCAGACTTGACTCTCAACAAAGCGCTTTGAGATCCTCAATAGTGCACCGGTTTGCTAGGTCTCCACTTACTGGAAACCTCGCTTGGTACAGCCTTTTTCTTGGGTGAACATTGTGCTTTGCACTGACACCCAAGTTTGGCATTCCAGATGTTATGTAAACATCTTTTGCAACTTTTGAACATCTTGGCATTTGGAAAACAACAACAATAAAAGTTTTTCTTCTTTGAAGAAAAACAGAACCCCCAAAAACTGTAAGACATTTACTACTAAAAATTAAAGCCCTGCCTTTGTAGGATTTGTGCTTTAACCTCTGACAATATTGGACTGATGCTGTCATCTTGGGGCGGTGCAAAGAGAAACGTGACAGCTCGGACAACGCAGCGGTTGGTAATCGATGGGTGGAAACTCATGAGGGTGGGGAGGATTGTGGGTCTCCATGTTTTTAAGATGGAGAATTTTAAATGGGTTTCCGGAGACCCAGCGTGTGTACAAGAGATAATCTTTAACTTGAATTTTCAACCTTATCTAGAGTAGCTGGCAGCAGCAACACCCACAACTTCACAACACTGAAACATCCAACATCTCAAGGTCTCTTAGATTCCTCACATAAATTGGATGTATTGCTGTAAATCTACCAGCTGGGAATGACATGAAACAAACACCGGAGCTTCAAACTCTGAGTTATATTCCATCATAGACACTCAGCAACCTGAATACTCCATGAAATCAGAGTTGATGCAAGCCTACATTCTCTGTTCCCTCTTGTTTTCACAAAAACAAATAATAAAATCCATAAAAATACAAACCATAAAATCACAAGAACGCTAAGAAATGATTTAAGTGTTTCTGACCAGCTTCTCTTTCCAATAGTTGCAGGATGAAGGAGTTAAATTATTAACTGCTTGAATCAGTGGTTGTTATTGTGTTGAAGTGCGCAAGTTTTTATGAGCAACCTTGAAACACAACCAAAAATTACTAAAATGAAAAGGTATTTATAGCCCTTGAACAAACCTCTGTCTACTTTGTTGGGATTTTATGCAATTGGCAAAACAGGCTATTGATAGACTGGATTTTACTTAATAAAATCTGCTTTAGCAAATTATTAAATAACCTAACAATTTAAAAAATATATTTTTTTATTATTTTCACTGAAAGAATAGTTGTGGTGCAAACATGACATAAAAAGCAGGAAAATGCTCTGCCTCTGAATTGAGTCACTAAGATTAAACCCTAACCTCCCAATATTCATACAAACACAAAAAATAATTAAGTAAATTACATAAATTTTATGTTATTAATAAATGCACATAAAAGCAACAACTGTGTATCTTTCCTTGTGAATTTAAATGACACAAATGGTTCCAGAGTGGTGAACAATTTGATGAAACATCTCGTTATTTCCAGTTTGAGATTAGTTCCACTGAAAAAAATCAAGAGGGCAAAGAGATTTTCTAATGCAACAACACAAGCAGATCATATTCAACAAAAGAGCATGGATCAAATGGCTGTCCTAAAATCTTAAATGTCCATAACAGACGTAGAAAAGCAGCAAGAAAGATTTTACATTAAATCACAGGTGGGAGCCAAATTCAGTCAAAAACTGGACAGCTAGTTTGACATTTCTGGAAATATAATTTACAGAAATTAAACAGAAATAAAGTTATCTGAGGTGAAAGATCAACAAATAAATCATTTCATTAATTAGCTGCTGCTAAAGACTATTATACAATTTTAGCTCCTAACATAAAGCAGCAAAAGAAAAATCTGTAGCAGCAAAATATTTTACAAAATATTTAAATTTTTTGCAAAAGATATTGATGCAGTGAAATCCACTCCAATTGGCATTTTGATATTTGTCAAAACAACTTTAGTGATTTACTGTGAGATATTTATTCCTTATAAAGATGTTTAGCTGTGAAACTTTTGAGTAAGTGATTAATCTTGCAAAACATTGTTTCCAATTTATGGTGAGAAACTGAGATAAAGCTCACAATGTAAACAAAATGCTTTTTTAGATTGTCCAAACACATCAAAATGTCAAAGATGCATTCCTTTCTTAAGTAATGATTGTTTGATTTGTGTTGAGAGGTATTCTCTTTTAAGCTCCTAATGTATTGTTCTTCCTAAACAACACCCTCCAAACAGGTAAATAGTAAACTATGATTAGCCAATCAGTAAATTGACCCCTGATAAAGGTTGTTGGATTTATCAATCAGAGCACACTTTGATTTAGAGTTAAGCTGTCAGAAATTCACTTCTCCTTGACCTCTATGCTTTGTGATGCAATGTCGGATTTTATGGCTGTGAGATCTTAAAACAGCAGTTCACACAATTCTCATCAAAGACGAGGGTGAACAGATCCCAACTAGGGATTGTGGGACTAAGATTTTGTTTATCATACAAATAATGAAACATAGTCTAAAAGTATTTAAACCACCCCTCCCCCAAAAAACCTCAATCTGTCTTTTGGCTTTTTAAATTTTACCAGTTCACTTCTATTGTACAAGCCCTACGACAGACTGGTGACCTGCCCAGGGTGAACCCCGCCTCTCGCCTGAAACGAGATGGGCACTAGCACCCCATCCACTTGGAACAAGGGTGTTAGAATATGGCTGGATGGATGGATCTATTGTACAATTTTAGCTCCTAACATAAAGCTGGCTTAGGTTATTCAGCAAAAGCAAAATCACAAAAATGGCCATCCACCAAGTCCCAATAAAACTTTTTTACTTCCGATACAATACCAATACTGCATCTTTGAGCATCGGACGAGTGGAGATGTTTTTCTGCAAGCTTATGGACAAATACAGAGTAATCCTGGAGGAAAATCTATAAGAGGCTAGAAAAGGCTTAAGAGTGGGGTGGAAATTCACCTCCAGCAGGAAAAACAACCGATACTTACACCTAGAAATTCAAAGGAATGGTTCAATCAAAGTCCAGACCAGGGGTGTCAAACTCCAGACCTCAAGGGCCAGTGTCCTGCAACTTTTAGATGTGCCTCTTCTGCACCACAGTGGAATAGAATAATTAGGTCATTAGCAAGGCTCTGGAGAATTTATCTACACGAGGAGGAGGTAATTAAGCCATTTCATTCCAGTGTTTTGTACCTGTGGCACATCTAAAAACTCCTTGAGGCCTGGAGTTTGACACCTGCGGTCCAGACCTACAACAATTTGATAACCTGAGGCAAAATGTAAACATTGATCTTCTCGAATGCTCTCCATCCAATCAGATTGAGCAAAGAAGACAATGCTTCTCTACTCAATCTGAAGCATTGTATGATTGCTTCAGATTGACAAATTGATTTTTTCAGAATAATCAATGATGTACAGACTGTGATAGAGACAACAGACTCAGACCTGCATCGCAGACTCAGGCTGGTTCTATAGAGTACTAACATGGGCGGCTGAACAGAACACGGCACCATTGGGAAAATATGAAAAAAGTTCAAGAACAGTGAATCATTTTGGAAATGTTTGTCTGCGTTCACTTAAATTCCAAAATGCATTGGTTGTACTGTGATTCCTGGTAGTTTTAATAAACTAATCCCTAAATCTTAAACTGGGTTGCAGGTTTTTATTTCCTCAAAAAGTTGAGCATAATCCAATACACCCTTACCTGTCACATTCATGCATATGATATTAAACCAAAATGTGAGAGGTTATTATTCTGTGGAGTCCCACACATTAAAACCGTCAAACCCATCAAAGACTCCATGTTTATATCCAGTTTTTATGGCCTTGGTGCAAGCTTCCGCTCCTCTGGGTGTTTAGTCTGCACACTGAAATAGATTTCATGTAGGCTATGCCGATCACCGGATGTCACGGTGTGAGATTTATTGGTGGATTCGTGCAGAAACGCCAATACCTCGACCTGGCTCAAGCATTGCATAACACACAGGAGGTCCAGACTGACCACAGAGGAAAAAAACAACAACAACAAAAATAACCCATCCACTCACATCAAGATTTAAAAAAAAAAAAAAAAACGACCAACCTGCTCTTTGCGTTTCTGCCAGCGGCCGCAGGGACTCTCCTCCAGGATCTCACTCTCGTCCTCACTCTCCTCCTCCTTTCCTTCCGATCCTGATTTACTCTCCGGGACTGACATCGTCATTTTACCGCCGTATGTGTCCAGATTTCAACCCCACAGACCTCCTCCCCTGTCTTTCCTTCTTCCTCTTGTCCCGTGTTGTTATGGAGGAGGTTTGCAAAGGCTGTCCGCTCCGCCGCTTGTCTGCGCAGCGCAGTCGAGAAACCCACCCCCCTTTGCCTGAAGACCACAGGCTCCCTCCGTCTGTCTGTCTGTCTGTCAGCTCCTTCTTGGCGCTCAAAGCCCCCTGCAGACAAATGGATTCCCAGTTGAAAACGCGCAGCCTAACAACCGACACGCCCTTTAGATAAAATCTACAAGTGTGCACATTGCGAGGGTTGGATAAGTCAGCGGAGTGGAAAAATACATTCCAGGACTGCATGCAACGCACGCTGTGAAACGGTTTCCCTGTATGTCTCACCAATACCTAGAAAGCCTCGGTGGTAAAAAACCGCTCCGCGTCGCGCAATCATCCCGCGCGCTCATGTGAAGCAACAGAGATCGTCTGCTCCACGGAGCAGAGCGCATTCTCCGACCACGGTGTCTGAAGGAGCCGAGAGTTGAGCCACTGCCAGGCACGGTGCGCAGGGAGGATGGAGCCAAATACCGTAACGCCGCTAATCTGTGCGCACAGCCTGCCCAGAGGATAAAATTTAGCCTGCACTTTTTTTTGTTACAGTTATAATATTTGACAAAATTTCGGTAACACTGAATTTAAAACGCTATGTTTTTTAAAATTTATTTTTTAAAGAAGATATAGATCAAATGTTGCGTATCAAATAAAGACAAAAATAGCACTAATTAGTTTTTTGTTTTTAATATTTATAAAAAAGGGTAATTTTCTATTTTAGTAGCTAAAGCGGGGTAAAGTTTAAATTTCATTTGATAAAGAAATAACACAAACTTTGCGGGACAAACACCACAAAGAGCGTTTGACTCCGCCCACATCCAAATTACAATACTCCCTCTGCTGGCAGAGGTCGGGTATTACACACAAAAGATAGACATTCCCCCTAACCCCCTCTTTGCATAAATGAGGTCATAAACGCCTTGGAGCTTCAAACTTATTATTTATACTCCGGTGCTTGAAAAAAGTAAGGTGGGGTTAAATAGATAATAAAAGACAGTAATAAAAAATAAAAGCAAACAGTGTTGATGGTCCTATTACATGGGGCGACGTTTACTCTTTCCTCTTTTTTTGCCAGATAAATGCATCTGGAAAAGAACATGTGGACAAAGATAAGTACTTTTATTTAAGTCTTTTTTTAAAGTAAACAAGATTATCAAATAGTAAGCTTTATGTTGAAAATACTCAACCCTGAGCCTCCTTAAACGATTGGAGGCATCAGTGCAAGTTAAAACATGGTGATTTTAGGTATTTATTTTCAACATAAAACGAAAACTATTTAAAATGTTGTGCAACTGCTGTTCTGCCTTATAAAAATGAAAAACAGTTTATAGTTTAAATCTTAAATCTACACAATAACAGCAGCAAAGCCGATTTGCAACAAGGAGATCCTTTATGAATATGCACATGCATAAGGGCAATAGAAAACTTCAAGGTACAACTGATAGATATGTTATATTTGTTTTTATATATGATGCTTGTGTATCCTTTGCCCCCATTCTAATGGGGGCAACTCCCCATTAAACCAGCAAATCATTGGCTAACAGAAAACTGACATTTTCTTCCAAACTGCAGATTGCCCACATATGGTAACAATGACCATTTCATGACTCATTTGCAATAATTTAAAAAAAAAAAAGAGCAGCAAAATCCTTCAAACTTTTCAAAATGTCTTTATTTTATAAATTCTTATTAATCTGGATTTGTCTTTTGGTGAAATGTCACTGAGACAACATCTTTGAGGTACATGCATTCCAATCTCCGCTCATTCTTTAGAATTTTTTATTCTTTTCTGGACATTAAATGGAGGTTCTCACCAGAAATGTGCTCAGCAAAAGCTGGAATGTAACCTCATGAAGGAATCCCGACCTTTGAGACTTTTATCTATAACCAGATTAGTGAACCAGAGGTTTCCTGTGCATGAGACAGAAAGGGTTCTTTGTGCCTTAAGAAGTCGGGTTTGAGTGTGAAGGCATAACGGGGTGAGCCGGGTGGGTCAAAGAGTGCAGAAGACTCCAGCCCAGTATCCAGACTAAAGGTCGAGAGTGGAAGCTAAATACAGACTGGAAACCAGAGCTTGTGTCTGAATTGCATGTTTTGCTCTATAAGTCTGGACTTGTTCAACAACATTCACCAGGCTCCAGTTTCCACACAGAGGACCCCATTTTGGAAGAATTTGTCTTCCTGTTTACGGATCTTAATGACAGATGTGTTAATAGTGGACCTGTGGTGGAAAATGATTAATACAGGAAAAATAAGCCCCAGAAGGAAACCAGTAAACCAGCATTTAATGACTGGCTAACAGTGTTTTACTCAGTACCTCCAAAGAGCCACATCACATTTAGATTCACTTCCAATCTGACTTTCTTATAACTTTTAGAGAGCTTTATTTACTCTCAATGTGTATTGGAAACAAGTAAAAAACAGCTAATGCTAAAATAATTTTATTTCAGTAACTTGATTCACTAAAAAACAAAAATTATGATAATACAATACACTATATTTCATTATACAATGTGTGATAAGACATTTAATGTCAAAACTGATTTCTACAAATAACCTGTTATGCTTCAAACATAAAAACTTTAAATCAGCCTTCGGTCTTAATTGCGTTGTGCAATCTTAAGTGCAACCAGAACTGCTGAGTTTCTAATTGTAAAGCGAAGGCATAATTACCTCAGCTTTTTTATTACAAACTCAATTTGCCATCTGGTGGTTCTGGTGAAGCACATCTTTAAGCCAATTTAAGTGCTGGACCTGGTGTGCCGTCTCATAAAATAAAGGCCTTTTATTTTACTCATTACCATCCACATTGCTTCTTTATCAGCATGTCAGAGAGAATTAAGTGACAAAAGGTTAAGAGTTCAGAGGTAGACACAGACCTAGTTTATAGTAATCACCTTCCTTCTCTATTTTTAGTAGTGACTCACAGAGAACCTGTGGGTGAGCCCCTGTCCCTTCAAGTCTTCTCGCTGTTAATGAGATTTACTCTTGGCACAAGTAGACAAGCTGAGCAGACAATGGCGACGTCTAGACGATCAACATCTATGGCACCAGAAATGGCTGCAATAAGAAGAGCAGAAGCCGAGCCAAAAGACTCATGACTGGTCAACATTACAGCAGTTTGTTTAATGGGGCACAGATTAGCATCAAGAATGCTGTTCTAAACACAAAGCCCTTCACACTCCCACTGAGAGTGGCTGCTCAATGGGAATCCATTCGCTATGTTGTTATCTTGTTAACAAGAACTCAGAATTGCAAAAAATCCAGAATTAATCTGGAAAACATCAGCTGGTGCTCCTCTAATTGGTTAATCTCAAGGTTAATTCAGAAACTGAACTGTGCAAAATTGAGAGAGAGAGAAAGTGTTTATTGTGTGTCACCAGGGACATCTGGTGGTGAATTTGAACAATTACAACATTTTGCGGTACGGTTGTCTTTTATTATGAACAGGTTTAAAATTTTAGTTGTTAATGCAATTTCAGGTGTTGATTATATTTTTCACTCATGTTTTTTTTTTTTTTTTTTGGAACCGAATCAAAACCAAGCACTGACTGCAACTATTCTGCAGTATATGGACAAACTTCTCAGTAGAACGACATTTCTGTGTTAAAAATCAATATTTGTATTGGTCTTTAGTCTTTTTATTGAATTACTGAAAAAAAGAAAACTTTATGATTGTCTGACTTAAGAATAAACCAACAAAAATAAAATAAAAAGGCAAAAATCAGTTAGTTGGTCTTTGATGGTAAACAAAAATTGAAGCAGAAACTTTATAATTTAACCTCTCAACACCAATCAGGACAATAGTTATTAACATGAGAGAAATCACATTTATTCAGTTTGTTTAGTTCAGAGTTACATACCTTGGACAAAACAACTCATTAAATGTTTCAGCTTCTGCTCCAGCAATTAAAATTAATAAAGTTGTGGTCTAATCTGCTTGTTGTTTTATAGGAGAAGGTTGTTACATATGCAGCTGCTCAACCAATGACACGTCAGAGCTGGACAGCAAGGTAAACCGATCTTAGTCAATTTTAACTCAAAAAGTTAAGCTCATAAAGATTCAATTAACTGTTCAATTAGTGAAATAATACATTTTCCTATCTAATCTACTGTTCTAGCAGTCTTTACTCCAGTTGGGATCAAATTCACTAATTATTAGTTGACCTGATTATAGATTCGACATGTTTAAGTTTCAGCAAAGTCAACAGAAAGCTACAAACAAATAACAGAGTTGGACTTTGAATTAAGGAAGAAGCAGACTGAACTAAACCTCCCTGCACTGATCCAACACAGCAGATGTAGAAGAAGAAGACAGACACGTTTCACAATGAGAGCCGTGATATTTCTGTGTCTCCTTGGATGGGCTGTGGCTGCTGAAGCCTTGACATTAAAATGCAAGGTAAAGAAAAACATTTTTGAAAATGTTGGAAGGGGTCAGAATGTAATGTGAAGAGTTTGTAAACTATCTATCCTCAGACTCACTTCAATTTAAATTCCCGAGTTGTTATAAGCTGCTGGGAAGGACTGACACTACAGCCATGTAGTATCATGGGATAATATTAATAATAATATCCTTTATTTAACCAGAAAAAAGAGATTTAGTCTCTTTTTCTTTCTTTTTGAGAGGATGTCTTCAAAAACAGATCACTTACAAAAACAATAAATTCTATCAATAAAATATTTTTCCAAGGACGTTTATTGTCTTTTCATGTCCAGGGTTGCAGCGCCGTCTCCCCTGAAACCACACGTCAACGAAGGGTACGTAAATAAACTATTTGCCATATTTAACATAGAAACTGAAATAGAATCATGAAGTTGTTCAAATCTGTATCTAACAATCTTCAACACTCTTGGCAAATCCACTTTAGAGCAACTGGAACCCTCTAAGCACGGATCTTAATACTGAAGTAAAAAATGATGACATCAAGGTAAGAAACTGTTACTGTTACGATTAATGGACATTTTTAATTCTAGTATAATTAACAGGACATCAAAATATTTTTGGACAAATATTTATAGAAAAATGAATTCATTCGTGCAATTTAGTAAATTTAAAACTGAACACTATGAAAAGTACAGCTTCAGGTATTCTGTGTTTTACCGCATATTCTGAGGGATAAATGTCATTTAAAATCTAGTTCTAATTTACTTCCATTTTCTACATTTTAACAATTAGAATAATTTAATATGTTTGCAAACTACAGAAAAATGATTTCCAATGATTATTTTTAATTAAATTTACAGCTTAACGCAACAGCCACAGCACCACTGAATGGGTCCAACTCCACAACCAACTCAACAACTGTAAGTATTTACAGAAAATATCGTTACTGTTTCAATGTTTTTCAGGACGGATTCTTTGGGAGAACATTTGGGATTTCTTCAGTTGAAAACTAAATTGATTATTTTCCATTTATCAAATTGTTACAAAAGTGATAATTACTTTTGTAAATGATATAAAATTAATTTTCACAGTTTTTAATATAAACAAACAACAATATTCAAACTTTTTGCACTGCTGGTGAAAATGACCAAGTTTAAAGTAGACCCCAAACACCCCAGCTTAAAAAATACTAAATTAACTAGTTATTTTTAACTCAGCAATAAATCAAACATACAATATTTTTAATAAGTGAACACCAAGAGTCCCTGACGTTTGTCTAGGTGTGCAATTGCCTCAACTTTTGGTTCAAATATTTTTTGCTTTGTTGTTCCTGAAAATGTTTTCAATCTATTCCCAGAAAACCCCCCAAAACAAACATATTTCCTCAAAATTGAATAAAAGGGTAATTATATTGTGTATAACATTTAAAAAGTAAAAAATAAAAAAATGTCACCACAAGGCTAAATTTTCACTGGTCTTGAAATGGGCCTCACAAAATTATCCCAGAGGACTGCAAATGGCCCCTGCGCCACACTTTGGGCCTCCAGTGTTTCTATTTACCTGTGATCATAATTGTAACAGGATTTTTACTGAAAACCGTCTTTGATTTTCCCAAAATGAACAAAAGGTTATAATTATTATCTACTGATCATGTAGGCGCCAAATAGCAAAAACTATAAAATCTAAAGTTGAAATTTTCAAATACCAAGATGATGACACCCTTAGTTAGAACTGGACTTAAGAGATAATATTTTTTAATTTAAATAATTATTGCTGCACTTTCAGGCTCCCAGTGCAGCCCCGCCAAAACCTAAACCCACAAAGGTAAATACAAACATCAGCAGCATAAAGCAACGTTTGATGATCTATTGTTATTTAGAGACGTATTCATGGTTTATGTTTTAACTGAACTCTACTGTGACTTACAGGCTTTCAGCATCTGGCACCCTCTAAAAAACAGTGGTAGTTTCCCAACAACAAAAGAAGAGGAGCAGGTATGAAAGTTTCCCAGCTGTCGTTTGTGTTACATAATAGAAAATAACTGATCTGTAAAATCTGCACAAGTGGAAATGAACAAAGAAAATATCTTTTTTCTTTTTTCCAGAAATAGCAGAACCAGTGGAAGATGCAAAGCTGAGGTCTTACAGAAATATACCCAGAAACATGAACAAGACCATGAATCTTCCTTCAGAGGCTGCAGTCATCTCTGAATAAAATATAAACATTTATTGTGAAATAAGTTTTATTTGTTTCTGTGTCTGGCATGGGTGTGAGTATAATTTATAAAATGGTTCAAATCTAAGGCTAATTTTGCTAAAAGTATTATTTATATTGATACAGAGAAATTGACTTTTAATTTTATTTAGACATTTGTAAACTGATTAATATTTGAATAAAAAAATCAATTTGCTCTTCAAATATTAAATTCAGATGAAAATATTTCACCACAGATGACATATGTGACCGTACAGCTACCAGTTTCAAACTTTGGCATTACATAGAAAGAGATGAATCTGAGCTACACAAGATATCATCATTTTTTTTTATTACTGTGTACAATATTTAAATTGCAAAAGAGCAATAAACAGGCTTTTCATGCTGTTTATTTGCTTGGTATAGAGCAAACTTTGTCATGTGGGCCAAAATCTTCAAGTTAGATTTACATGCACGTCAAAATAATGTTATTTAAACGGAAGTAAACAAAAAAATATATGTATTTTACCTGCACTTGTTGAAAGAAAAGATTCCAGGTGAGAAAATAAAAAGGAGAAAAAGAAGAAAATAGTGAAGCAGGATTTGGATAAATCCTCTTTCAAATACTTTTACATTCGGAAAAGTTTCATAAAATTATTTAACAAGCACATCCCGGAGCACTGACGTCTGGTTTTGAGTAAAATTAGCCGAATAGATGTGATTCTAGTTACTATGAAATTAAAAACCTATTATTAAAAGATGAATATCTGTACCACGTTACACGTTACAGCTTAAATCATTGAAGTTGACCTAATTAAAATCAAAAGAAAAGAAAAAAAAATCATAATCTGCATCAACTGTTTGTGATAGAGGGTGAAATCTATCTTTGATATTTGTTCTGTTTCAATCCATTTGTTTGTAAAATTATTACAGAGAGGAACAAATTGGTGTGTGAGGAACTTAAAGTGAGCTTTTTCTATTCAGAGGTGAACATTTAATGTTGAGTAAAGACAAACCTTGGATACTGCAAGCAGAAAGAGCAGCAGGTTTTTCCTCAAGGTGAGGGATGAGTGACCTGAGTGTTCATGCATGGGAGACAAAGTTCAGCTGTTATTGATAATGTTGGTTCAAGTAAGTTTAAAATTGATTATTCACATTTGGCTTTGCTTTGTCTGCAAGAATATTGATGTGTCAAACACCAGACCTCAAAATTAATTTAAACTGAGCAGGAAACCCAGTAAAGATCATCATAACTCTCAGAAAAAGGCACAATAACTAGTTAATTTGAAATTAAGCTTAATTTAAAATACATAACAAGTGAATTAATTAATTTAAATTTCAACAAAAGTCAATTTATTTTATGAAAATTGGGAAAAAAAAGAAGAAATTATAAAAACTACACATCAGCTAAAAACTATTATGAAAATACTGAGACATTGATCTAAAGTGATTTTTTGTACGTAACGTCTTCCAAACGAGAGCTCTGAGTTAAAAACTTTTAGTTTGATCGTCAAACACATGGAGTCTGCTTATTCAGAGAGAACATGTTTGACTTTCAGGAGCAAAAAAAAAAAAAAAATCAATAAAAAAACCTGACTTGGACTTTGGTAGGAAGTAAAAAGGTAAATCTAATTTAACCTCCCTGCACTGATACTAAACAGCAGATGTGCAGGAAGACAGAAAGTTTTCAACATGAGAGGATTTTTACTTTTCCTTTGTCTCTTTGCATACGTCACTGCAAGTCCATGCCCATTTGTAAGTAAACACACACACACACACACCTCTTATTGTTTAACTAAATTATAGTTCTGATTTGCTCTTGTTTAATTTCCTACATAATTTCCCTGTAGGAAAATTACAGCTTCACAAAGTTTTCTTTCTTTTTAACTCAATTTTATTTCTTAACGTTTAATTTTTGTTTCTTATTCTTAAATTAAGCTGAGCTCTATTTCAAATCAAATCAATTATCAATGATTATGCTGCTTGAGAGTTCATCAATTAAAAAATAAAAAATAAAGAGAATCAAACTTGTTTAGTAAAACACACTAATTTGTATTTAAATACCTTTTCAGGGACTTCCAGGTTCTTGTGTGCCGCTGGAAGGAGTGAACAACACCAGCAACTTTACTGTGGGTAGAACACCAGAAATTAATTTTACTGTTAAATCTTTAATCTTTTTTATTGTCATTATTGTGGCAAATGTAGGTTGTTAAGCCAAAACTGTAACAGCAGTTAGGATTTAATTTCTTTCTTTTTGTGGCCTCTGCTCTCTTTTGTCAAAATGAATGTTATTTTTTTCCCAAAAATGAGCATTTGAGTCAAAATGAATTGAATTGCTTTCAAAACTTTTGATTTGTAAGTAACAATTGTTGAAATCTAACCTCCAAGAAAGTAACACATATTTCACATTATGGTCAAAATTTCTTTAATTCATTCTAAAAAAAACAACTTTTTTTGTTATGTACAAAATGAGAGCAAAAAACTATTAAAATCATTTGGAAAATTGTTTTAAATCTAGTATGTGCAATTTAAGGGAAAATACAAAAGGAAAAATAAAAAAAGCTGCAATTATCTGGTTGCATAAGGCAGCACATACAAATGTTGACAAAAAAAATCTTTTGATTCAGTTCCAGTATTGACTGTTTTTTTTTTTGGGAAGAACTCTACAGCTGAAATGAGATATTTACACAACAAATAATGATAAAAAAAAACAAAAAAAAAAAAACATGCACATACTTTTCTATTTGTCTGAAGTTAAATCAGACCAAATTTCTCTTGTTTTAGGTCGGCTGGAAATCAGAACATCTTTAGAGATGTTTTTTGTACTTTCTTTAAATTCAAAAGTTTCCATATATTTGGTCAGCATTAGGGGTAACTCTGTTTTAATTATACGATTTGGGTAAAAGTGGATTCCAGCATCATCTTGTGGGGCTTTTAATAAAATAAAATAAAGCTTAAAAAGGGAAACTTTGACTGCAACTTTTTGAAAAAGTTGCCTCATACTGACATTTTAGGCTGCAACAATCAGCAGAAAACACTGCAACATCCCAGACGGACTGATTGTTTTGATTACTTTACTTTGATCAAAATGTAAAGTCTATTTGTTAAAACAATATTCTAGTAAAGCGACGTGTCTACATATTTTAAATATATAGTTTTTCTTCTGTTTTTTCCTCTTTGTCTGTTTTAGAACCTAGTAGAAACCAACAACACAACAAAAAATGTAGGTAAACTTGGATTTCACCAAATTATTAAAACATAATGTTTACAATTGATGAGGCCAAATTAGAAATGTTATCTTCTATTTTAGGAGACAACAGATGCAGAAGTCAAAGTAAGTGCATGTAGACTGTGCTCCAATATTAACATTAAGTCAATATTCTGCATGTTTTGGGGGAATATAACGTCTTTTTCTTGTGTTTTTTCTTAGTTGGAAGGGATACGGATTCCAATTCAAGGTAAGATTAGATTTCCCCCTTCTTACCTGATGAAAACCAGGTAAGAAGTATTTTGAGACGAAAAAAGAAAGTCTTAACCTTAATCTGCTGAATCTAAAATGCAAATAAATAAGATGATGTAAAGTCTATTTTAAAGCTTTACTGAGCTCTACCAACTACTTGGCTATATTTACCAGCTAACCAGTCAGAATCTGTTTATACACTATAAAAATAATGATGTCCAGTAAGATTTTTGAGAAAAAGATTCAAAATAGTTTCTAATGAACACAAACTTTAAATTTTATAGCTTTATTTTATAAATTTAAATGTTCTATTTCAGCTATTTAATTAATTTAATTAAGCTATTTAATTAATTATTGAACTAAATACACCCAGGCTTATGCTGTAGCAAGAGTTAAATGTTTGGGGTAGGTTTAACTTTTATAAATTGATTTGTCATCTTTTATGAGGTTGTTAAAATGGCTGAGTGACACTTCGCCATTCACAATTATCATACCTTGGTTATTTATTTATTGCAGCCATATAATTTATTATCAAAAAGACTGCATTTTTTCTTTATTATCTCTTTTGTATCTCAGTAAATATTAAATTATTAATCTCTATTTACTATTGGTCTTTTTATGAATGAAAGTGCCATTCTGAAGATAAAGTAATTTTTTCTGTCATTAAAAAACTATGAAGCATAATCTATGGAGAAATTGATGTGGGGTTTTTGTATTTAACATTCCAGAACCGACAAAAAATTGATCCGTCTGACTGAATGTTTTCCATTCTCAACAAAGTGAGACTTGGACCAGGTAATGTTTGCCCACAATTCAGTATTAACATACAGAGTAAAGTATTTTAATCTGATTTTTAATCTCATCTCTGCAGAAAAACACTAGAAAAAGAAAACCATGGAGAAGAATACACGCTCCTAAATTCAAGCCATGAATTTAAATAAAACATTTAAATGTAATGAGTGACATTTATTTACATATAGTAAGTTGTTAACAAAATGCTGTGAGTAGGAATAAAAATTATATATATATATATATATATATATATATATATATATATATATATATATATATATATAAATATATATATATATATATATATATATATATTTATTTTTTTTCGTTTTCTTTTCAAAAAGAAAAATAAATTTTTGGAGGCTTTTTTATGAACCTTTATCCCCAATCTGAGCCGGTGCTTTTTTATCCTGGACTCTTTGAAGAACAAACAGTGTTGAAATCAGTTTACTCTTCTTTTAATGCAAAGTACAAAAACACAGTTTTAGCAGAAAGCACTGAACTGTGGGATCACAGTGAGTCATGAGGGATGAAAATGTTTGCATTGCTTTGGGGTAGGAAGATAAAAAAAAAAGAAAAACACCTGAAAGATTCAAGCAGATGGCACTGAAAACAAAATTAACCAATTTTTTTTATTCAGTTCCTGCTAAGTTACAATCACATATTTGTCTTGATAATATTCCCATTTTTATACATGCTTTCCAAATCCAAGCTGTTTAAACTTGGCTTTCGAATTTAAATGCATCAGGTGTTGCCTAAAAAAATCAATCCAAGGTGGGGATAATTATTTTTTGCTAGGCAGCAAATATGACTATTTCTGAAAAGTAAAAGAAGCCAAAAGTCTTGATATTGTCAAAAGAACGTTATGTGATCACTCATGTATGAAATTGTTTACTTGTTTAACGCAGTTATTTATTGCATTTTGGTGCAGATTAGTACCAGGAAACAGAACGAGTAGAAATATGATGAACCAGAAACAATATCTGGCATTAGCTGAACAGGACACTAAAACATGGATCACTCTAAACTGACAAGAAACTGCAAAATAAAGCAAGCTCTAACAAAACATTCACAAAATTATAACAGACACATGCAACGTATTTTGACATAAATTAATCCCACTTCCAGATAATAAAGTAATGAACATTTATTACAGAAACTATCTTAAATTGTTTAAATGAAAGCTGCTTTTTATTCCCGCGCTTAGAGAAACTTTTTTTCCTCGGTGAACAACAGCACCACCTTGTGGCCTACTTGTATATGCGCAAGAGCGATTAAAGTAAGTTAGATTTGATCAACCTTTGTGACAATAGAGTCTTTATTTGATCTATTTATTTTAGAAATTATTAAATAAAAACAACAAAATGACATAAGAAGAACAGAAGTTTCTTCACAGTTAGAAAACATACCATCAGTCTCCTGCCAATTTCCATATCTTATGGCAGAAGACGATCATTTATGCAGGGAAAAAAGACTCAAAATTCTTTCATAATCACTGAGTTCCTAGAAATTAATCAACTGAAACGTCCCCTGAAGGTAGATTCCCATTGGGAAACTGGGAGCAAGTCCCTCTGGTACGACTTCCAAATGCTTGGTTCCAACCGATGGGCTTAAATTTCTTCTGAAATTCTCTAGTTATGTTTTCTTATTCATAAAATGATTTGTGTCCTAGTAGGACTGGAACTAAACTACTGCTATTTTACAACTTGGTGCCGATGCAGGGAACATCATGACATTAAGTTTGTTTTTAAACTTTTACAATATGCAGCGCCTGGAACAACATGGCAGACATATTGTCTAGATACTTTTGTCAACGTTGGCACAAAATAACATCAAATTACTATTTTTTTTTTAGAAAGTAAAATAACACATTCATGAGGTTAACTCACCTTCAATGACGCAGTTTGCTGAACCTGGATGCTCAAATCAGGGTCTTTATGATTTGAATAAATGGTTTCTTCCAACCACTAACCGGGACAAGAAAGAAAGTTTTTGTGTTATCATTTATGTTGTCTGAAAAACGGCTATAAAATCAAGAAATCCCATCCGAGTGTGTAAAACTTGTGGGCACAACTGAATATAGTTTTACATTTTATTTCATACAAGATCTGATAAAGAGGAACTGGTTGATGTTGGAACTCCCAGTTCAGTTCAGTTCAGAATGCATAAGTGAACATGAACTGATTCGTTGAACTGAACTGAGAACTAGTTCCTGTGAAGGGTGACGTGAAAACAGATTGCACACACCACCAATCAAGCAAAACAAAAAGACCACTCTCATGTAAGGCAGCAACACAAATTTCTATTTCCAAATTAGGGTGAGCATTCAAGACGATTAATCAATTGTAACAAATAATTAATCAATCAGATGAAAAAATTGCACATTCTGTAGATTTTTCATTTGAGCCTTTTTTACACATTAGAAGTACATTACATATGTAAATAAACTAATTACTTTTCAAGATAAGAAAATAAACATTTCATTGCCTAAAGTGCGTTAACATTGCATTCCTTTAGTGCAGCAAAGGATGGATCTGCAGCTAAACAAACTTTTAACATTAAAACGTTTAGCTCTCAGTGCTTCACTTAATAAAATGTAGAGATAATGTCTCAATTATTTTTTGGATTATCACAAGCTTAATAGATTTATTTTTTGTTTTATAGAAATGAAACAAGGTTAACTTAAAACTACTCCACTTGTTTTCACAACATAAAGCACTTTGAACTGTCTTGTTGCTGAAATGTGTGATACAAATAAACTTGAGTTATAGTTAGAACATATTTAGATATTTTTTTTCATTATGTGAAAACAAAAAAATCAGATAATTTTGTTGAATTATCTATAATTTATATATATCTTCACTTTTGCCTTTATTACTGCTCTCTAAACTAGTTTATATTAACCAATTACAAAATAAGTCAGCAATTTAAATATCACAATTGTTTCTTCCCTAGTCATAATGTTGGTGTTTTTATTGTGTAATCCAGGATCTCACTGCAAGAATTAGCGAAAAATAAAAGTAACACCAGCAAAAGCAGATAAAGGAAACCAAGCAGAGGCATGTCAAATGGCTGAAAAAATGTATTTAAACAAATTATAAGTCAGCTTTTAGAGAAAACTTTATTTTTTAATTTGTTATTATGCTTGGTATAAGATTATGTAATACTTTTTCTTATTTCTCCAAAGAGCTGGAACTTTTATTCATGAATCATCTGCTCAAACACAAGAGGGAAAGACAGGAACACCTGCTCTGATAAAATGAGACCACATGGGAGTTAATGATGTTTTTGTGAGAGGAACAGAAGGGTTCATACAAGCCTATGGGTTCATAGATTAACAATTACTTTTCTGTAAACAGATCAAAGAAAAATAAAATAATCATCTTCTTCTCATCATGGATATGATCTGGTTTCATCCAAAGGTCTTCGTTTCATGGGGGAAGAACATACAAGGGGCATATATCCAAAATATTAATCCTCCAAAGAATAATTGTGCATTTTAACTGGTGTTGCTGCTGTTTTGTGACAGAAGATTACTGACTTTAGGGGGGGAGACACAAATGGTAATAACTGAATGCTTCCAGATGTCAAATTATTCACAAATGCCATGATTTCCAAAAGGACTAAACCCCAGATGACCAATGAAAAGCCTCAATTAAAACCCAATATTAAGGCTGTGACTTCCTGGTGTCAAACCAAAGCGAAGCGTTTGTTACCAAAACCGAACGATGCAGGATTAGAAACAAGCTTTAATTATTCTTTCTCAGATGTTGGAAGAAAAATAAAAATAAGGAGCAGTAAGTTCAAACATTGGATATGAAAGAGTTAGTAGTTGTTATCATCATCTTCATCATCAGGCAAACTACAACAGCACTACATTCCTGCTTTGATTCCCCCCCTCTTAGTTTGATGAAAGTGGTTCGATCCAGAGGCAGAAACCGGCCTATCAGACAACCCTTCAGATGACAGTCGCTCTCCATCAATAAGGCCACTTTATATAGAAACTCTAGATGAGAAATGCAACTTATCGCTTTGTGTTGTTGATCTTTGCAGTGTCATCGTCAACGAATGAACTGGAAAAAGAAAAAAATGCTTAAAGTTTCTAATTCAAAGAGCCTGAAGGCTGGCTTGTATGTGGAAGGAAAGTGGGAGGAGCTCGGTGTTAGCTCCGCCTCTTTTTAACCACCACAGCAACACAGAAAAAGCTCAGTCCATGTCGTTGCCACCAGCTGTGCCGCTGCGGTAGCATCCCACACCCCCCGCCTCGTGAAGCCCCAAACGCAACACATAAACACACCTCAATATAACCACGTGTGATTGGGTTGTAAAGATCTCGCAAAAAAATAGGTATTTTCACAGAAGTTTGTAAGATCATCGTGCCTAAAGTCCTCTTTGATCCTCTGTGGCTTTGTCAAAGCAAGATGAAGTCCAGAGAGAAATTCTGCCACACAACTGCTGCTCTGAAAACAATCCACAAAGGGCAACTACTTCTCTGTTTGTTGTTGCTGCAGCGTTGCACGTTCGGGTTTCCTTATTCCCCTTTTTTGTCAGCCCCTTCTGATGCAATCCTATAGTTTTGCCAACCAAACCGTGTTGAGTGAATTGTTTAAAGGGAGTGTGTCTGCAGGGGGTGTTGTGTATGACCGTGTGAGTGAGTGAGTGGTGTAAAGGGTGGTGGCAAAAGGAGATTTTTTTTTTTTTTAGGACTGCAGCCAGCACAGCTGGAGTTCAGCTTCCTTCGAGGGGGGACTGTGCTGGGGGAGGAAGGGGGCAGGGGGTCGGGAATGCAGCTCTACTTGTCCCCCAGGATGGCGTACTGGTTGTCGAGCTGCAAGTGCTCCACGGAGGCGCTGCCGGTCTCTTCTCTGCCGCGGTTTTTGTGTTTCACAACCTCAAAGGTCTTCTCCATTTCTCTGTCTCTGAAACACAAAACGGCAAATAAAAGTCTGTGAAACCATCAAGCTGACCTCCACGTCTTGATTAGGGCTGCAACCAGAGGTAAGTTATATGGACTTAGAGTTTATCGCTATATTTTGTGAAAATATCAGTGGCAATAAGAACTATTTATCATGTCTCTAGCTGACTGGCTGTGACTGCATGACACAGCAATAATAGAAATACCGTGTTTGAAAAAAACATACGTATTTGCAATGCACTTCCTTAAGACACCAGACGCATAAAGCAGTGATTTTCATCACTAAAAGGCACACAGTAAATTCACTTGACCATATTTTCAAATTTGGTGATGTTATTGTTACAACCTGTGGAGAAAATAGTAAAAATTATCATGGCAGTATGGAAATATAATTTTTTTTAACATGTAATAACAATAAAATAGGAGTCATCTCGTAAGAATCTTATCACATGATGAACAATATAATAAATGCCAACTAATGATTATTTTAGTAATTATTCTGTAAATTACTTCCATGATTAATTGATTAAAAAGGGGCACATTAATTACTTTGTTTTTATTCTTTTTTTATTTTTATTCTTTTTTTCCAAATCTTTTTTCAATGTAATATTAGAAATACATTAAGTGAGGCAAACACTTTCCTTTTTAAATAAGAAAAACAAATACTAATAAACAAGAACATAAACATTTATTGCCTAAAATGAAGCAATGTAGCTTTCCTTTAGTGGACTTGATTCAGGTAAAGTTAAAACTCATACTTGACAAGTTTTGGGCAAAACATTTTTTTTTTCAGCAAATGGCCTTTTGTTAGTCAACAGTTAACGATTCATTGATTACTGAACTAGAAGAGAATATTTCAATTATCACGATTAGTCTGATCAATTGTTCCAGCCTTATTGCTCTGCTTACTTGCGAGTCTCGACGTGCTTAGCGGTGGACAGCAGTGAGGGGAACTGTGTGTCGCTGAAGATCTCAGGCGGACCTTGGTTCTGGGCTCTTCTGCTGGGGGTCAGTCGGGCGCCTGGAGGACGATAGACTCCTGCAGGCTTCGCTTCAGGGGCCTCCTCTTCCTCTGCACCAACAGGGGAAAAAAAAAATTTCTTTTAGTATGATTCAACAAAAAAGTAATAAAATCTTAGATTGGACAAATCCTAAATGCAGTCAATGTACTTTTATTGCTGGTTACACAGAGAGCAGCTTACTCACCCACAGGTGAGGCAGCAGGAGGAGGAGCACCGCCAGATTTGTTCCAGGGACCGGACACTTTATCTCCGCTGACCAGAATGATCTCTCCATCCTCTCCTACCTCCTCCTTCTCATACTCCTCTTCCTCTTTTTCGTCACTGCAAACAATCACAATTTCAACAGTTGTTTAACAGGTTATTAAATAGTGGGCCATAAAAAGCAACCTACTCCAGAGTATTTAGTAACAAAGCAATAAACTAGAAAGTTGTTATTCAGACTACCATTCACAAGGTCTCTCACTTGATGGCTGGGTGCAATCATCAAAATAAACAGATATATTTAGGCTTTGTTGGAAATGTTTATGTTCACAGATCTACATAGTTTATTGTTACTGTGAAAAATGTCCAATTTTGATAGGAATTTTGATTTATTGTAACAATTGCTGTTTCTCCCACCCCCTATTTCCTTCTTTGTTAGTTCCATTAGAGTATCCATTGATTTTTGAATATCATTAAATGCAGTTAATGTGGGAAGTTTAGTAATAAACACATATTCTATGTCACTGGATCTTGAAGAAGTCTGTTTTAAAATGTGTTTTGATCAGAGGTCATAATCTAACCTTTCATAGATATTGTCACATCTCAAATGAAATCCAACTAAAAATTAATGACATATTCAGTTAAATAATGTGAAATTTGAGCGATTTTTAAGTGTATTTATATCAAAATATACAATGTTGTGTAGGATTTAAGTCCAAGAGAAAAAAGCTGTTTGTCTCAGGTACTAAATGTAAATAGGAAGGCATGAAAAGACAGCAAGCATGTTCAATGTTAAAAGTGACCCAGGGGTTCATCAATGTGAATTTACTCTCCAGGAGTGTCCTATTTCTTAATAAGCATTTTTAACAACTACCTGAATTAAGTTCTAAAGAAAAAAGGATTCATCCAAAGCTAACAGCAGCTGAAAACATTTTGCTTTGTTCTCACCTGATCTGTAAAGCCTGGAGCCGAAGCCCAGTGTAGTCTACTTCTTTCTGCTCAAACTCTTTCCATTCCTCGTCCTCCTGGGCAGTAAAACAGCACTCAATATAAAATCAAAATGACATCATAGAGATATGATAAAGAATTGAGACAGTTTCATTGATAAATAAATCAGATCTTCTCACCAATCATTACAGACAGCAAAACTACAAACTCCCATCATGTAATATAGTAACAAAAACCCCATAATATAGGAATAATCTTGTAATTTCTTTTACCAATCAGATCCAAATTACTTCCTACATCAAGCAACATGCAGTCTATTTTCCTAGAAAAATCCAGTAATTCAATTCTACAGGTCTAACTTGTATCTAGTATAAATGTATTAGACTTATGCACTATGCTCTTAGCATTCATTTCAGTTAATTTTGATTATTATGGACTACAGCTGATAAAAAGCCATAATCATTTCCCCCAGAACATTACTCACTACCCAATAAAAGAATTTTTAATACAGCCGATATCAGTACACTGTGTTCAATTGATACTTAGTCGAAGCTCTGTTTGCATGAATTACTGGATCAATGCTGAGTGACATGGAGGTAATCGGTCTGCAGCACAGCTGAGGCATTAACAACACCTGAGCTGCTTTAACAAAGACCTTCATTTTGTCTAGATTCTCGAGAGACAATGAACTAAGGAGAAAAAGTTCAGTTCTTTTGCTCCTTAACCCAAGTGAGTCATTTTTAA